>NC_133855.1:2170000-2480000 GCF_047830755.1 Zonotrichia albicollis
TTTCGGTTTTTATGTTGATTAATTGTTTATCTAAAAGATTTTCTTTCAGCCCGACAGAGGTCTGCTCAGCAGTCAGCCATGAGCACACTGTGCTGCCCTCCGGAGAGCCACCTATCTTTATACCCATTGTTACGTGTACAATATTTATCATTTTTCCCCAATACCATTTATTCTTATTGCCCGGTGCACTTTTAGTAATGGCCAATCCAATAGTGCCACCATCACCAAAGAAGATGGAGGAAAAGAAGAAGAAGAAGAAGGACAGGACACGCCCCAATTCCTCCATCTTACTTCTCTAAACCCCCCTGTACAGAAATCCTAAACCCTGTGTCTCACCCTCTAATTAACTTATCCCTTCACCATTCACCCCGGTGAAGTCCTCCTATCCTCATACAGGTGTCGTCTCCCGTGTAGGGTCAAAGTCCAGCCACCAGACACTTCTGGCAACATTCCAGAAGTTGCCAGAGCCCCCCAAGGGTGGTCTCGGTGGCTCGGCACCTCAGGACTGAGATGCTGAGATCCCACATGCACCCTTGAGCCAGATGTCTTCTTCTCTTCCACCCACCCTTGCTGGAAAGCAGGCCCTGCATGTGTGGTGGTTTGACCAGGAAGAAGTGGGAATTCTGGGAGGCTGTGGTCAAACCAATGGATGCTCGGAGTTTGATATTGGCACCTGGTGTGACCAGTGGGGTTTGGACACACCTCCGAGAATACACAGGGTGTAAAAGCAGAGCTCTGGCCCTGGGAGGCTCTCTTGGGATGTCGAGGAGAAGAGGTCAGATCTCCCTCCCCTTTCCAGCCCCTGCTGCTGGGCGGGGGAGGGGCTGCCATGCGGTAGGCCCGGGGCCTGGACAGAGATGGGGGGTGAGAAGGCCCTCGAGGATGGACGGGTGGAGGAGCAGCCCCAAGAGACATCGGGCAGACATTTCCCCCCACCCAGGAGGGAGAGAGAGGGAGAGCCGGTGTCTGAATGTGATAGCAGCCGGCCCAGGAGGAGAAGGGGGGGAAGTGCCGGCCAGCCGCAGCAGCAGCACGTGTGGGAGTATCAGCGTCCTGGGACAGACAGAGACTGAAAGTTTTAACCCCTTTCTTTCATGATTGGGGCCTTGCAAAAATGGTGATCCTCCTCGGAGCTGAATAAGAAGGGAGATAGGAGATGAGATGAGACAAGGACCTGGCCTGAAGAATGTGGAGATGACTGAGTGGGGAGAGATGATTTGGAGTGGCCTTTTGGCTGGACTTTTCTTGTGGCCATGGACTCAGTTTGTTCCTGTGACACAGAGACTGCACTTGGGGGGAAGCAGTGCCTCAGAACCAGGAGGGTTCATCATGGGGACCCCTCGGCCCCAGGGGGTTGGAAAAATATGGTGGGGACAGATGTCCCAAAGCAGAGACTGTGCCTTTTTGGAGTGAGACAAGGCATCCTTAAAAGACAGCCCTAGAAGCAGCTCTGGTCCATGCCCAGTGGTGAGAGCACTGAGCATGGAAGGAAGATGTCACAAGTGGCAAAAGGACTTTTTCCGGGCGGTGCCGAGTGACATTGGAAGCACACGAGTTTTCAGCGTGTTTCCAGGGGAAGCCTATGGAACAAGAAGGACTCCTCTCCTCTTCATGGACTGAAGTTTGAGTATACTAAAGGGTGGTGCCACGCTGGGCAGTTGGTGATTTGGGAGAATGTATCGGATTGGGAAATTCTGGTGGTGGGGAGGAGGAAAGTGTTTTTTATAAGGTTTTCAATTTTTTTTTTCTTTTCCTTTTAGTTTCTTCCTATTTTCCTGTAGTTTAGGTAATAAAGTGTTCTTTATGTTTAAGCTGGAGCCTGTTTTGCTTATTTCTGGTCACATCTCACAGCAGACACCAGGGTGAGGGCATTTTCATGGGGGCACTGGCTCTGTGGCAGGCTCAAACCATGACAGAAAGGAAGATGAACATCACCTCAAGGGTTTATGGTTTCGATCAAAGGGAAGCTGGACATCACTGTTATGAGATGTATAGTCTCTGCAATTAAAAGGTGGACCCACATCTGGGGAGCTGCACCCCACCAGATGGGAGTCGTCTTTCTTCTTTTGGAAACTGGACCATCACCATCTGGGGATACTCCTTTGAAAATACATCCTGAGAAATTAAAATCACAATAGTGTATAGAATTGTGATGTAATAATTTGGAATAAAAATTGCTGATGAGTAAAAGATTAGAAATAGAAACTGCTGGAAAAATCCTGATAGGTACCCCTATAAATACCTGTAACACTCAATGATCAGTGTGCAGTTGGAGGGAAAACTTCCCCCACTGTACCCAGCGCTGTATTGCTCATACTTTACCATATTAAATAATAAATTGATTGCTTGAATATTGACCTATTCATAACAGATTTAGTGCGTTGGCCGGGAATTTCCAAATCCATTGAGGGAGACTCCTGATCTCGGGGAGGCGCCCCACCTTGGAGGCTTCTGCCTCCGGGGCCCTGAGTGATGGGAGAATCTCTCAGGGAAGAGGAAATCCATAAGGTAAATTATGAGCAATGAATTTTGAGCTCCCAGAGTAGACTGCAGTAAATTCACCTGTAAAAACTTGTGCACGAAGACCCAGGCTAGAAAAGGAGGCTGTAAGTGTTGCTTGGGTAGGTGGGATAAGAACGGGTGTAGGTGTAAGTGTGTGAATGGTGTGTGTATGAGACGTGACCTAGTCACGACACGAGTGAGAAGTTCTTCTAACCTCGGTTTCGCTATTCCGTGAGGGGAGCGGCAGGTGAAGGAATGAAGCGTGGGGAAAAGTATTCTCTGTATGTAAAAGGTCAGGGGTGGTGAGATAAGATAATAATTACGGAGAGGAATTTGTTTTCTTTTCCTGGTAGAGAATCAGAGGTGGGAGGCGTTAGAAGGGACTTGTTATTAGGGAAATTCCTGACAAGAAAGGACTAAGGTCTGAACAAGTGAGATCAGAGCGAGTGAGGGTACACCTGTTTGGTGGAAAAATAGGTCAATGCCAGAGCAAAAATCCAGGAGCTGGTACAAACCAGCAAGAAAATAAAGGTACTGAAAGTACTGGAAAAAGAAGGAGCATTTTGCCAGGTATACCCCAGGACAGCCCCTTTGGGTAATGTTGAAATTGTGGGACAAATGTGAATCCAGGAGAGGAAAAAGTAAAGAGAAAATGATACAATATTGTATGGTAGAATGGACTATGGAAATGATATGACCTGATAATTTATACTGGCCAATGTACGGGTCATCTGAAGGGTGGATCAGTAAGGCCTTGAATGCCTATGTAAATAAAAAGGACCCTATTAACCAAGAAGAAAGCGGTTATGCTGCTTTATGGCATGGGTCCTGGCCTACTCCTCTGTATGCATCAAAAACCAAAAAGGAAAAGAATCAGTGGGACCCCTTAGATAACCTTCCCCACCCCTTATCTACCACAGCCAGCTGCACTGGCAGAGGTGCCTCATCCAGCACCTAACCCGGCACCCTTTGCACCCATTCCAGCACCCTTTGCACCCAATCCAGCACCCCTCACACCTAAACCAGCACCCCTTCCACCACAAGCCCCGGCAGCTCCGCTCCTGCTGCCACAAGCCCCGGTGGCTCTGCTCCCAGTACATGATTCACCACCAGCACACAGAACGAGAAGCCAGGAAAGGGCACGAGCAGAAAACAGTGGTGACAGCAATAAAGAAGAGAAGGGGGGGCAGTGGTACCCATTGAGGGAAGTACCATTAGTAGGAACTCAAGGGACACCAGTCATCGGGTATGTGTCAACACCCCTGAACACCAGGGATGTGAGGGCTTTAAAAAGGAAATGGGAAGGTTACTTGAAGATCCTCTGGGGGTATCTGAAAGGTTAGATCAGTTTCTAGGACCCAGTATTTACACCTGGATGGAGATTCAGTCAGTTTTAAGTATTTTATTTACGGCATAGGAGAGACAGCTGATAAGACAGGCTGGCATGAGAATTTGGGATAGAGACCACCAGCAGGGACCTTTAGGAGAAATGAAATGGCCCCTGGCAGCCCCTAAATGGGACCATAACAATGACCAGGATAGGCAGATTATGGTGAATCTCAGGAATATTCAGGGAATTCAAGAAGCAGTCCCCAGAGGGCAAAATATTAGCAAGGCCCTGGATGAACGTCAGAGGAAAGATGAATCACCCATAGATTGGTTAGAAAGAATAAGGAAGAGTATACAAATGTATTCAGTATTAGATCCATATACAGTAGTGGGGGAAGCATTAATCAAAACTCAGTTTGTGGCAAAATCATGGGAGGATATTAGAAGGAAACTTGAAAAGTTAGACGGTTGGCAAGAGAGAGGTTTGCAAGAATTGTTAAGGGAAGCACAGAGAGTTTATGTCCGCAGAGATGAAGAAAAGGTGAAAGCTAAAGCTAATGTTTTTGTGGCTGCAGTAAAAGAGGTTCAGAACGGTGGTGCATCTTCAGGGAATGCTAAAACCACAAGAAAAATAACAGGTGAGGGTTCTAAAAGACTTACCAGCTTTTACTGTCGTATGGAAGGAGATGTTAAAAGGGTTGGCAAGAAGCGGGAGGCAGATCAAAAACTGTTTGTAGAAGATTAGCAGTGTCAGGGGCTCTATTTATTAGGGACCAGGCCATCACAAGAGCCCTTGATAAAATTAAAAGTAGGTCCCCAAGGTGAAGAAGTCACCTTTTTAGTAGATACGGGTGCTGAAAGATCAACAGTGCAAAGATTAACAAAAGGATGCAAAATCAGCGGGAAAACAGCTCAAGTAATTGGAGCAAAAGAAGAGGCCTTTAAGGTTCCCATTATTGAAGAAGTACTAATTGAATCAAAGGGAAAAGTGGATATTAGTGATCTATTACTAGTTTCAGAAGCAGAATGCAATCTTTTGGGGAGAGACCTGATTCTTTCATTAAAAATTGGTATTCAACCCCAAAATGATCAACTAACGGTACAGCTGTAAAAACTGACAGACCAGGACGAGAGTAAAATATGTCCTGATGTCTGGTCCACTCCTGGGGAGATGGGTAAATTGGATATAGAGCCCTTAAAAATCACCATTGTAAATCCCGAGTTTCCTATAAGGGTGACACAATACCTTATTCCACTAGATGGCAGGCGAGGGCTGAAGCCAATAATTGAAGAACTCTTAGGACAGGGCAAGTTAGAAGAATGTATGTCACCCCACAATACCCCCATAATCCCGGTGAAGAAAAGTGGCAGCAGCTACCATCTAGTCCAAGACCTAAGGGCTGTCAGTCAACGAACAGCCACAAGGTTTCTGTAGTAGGTAACCCGTATGCATTACTAAGTCAGATTTCCTCTGACTATACCTGGTATAGTGTAGTGGATTTGAATGATGCCTTTTGGTCCTGTCCTTTAGAGGAGGGATGCAGGGACTATTTTGCCTTTGAGTGGCAAGATCCAGACACGAGGAGAAAACAACAATTAAGGTGGGCAGTACTTCCACAGAGTTTTACAGAATCCCACAATCTTTTTGGCCAGGCTGTAGAAAGAGTTTTACAAGATTTTTAAAGACCAGAGGGAACTAAACTAGTACAATATGTAGATGATCTATTAATTGCAGGAGAGAATCAGGAGCAAGTGAGAGAAGCAACAATCAGTCTGTTGAATTTCTTGGGAAAGAAAAGCCTAAAGGTTTCAAGGGCTAAGTTACAATTTGCTGAAGAGGAAGTGAAATATCTAGGTCACTGGCTGAGTAAAAGAACAAAGAAATTAGATCCTGAGAGAATATCGGGAATACAGAGTCTGCCTTCCCCTAATACCAAAAGGGAAGTACGACAACTGTTAGGGTTGTTGGGATATTGTAGACAATGGATAGATAGATATAGTCAAAAGGTGAAATTTTTATGTGAAAAACTAACAGTCAATACAGTGAAATGGAACCAGGAGGATGAAAAACAATTTAAGAGTTTGAAAGATGCTCCAATTCAAGCCCCATTACTCAGCCTACTTAACTTAGATAAACCTTTTCAATTATTTGTAAATACTGCTGAGCAAACTGCTTATGGAGTTCTTACTCAGAGCTGGGAAGGAGACAAAAAGCCGGTAGGGTATTATTCTAAGGTACTAGATCCTCTTAGTTGAGGATGGCCAATATGTTTACTAGCTATAGTAGCAACAGCTCTTGTGGTAGAAGAAGCAAAGGAAGTTACAATTGGAGCTCCTTTAGTAATATATACCACTCACAACGTTAGAAGCCTATTGCATCAAAAAGCAGAGAAGTGGCTCACTGATAGCTGGATTCTAAAGTATGAAGCTATCTTGACACATTCCCCTGAACTGGAACTTAAAGTCACTCCAGCTCAGAACCCTGCTCAGTTTCTCTATGGGGAGCCAGCTGAAGAGCTTAATCCTAACTGTGTGGAATTCATCGAATTGCAAACAAAAGTGAGACCAGATTTAAGTGAGATGGAGCTATCTAGTGGGGAAAAGTATTTTATCGATGGCTCGTCAAGGGTGATAGAATGGAAAAGAAATTCAGGATACACTATTGTAGAAGGAGAAAATATGTCTGCAAAGAAAGAGGAAAAATAAGTTCTAGCTCGTCAGCTCAAGCTTGTGAATTATTTGCTTTATGCTGAGCTTTAGAACTTGTAAAAGATGAGGTGGGGACTATTTACACAGACTCAAAATATGCTTTTGGAATTGTATACACATTTGGAAAAATCTGGATGGAAAGAGGTTTGATAAACACTCAAGGGAAGAAAGTGATCCATCAGGAGTTAATAATCAGAGTGCTTGAAGCCCTGAAAAGACCTAAGAGAATAGCTGTATTACATGTAAGAGGTCATCAACGAGGGTCAAGCTGCTTAGTGAGAGGAAACAACACAGATGACCAAGCTGCAAAGGAGAGAGCATGTAAATTAAAAGAATCTATCCAACTGAACACTATAGTGGAAATTCAAGAGGAGCTGCCAAAAAGCTGTAGTACTCAAGAGGAGAAATCTATAAAAAGATTAAAAGCTAAGAAAGAGCTGGGAAAATGGGTACAACCAGATGAGAGAGAGATTTTACCTAAGGCTTACACTAGAAGGATTCTAAGCCAGTTACACCAATGTACTAATTGGGGAACAAGACCCTTATGTGATCATTTTTTAAAATATTATGGATGTATTGGAATTTTTGAGCTAGAAAAACAAATAACACAGGGGTGTTTGACTTGTCAAAAAGTTAGCAAAAAGGTAATGAGACAAGCTTCAACCGGCAGTAGAAAAGTAGCCTACCGACCATTTCAAAGGGTTCAGGTGGATTATACTGAATTACCAAGGGTGAGCAGATGGAAATACTTTTTAGTATTAGTAGATCAACTAACTCATTGGATGGAGGCCTACCTGGCTGCCTCAGCCACAGCGCAGTTTGTAGTTAAAATATTGTTGGAATAAATTATTCCCCGATTTGGGGTTATCAGGGCTATTGATTCTGATCAGGGCTCCCACTTTACTTCCAGCATCATAAAGGGAGTAACACAAGCCATGGGTATTTCCTGGGAATATCACACCCCTTGGCACCCCCAGAGCTCTGGGAGGGTGGAAAGAATGAACCAAACTATGAAACAGCAATTAAAAAAATGGATGATTGAAACCCAAATGTCATGGGTAAAATGTTTACCTTTATGATTACTTAATATAAGGACGCTTCCAAATGCATATACGGGACTTTCTGCATATGAGATGCTTTATGGAATGCCCTATTCCCAGGAAGTACCCCAAACATCAGTAGTTGTAGCTGATATGACTATTCAAAAATACATCCAGAAGATGGGACAACATGTCCTAGAACTGAGGGAGAAAGGGGTAATTGCTCAATCAGCCCCTCTTGGATTTAGCATATACCAAATAAAACCGGGTGACTGGGTGCTGATTAAAAGCTGGAATGAAGAAAGTTTGTCTCCTAGGTGGGAAGGTCCATCTTTAATTCTGCTGACCATTGATACAGCTGTCCGAACTGCGGAAAAAGGCTGGACCCATGTTTCATGGATCAAAGAACCAGCAGAACCACAGAGACGGAACCACTGGCAGAGATGCCTGCTGAATCTCAGTGGAGAATTGCATCTACACCTGGAGAACTGAAAATCAAGTTATAAAGAGACTGATGTATGTTACGAAAACGCTCCTGCCTTAAGCTGCAAAACCAATTGTACTCACGAGAGGTAGAATGTACTGCTCCAAACTGTGTTATCCGTGGGGTTGTTTTAAGTGTATAGAGTGTGAAGAATATTGGTATACAAACCTTCCAAGAGGACAGATCCCTAATGCTCTCTGCGATAATTGTATGAAAGAAATAAAGAAAGAAACTTTCAAAACTTTGTGGGCTGCAGTAGGAAAGGATATATTAAAACGGGTGATAAAGATTGGTGGAGAACTTGGGTATACAGAACAAGAGCAGGAATTGATTTGCAGGAAGTACCAAAGGCCAAATTAGAAAAAACAGAGTGTGACAAGGGCAATTGGATACATGATGAATATGAAATTAAAGCAAAAGAGTGGCAGGAAGCCAAGTATCGCTGGATAAGGGGGAGGCACATACACCAACACTATTGTAGTCGCACATCCCCCAAACTCAGGGGCCAATTGGCCTAAATTAAAAAGAATCAAGCCACAACCACAAAAGAGATCTGAAGGCTCATGAGGTGAAAGGCAAAAGTGAAACAAAAGATATCAGTGACTAAATCCCAAGGTATAAATTTTGCTGCCGAGAAGATCTACATCTCAGGCCTTGGATGCAGCCCAAGACGCCTTGAGAGAGGCAGAGAGTTAAACCCCCTGAGGATTATTTTCACTGTATTGATCATTGCATCCCAGGCAATAGGCCTTAATAGCCTCACTCCTGAACTCCACATAATCCACGAGCGAGCTGCAGGATCAGAGCCTATTGCTCCGGCTGTCTGTGACAAATGCAATCACACTGTCTGGATCGAGGGAAAAATGGAATCAATTTTCATGGCACATTCCCATGTTAGTGAAGAGTGCTATGACCATAACCAATTAAAAATGTGCACTATGGGTGGGAAATTATACTGGGTTGGAGCAAATTTAAAAAACAGACCGAAGGTTTCTCCCAAGGATGGGCCTGTGTTAATCAACCTTCTCAAAGATGATGATGAACAAATTTGTCTGCGATATGCCAAATTCTTTTGCTTAGCAAAGGACAGAGAAGGAAGAGACTCAGAGAGTAAAATAAAACACATGACTCAAAAATTACAAAAGCAAGAATCAGAAGCAAAAAAGAAAAGAGTAGAACAAGAAAGGCTAAAGAAATTAGGTGAACAAAACAAAGAGTTAGAACAGCAGTATAGTGATTGGGATTTTCTGATTTAAAATAGGAACCTTTTTGTAGATCTAATGCAAGAAATTCCCACAGAATTAGAGTTAGCCAACTGTTGGATTTGTGGGGGATTGAAATCAGCTGAAAAATGGCAATAGAGAGGTGAGAATCTAGCTCCAGAGCAATTTCTAAAATGGAACCATACTCAAATTTCCAGAAGATTGAAATGGCCTGAAAGATGGATTTAAATCATCGAATAATTGAGACAGTTTGCATCAGCAGAGGGGAGAAAATATACTGAAGTGGTAGGGTATACTCACTGTACATCTACTTTAGCAGTAAATTCAAACAATAACATTAGAACTTGGCAGCCAACACCTCCTGCTGGATACTGGAGCCTAAATAAAGAGAATGATTGTGAATGGAACAACAAAAGGAAGTTGTGCTTGCTTAAAAGTCCTGGAGCTAACCCTTACCAATCCCTGGAGACCCTAAGAATGTACTGGGGAAAACCTGAGGCTGTAAATGACCATAGAAAGCCCCAAAGAGTATATATTGGATTTGTGGGCAAAAAGCTTACAGTGAACTGCCCCGTAGATGGAAAGGATCCTGTACATTAGGGATTATACAACACTCCTTCTTTGTACAACCAAAGTCCAAGAGTAACCTGTTAGGAGTACCCTTATATGAAAACATAAACAGAGAAAAAAGATAATTAAAACTTGAGTTTCCAAGGGCAGGAGTGGGCCAAAAATGGGGAGAAGAAGAGTGGCTAGCAGAAAGAATAATAGATTATCATGGGTCAGCCACTTGGGCTCAAGATGGAAGCTGGGGATATATGACCTTGGTTTACCTACTGAACCAATTGATTAGACTACAGACAGTGGTAGAATCACTCCTCGGAGGCCCTGGACTTGTTAAGCTGGCAGCACACTCAGGTGTGGGCTTTTGTGTATCAGAATCGAATAGCATTAGACTATTTGCTGGCCGAAGAAGGGGGTGTGTGTGGAAAATTCAAACATTCAGAAAGCTGCATTGAGATTGACGATTATGGAGAAACCATCAGAGGTTTAGCAGCAGAGATCAAAAGGGTGCCTCGTGACCCAGTCAAAAAATGGGATTCCATCCTTCAAGCCTCATGGTGGGACTACATTCTTGGAGGGGGAACTTGGTTGAAGAAAATAGGGTTCATGATATTATGTTCATTAGCTGGGTTATTGTTTCTACCTTGCCTTTTTCCATGTTTTATCTGACTAATCCACTCAGTTATTCAAAGCATGCAGGTTGCTGTGGCAGACCTGGAATTGGCTACAGGAGAGGTTGGCAAACTTGAGACAACAGCTAAGATATCCAAAGTAACGAGATTAAGGAAAGAAGACAAAAAAGGAAAAGCTTCCAAAGTTTTGGCCAGATTTGAACTCAGACACAAATGACTAAGATAAATGAAAATTTATACAAGTAGGGGGAGGGCTGTGAGATACAAAGCTGTGTTTCGTGTCAGGTACATACAGGCAATGTGTGTATTTGTGATTGCAATATGGAGACCAACAATGGGACAGTTGCGAATTCTAATAATAACAGAGGAAAGTAAAACATGGAAGAAGGCCTTTGAACCTTTTTTTGCAATAACCTTGGTTGATTGAGGAGCAATTGAATTAAAGCATGAAAGAAGTTGCTCTTTGCTGGTAGTTAAGCCTTAAAGAGTTCTGCAATATTAACCTTTTGAACTATAATTTTAGACTATTGTTTCTATCCTTGAAACTATAGCTTTGGGATATATAAAAAGGAAATATGCTTATCGCACACCTTAATAAAGCACAGAAAAACAGCTTGAGAAAGGAAGATGAACATCATCTCAAAGATTTATAGTTTCAACCAAGGAAAGCTGGACATCACTGTTATTAGATTTATAGTCTCTGCAATTAAAAGGTGGACACACATCTGGGGAGCTGAACTCCACCAGATGGGATGCATCTTTCTTCTTTCAGAAACTGGACCACCACCTGGTGGTGGTGGTCCATCTGGGGGTACACCTTTTCAGATACATCCTGAGAAAAACTAAATCACAATACTGTATGGAAATGTGACATAAAAATTTGGAAGAGAATCTGCTGATGAGTACAAATTGGAAATAGAAACAGCTGAGAATGTTTATGTGTACCCCTATAAATGCCTGTAAGCCTCAACTTACTGTGCAGATGGAGGGAAAATTTCCCCACTGTACCCAGCGTTGTATTGCTCATACTTTACCGTATTAAATAATAAATTGATTGCTAATGGAATATTGGCCTAGTCAAGCTTCTCATTTATAACAGGTGCAGGGCAGGGACACCGTGGGACAGCCTGGGCTGCACAGGGCACAGGCATGTGCAGCAGCTGCAAGACAGCCCTGCCAGAGCCAACTTGGGCAGCACTTTGGCCATGGCTGCTGGGCCTGGGCCTGAGGCAGGAGCAGGAGACAAGTGACCCTTGCAGGCCTGGGGCCTCATTGCCTCCTTGTCCCTGCTCAGCAGCCTGGCAGGGGCCGCCCCATGCTCCTGCCCTTGCCATTGCACATCCCCACATGACAGTGCCCATCCCGGCAAGAGCCCCGAGCAAGGAGGGAGGGACAGGATCCGCCTGGCCAGGGGCTGGGGCTCAGGCCTTGGCCCTTTGCATTCCTCAAACACATCCAGCTTTGCTCAGCACCAGAGACACCTTTTCCTTGTTTGTCCCCAGCTGTCACCACTGCCTCCAGTGTTCTGCTCTAACTGGAGCCTGAGGACACTTTCTCAGTCGTCTCCCTCAGTGGGAGCCAATAAAACTTCAGGAAAGTTCAGAGTTTCAATTTAATTTTGAGTTGTTGAGAAGTTTTCTGAACACCCTCTTAGGGACTGAGTGTGATGTAAACAACACCAAATCCCCAAGAGGCTCATTAAAGTCCTTGTGCTGTGTCTGTGCTGCTGAGCTTCAAAGGCACAGCTCTTGCCAGGACCAGCTCCTCTCCCAGCCCAGAAGGGCTGAGGGCTCTGCCTGCAGGCACTGAGGGGACAGGAGTCAGGCAGAGACAGGCTGAAGGCAATCAGGATTGGGAAGACATAGAGCTGAGACTTCACTTGGGGAAGGATCTTCACAGCCCTGTGCATGGTGAGTGTGTGGGTGCATGGCAATGTCCCCTGTGCTCCTGGAGGGATCTCCTGAAGCCAGCACACCCCACAGCCTGGGGGATGTGTCAGGAGGACTCTCCCAGTTTCTCTGGGGCACAGGAGCAGGAGGAGGAGGAGGATGTGCTGCAGAGCGGGGCTGCCCTGGGCACTGTCAGAGGGACAGGGCAGGACGGCTCCTGCTGCCAGGGACGGCTGCAGGGGCTGAAGCTGGGGCTGCAGCCAGGGCTGCCCAGGGCTGTCCTGCAGAGCAGCTCCTGCAGCCCTCAGGGCTCTTGGCCAGCCCAGGCCATGTGCCACCTGCCAGGGGCAGCTCTCAGCCTGCCTGGCAGCTCCCCATGGATGCTGCAGGGGAGAAGTTGGAGGTGGAAGGAGCCACCCCCATCAGGGCAGATTCCTCCTGCTCTGGAGATGGTGCTGCATGGCCAGGGCTGCTCTCAGCTTTCTCCTAAAGGGAAGGGAAAGGGGCTGTCAGCCTTGGCTGTGTCACTGACACTCCTGCACTGTCAGCCTGGGCATCAGCAGATGGGCCTCAGCTCTCCCTCAGAAAGAGCCTCCTCAGCCTCCTCTCCCTACAGACAGCCGCAGCAGCACCTTGGCTTGCAGCATCTCTGTTTGTCTGGCCTGCCCTTAAGGCCCTGCTGCCAGGGAGATGCCCCTGGGCAGTGCCCTGTGCTGGGAGGGGTCTGCAGGGCAGAGCTGAGCCCCCAGGGCTGGGCTGGGCTTCAGCAGCACAGGCAGGGACAGGGCTTGGACAGAGAGAAACCTCTCCCAATAGGCACAACTCCAGGATGCAAAGAGCTAGACCGAACCTTGGTATCCCTCCCTGTCCAGCTCCAGAAGAAAAGAGAAAAATTTAGAGATATTGACAATGAAACTGGAACCTTCAAATGTCCACTTTTTTCTCTAGAATGTTTGAAGTGCAATCATGCTGATCTAGAGGGAGGTATACTGATCACAGGTCACCTGTGTGACACCAGCAGGTCTGACTGCACTGGGGCACAGGGAACCCTGTTTTCCCTCTGGGCTCCAATGTGTTCAGGATGAGAGTAATGCTGAAGATCAGGCAGTAACTCAGCAGCACAACCCCAAACTTTGAAAAAAAACCCCTAAAACTAAGTGAAATTTCCCCAAAGAAAGAAAAGTAATTTTTTAGTGAATGTGCAACAAAATACAAAAGGATTGACTCAAGCAAATTCATCCTGACTTGTCAATGTCTTGTTTCAACAGTCCACCATGCCCAGAGTGAAGGAATGTCCAACAGCAGCTCCATCAGGCACTTCCTCCTGCTGGCACTGGCAGACACGCGGCAGCTGCAGCTCCTGCACTTCTGCCTCTTGCTGGGCATCTCCCTCGCTGCCCTCCTGGGCAACGGCCTCATCATCAGCGCTGTAGCCTGCGGCCACCACCTGCACACGCCCATGTTCTTCTTCCTGCTCAACCTGGCCCTCAGCGACCTGGGCTCCATCTGCACCACTGTCCCCAAAGCCATGCACAATTCCCTCTGGGACACCAGGACCATCTCCTACGCAGGATGTGCTGCTCAGCTCCTTTTCTTTATGTTCTTCATCTCAGCAGAGCTTTCCCTTCTCACTGTGATGTGCTACGACCGCTACGTGTCCATCTGCAAACCCCTGCACTACGGGACCCTCCTGGGCAGCAGAGCTTGTGCCCACATGGCAGCAGCTGCCTGGGCCAGTGGCTTTCTCAATGCTCTGCTGCACACAGCCAATACATTTTCCCTGCCCCTGTGCCATGGCAATGCCCTGGGCCAGTTCTTCTGTGAAATCCCACACATCCTCAATCTCTCCTGCTCCAAATCCTACCTCAGGGAACTTGGGCTTCTTGCTTTTAGTGCCTGTTTAGGTTTTGGTTGTTTTGTGTTCATTGTTTTCTCCTATGTGCAGATCTTCAGGGCTGTGCTGAGGATCCCCTCTGAGCAGGGACGGCACAAAGCCTTTTCCACCTGCCTCCCTCACCTGGCCGTGGTCTCGCTGTTTATCAGCACCGTCATTTTTGCCTACCTGAAGCCCCTTTCCATCTCCTCCCTACCCCTGGATCTGGCCCTGTCAGTTCTGTACTCGGTGGTGCCTCCAGCCCTGAACCCCCTCATCTACAGCCTGAGGAACCAGGAGCTCTAGGCTGCAGTGTGGACACTGATGACTGGATGGTTTCACAAGCATTAAACTGGTTGCCAAATTCTGCAAATGACTTGTAATAAAAGTGATCTTTGATACTATGTGGGTTTGGTGGTCGATTTCTTTCTGTCTTTCTTTGTTTATTATTATTTACAACAAAGAAAGGTCAGTGTTGGTGCCATTTCTCATTTTTTTTCTCTCAACTTTTATTGTGGCCTCAGACTGTGTCAATGAGGAGCTGTTCTCTCAGTGGCTTTAGACAGAATAAAGCCTCTCCCAGGAGAGTTTTCACCACAGATTTTCCTTTTGTTGCCTTCTCCGGAGCTGCAGCAGCAATGTCTGTGTGCAGAGCTGGGGCAGATCAGTGCTGGCCCAGCAGCTGTTCTCTGCAGCAGCAGCACTTGGCGTTGCCAGTGCTGCTGCCGTGGCCCTGCCCCGCTGCCCTGGTGGCCCTGGTGTTGGTGCAGGGCCTGAGTGCTCTCGGGGCCGGGCACAGCCCTGGGGGTGGCAGTGCCGGGGCTGCAGCAGGGACAGGCCATGGGCACTGCTGGGGCAGCGCTGACGCCTCAGCCCAGGGCCTGGGGGCTCCGGGCTCCTTGCCCAGGCTCTCTCAAGAACACGCCCAGGCCAATGCTCAGCACAGAAAAGCCCCATGAGCAGCCCCAGGTTGGCCGTAGGCAAGCTGGGGGCAACCAGCATGGCTGGGGCTCTGCAAGGGCCCTGGGGCAGACGGGAAGGAGCAGCAGAGCAGGGGCTGATCCATCCCCAGTGCGCTGCACAGCCCAGGGCAGCATCTCAACCTCACCGTGTTGGATTTGGGCCCTGGATCCACCCTATCCAGGGTGCTCTGCAGAGCCCACCTGCCCTCCAGCAGCTCCACACTCACACCCACCTTGGTGTCATCTGCAAATTTGCTGATGCTGGACTCAGTCCCCTCATGCAGATCATCAATGCAGACACAAATCCACGCTGGCTGGCTCTGATCCCTCGGCCATCCTGGGGGTGCCCTGGGATGGCACTCAAGGTGATCTGTTCCATAACCTTGCCGGGCACCCCGGTCAGGCTGACAGGCCTGGAGTTGCCCAGCTCATCCTTCCGGCCCTTCTTGGGTATGGGCTCACATTGGCACCTCCAGTCCTCTGGGACCTCCCTGCTGAGCCAGCACTGATGGTCAATGATGGAGAGCAGCTTGGGGAGCTCATCCACCAGCTCACTCATCCTCCTGGGATGGATCCCATCTGCTCCCAGAGACACCTGTGGGCATCTGAGTGGCTCAGCAGGTCCCCAGCTGCTTCCTCCTGGATTACAGGGGGGCTGTTCTGTTCCATGTGCCCATCCTGCAGCTCAGAGAACACTTGTCCTGTGGATAACTTCACTTATTGTTGAAAATTGAGGCTGAGAAGGGGTTCAAGTACCACAGCCTTTCCCTTACCTTTAGTTACTCTATTCTCCACTGCATCCAACAATGAAGAGGTTCTCCTTATACTTCCTTTCGGTATTAATTCATTTATACAAATATTTTTTATTATTTTTCACCAAAGTGTTCAGGTTAACCTCTAACTGACGTTTCACATCTCCGCTTTCCTTTCTGCTTGGCCTAACGACATTCTAAAACACACCCTGGGTTGCCAGACCTCCTCTCCAAAGGTGATGCACCCTCTTTTTTCTGCTGAGTTCCCATGAAAGCTCCATGCCCAGCCAGGACAGTCATTTTCCTCACTTGCTCATCATTTGGCACCGAGGGACAGGCTGCTCCTTCCCCTTAATAATTACTTTCTTTAAGTGTGTCCATCTTTCCTGGACACCTTTGTTTTTAAAGGCTGTTTTCTCTTTAAAAATCAGTACCTGACTGAGTACTCTCCAAATCTGCATCCCAAGTAGGCCAAGGTCTGCCCTCTCTCATTCCAGCGTAGACATTTTGTTGATGCCACTCCTTCTTTCACAGGATGTTGAAAACTCGATTATTTCATGGCCACTGTGCCCCAGGCAGCCTCCAACCACCACCTCTCCTACCAGCCCTTCTCTGTTTGTGACCAGCAGGAGACAGAGCTTTCCTTGGGAGTGGGACTATTACCAAAAATTCAGTAAAATAGAAAAATCCATAATCCCAATGTAGCATTAAGAAGCAGCATTCTTTATTTGGCCAGATGCACGGGGGGATAGCTCCTCCCACAGCTGTGCATGCTGAGTACAGGAAAGTTTCTGTTTATATTCTGTATTTTGCACACATATTCATTGATTGTCCTGAACTAAACATACATATGATAATCATTTCCCCAAAATCATTAACATATTTCCCCTCCTATTTACCCATGGGTTCTTCTGCCTTGGGGGCCTCTCTGGTGGTCCCTGGCGCTCAGGGACCTCAATGTTCCCGTGGCCCTTGCTGAGCTGGCAGGACACTGAGGCTGGTGAATTTCAGTTCCTCTTCTCACACAATGGGCATTGTGTGGTTTCCATAGGCCTGGGGTTTTGGAGAACCAGCACTGTGTGTGCTCACCTGGTGTAGACAACTTATCATCTGTTGACATGAGGTCACAGAGTGGGTTATGACATCACAAAGTGGGTTATGAAGGTCATCGAGCAGCTGTGACATCATGGACTGTCTCTGTGACATCACAGAACCAGCTTTGACATCACAGGGTGGAAGATTGACATCACAGAGAAGACTATGACATCACAGAGCAGGGTGTGACATCAGGGAGGTGGCTGTGTTACATCACAGGAGGGCTACGTGACTTCACAGAGTGGTTTGTGGCATCAAAGACTCACCTTAATGATATCAGAATAAAAGCTATGACATCACAGAGCAGGCTGTGATGTCACGGGCGGTGAGGGCACTGGGTTGGTCACTCTGCCTCAGCCCCTCCTCACAGTTTCCCCCCAGAAGTTTAAAGCTGTTCATGCCCAGCAGGGTCCCTGTCCCCTGGTATCCCCCTGGTCCACCTGGAGCCACAGCCTCCACCAAGGATGTTCCACAAGATCAACCCCAAGAGCCTGACACGGGGACAAGGGGCCAGGGCTGTGTGACCAGGACATCAAGGACGCGGATTATCCAGGTCACTGGGGCCTGGTTTGGGGTCCCCAGGGCAGGAAAGATATCTGGCAGATGGAGCAGGGCCTGGGAAGGGCCTCGAAGGTGGGGCTGGAGCCCTTGGGCTGTGAGCAGAGGCTGAGGGAGCTGGGCTTGTCCAGCCTGGAGCAGGGAAGGGTGAGGGGCTCCTCATCCCAGCCTGGCAGTGCCAGCCAGGAGGGGATAGAGAACACAGAGCCAGGCTCTTCACCGGGGGACCTGGGGGGAGACAAAAGCCAATGGGTGGAAGGGGAAAGAGGGGAGATCAGCCAGAACAGGAGGAGATGAACTGAGTCAGGCTGGTTTCAGCATTTCCTCAACACCAAAAGCAGCCTGACCCCATTCTCCATCCATCACTGACAGCATTGCAAATCAGGAATTTTTCAGGCTGCTTTACCCCCAGTCCAGGATGGGCATCCTGATACAAGAACTTCACTGTGTTTTTATCTATTGCAAAACCACATTTTTCTAAAGTTAATTTTAGTATGGAAATCACTTGTGGATGGTGGACTCCTCAGATGCTGCTGGGATGATGCACATAGCTCAGGGAAGAGCGTGATTGTTATTGAATCGTATCCTGTTCAACCATGGTCTGTTGGCCATGAAGAGAAACTTCCTGTGCCTCTGAGTCCCACCAGTTCCTGACCCCCAAAGGACACAAACTGGTGAGTTTTGGCTCCCACTCCAATGGTGGCACCTGCACCTCCCTCCATCCCCAGAGCAGAGTTCCCTTGTCCCAGAGAGTCCCTGGCAATGCAGGGATGAAGGAAACAGGACAGGCTGTGGGGATCAGGGGCAAGGCATAGCCAGGGATTTGGGGTGGTTGTGAGCCCAGGGCAGGATGTGGCCCTTGGCCTTGGTGAACCCCATCCCATTGTCCTGGGCCCATGGCTCCAGCCTGGCCAGATCCCTCTGCAGAGCTTCCTGCCCTCCAGCACAGCCACACTGCCACCCAGCTTGGGCTCACCTGGGAACTGACTGAGGGTGCCCTCGATGGCCTCGTCCAGATCAGCAATAAAGGGATTTCACTGACCTGGCCCCAACCCTGACCCCTGGGGACACCCCTGGATGTGACTCCATTCCTCAGCTGCTCTCAGTGCCAGGGGTTGGACAGGGGAAATGATGGGGAGGGGGTAGGGATAAAGTGTGATGGATTGTCAGCCATGAAGGGTCTTGATTTTCATATCTGTTCAGACTGCATGAGGAGACGCTGAGGATCAATATCAACTGGGGATTGCTAATAGCAATCTATAAACAGAAAAAGAAAACTTAACAGGACAAAATAATTCTCTCGTCATTGTTTTCAATATCGTAGATTCACTTTGAATATACTTCTGAAATCTGTCTAATTAACCACAGAAGAATTCAAGATTTGAAATATTCCCATGGGCTGTTCTTGTTTTGGTGTTTTGAACAAATGTTAATTAGCTTTTTTCACTGAACTTCTGAACTGAAGAGCATAAGAAATATGAGGCCTCGGTAAAATAAAATTCATCACCAACCTCCAAGGTGCTAGGATCCATCCTGATCAGAGCAGGGATGAACAGAAATGGACACAGCTTTGTGGCTGCCCCAGCTTTGGGATGGGCCCTGGGCCTGGAGCAGGAGCAGCTCTTGAGGGCCCCAAGGCCGGGGCTCTTGTGCTGCCCTGGGCAGATGGGATGGCAGCAGGGGCTGCAGAGCTCTCAGCATCTCCTGCACAGGAGAGCAGGGCACCCAGGGAACCTCCTTTCCCTTGGCATGGCACGTTCCCCCATGCTGGGGCTGAGTCCTGTGGCAGCTGCAGCTGCTGCTGTGCCCTTGCCAGGGGCTGAGGCCGTGGGGCAGTGCTCAGAACAGCCTGGCCTGAGCAGAGCTGTGGGGCCAGAGCCGGCTGGGCTGGGCTGGGGAGAGGCCCTTGGTGCTGCCCAGAGCTCAGGGCAGCTGGCAGAGCTTGCAGGGAGCTGGGCTGGGCTCAGAGAGCCTGGCCCAGAAACCGTCAGTGTCCATCTCAGCCTGGCTGAGCGTGCAGGGGCCAAGAAGAGCAGCCCAGGGTCTGCAAGTTCTCTGGGTGGGAGCTGAGCTTGGGAGCCCTTGAGCCCTGCCAAGTGCTGGGACTGCACCTCCAGCTCCAGAGGAGATGGGACAGATGGGAGCAGAGACAAATCATTCCTGCTGCATTCTTTCTTGTGTTTGCTTGTACAGGTGACCTGGATCCATATGTAGAGGAGGTGATTTGTATCAGATAACACTGGGCAAGTGATAGGAATAATATTAGGTAGCTGAAAATAATATTTCATTAATAATATATACCAAGATAAAAAAGACAGATATGATCCGAAAATCATCTGAGTTTTTCAGAGGAGGAGAGACTCATTGATGTTCCAGTAGTCAGACCTGTTAAAATACTTTCCTCAGGCCTTCCTTGAGATGAGAGGTGACCAGCAGAGGCCAAGGCCAGCCAGAGCTCTCTGTCCTGGCAGCTTTTGGCTGGGAGAACCCTTGAATATAGGGAATTTTTTAGGGAGAATATAACTTTTGACTGTGAGAACCTGGGAAGACCAATGGTTCTTTTCCATAGGAAGGAAAGCACAGAGCCCCAGTTCTCCAGGGGCTGATGAGAGGCAGCCCTCAGCATTTCAAGATCAGCTGGACCTGTTCAGTGGCCCCTGGGAGGCCAAACCAGCCAGACCTCTTCCATGGTCTTTTGGTTCCATGAGGCCCTGCAGTGTCACAATGTTCTTCTTGCTTCTGCAGTGTGGCCCCGTGCTTCTATGAGGCCCTGCAGGGTCACAGTGGCTCTTTGGTTCCCTGGGGCCCCACATATCACAATGTTCTCCATGATTCCATGGGGCCTTGCAATTCCACAGTGCTCTCCACGGACCCACAGTGCCCTGCAGGATCACAACGGCCCTTTGGCTCCACGAGGCCCTGAAATGCAGCAATGGCCTCTTGGTTCCACAAAGCCCTGCTGAGCCATAGTGATGGCCTTGGTGCCACGAGGCCCCACAGTGTCACAGTGGTCTCCACAGGAAGGAAACAACCGAGTCCCAGTGTTCCAGGACCAGGTGAGGGGCTGTCACCAGAGGCCAAGGGCAGACATGGATGACAGTGCTGGCAGATTTCATCTGGGAGCAATTGTTATGTCATGTGTGGGGGGTGAGGAGCAAGTACACCCAGACAACTCACCCCCGATGACCTTGTGGCACAGAGGAAGTTTATGTTTATATAGAACATTTGAAAGACCAGTGTGGATATTCTTGTTGGTCTGAACTCCCTACCCCCTCAGGATCTGGCCAGTGAAATGCTTGCAGCTTCATAAGAGACCTGACTGGGAGAAGCTCCTGCCAGTCAGTCCTGGGGCTTGGTAGCAAATATGCTATTTGGTAAAAAACAATCTCCAGATATTTGGAGTTTTAGAGGCAGAATATCAATTTTGGCCATGCATGCCTGGATGTGAAGGACGGCTCTTTTCCATAGGAAGGAAAACATGGAACACCAGTGTTTCAGGGGCAGATGAAAGGTGGCAGTCAGATGCCAAGGCCAGCCAGACCACTCTACCCTGGTAGCTTTTGTCTGAAACCAACCCGTGGATATAGGGAATTTTGCAGGTGGAACCCTACATTTGGCCATTTTTGCTTAGGTGAGAAGGATGAAACGGTGAGAAGCACAGAGCCCAAATGTTTCAAAGACAGAAGAGTAGACAGGTGGCTCCCAGGTAGCCAAGCCAGCCAGACCTGTTTTCTAGGCAGCTTTTGTCACCGAGAAATCCTTGGATATACAGAATTTGGGGGGCTGAGTTTCAATTTCATCCCTGGACATGATGATGAAAAGGAAGGTTCTTTTCCATTGGAAAAATGCACTGAGACCCAGTGTTTCAAAAGCAGGTGAGAAGCAGCCCCCAAGAGGCCAAGGGCAGCCAGACCTGTCTGTCCTGGCAGCTTTCACCTGGGAGCAATCCTTGGATGGATGGAGTTTTGGAGGTGGAATCCCAGTTTCAGCCATGAGCACCAGGTCAAGGTGGATGGTTTTGCCAGAGGAAAGAAAATTGCAAAGCCCAGGTTTTTTGGAAGAAGATAAGAGGTGGCCACGCATGGGCCAAGAGAGCCAGACACCTCCTGATATCTTTCATCTGGGAGAAATCCTTGGATATAGGGAATTTTGGAGGTGGAGTCAGTTTTGGTTATGGGTGCCTGGCCAGGAAGGAAAGTTCTTTTCATTAGGAAAGCCCAGAGCCCCAGTGTTTCAAAGGCAGATGAGAGACAGCCCTCAGGAAGCCAAGACCAGCCAGATTTGTATCTTCTAGCAGGTTTTGTCTGGGATATATGCTTAGATATAGGGAGTTCTGGAGGTGGGTTCCCAGCATTTTCCATGGGGACCTGGACATGAAAAGTGCTTTCTTCCCATAGGAAAGAAAAGCACATGGCCCCAATATTTCAAAGGCAGATGAGAGGTGGACTCGGGGTGGCCAAGCCAGAAAGATCTGTCTGTCCTGGCGGATTTCATCTGGGAACAATTTTTGCATATAACGAAAAATGGAGAAAGAATCCAAATTTTGGCAATGGACACCTGGAAAGAGGGGCAGTTCTTTCCATAGGAAGCACAGCCCAGAGCCCCAGTGCTTCAGGGGCTAATGAGAAGCAGCCCTTGACATGCCAAGGTCAGCCAGACTTGTCAGATGGCCCCCACAAGGCCAAGCCAGTCAAACAGTCAAGACCTGTCCCCTGGATTCCATGGGGCCCCACAGTATCACAATGGTCTCCTTGGATCCTTGAGTCCCTCTAGTGTGATCACAATGTTCTTGTCACAATGTTCTCCTTGCTTCTGTAGAGTCATAATGGATCTTTGCTTCCATGATGTCTTGCATTGTCACAATGGCTTCTTGGTTCCACAAAGCCCTGAGGTGTCACCATGTCCCTTAGGCTCCATGTGTCCCCGCTGTGTCACAATGGCTCCTTGGTTCTGTGGCCCCACATCTTCATCCTTGAGCCTTGGTTCCATAGAGTCCCTGAGTTTCACAATGGTCTCCTTGATTCCATGAGGTTCCAGAGTGTCTCCATGGTGTCCTTGGATCTGCATTGCCACAATGGCCCCTTGGATCCATGAGTTTCTGTACTGTCAGCAATGGTTTCTTTGTTCCAACAGGGCCTTGATGTGTCCCAATGGCTGCTTGGTTCCATGACATTCCGTAATGTCATGTACATAAAATCACACTATGAAAAGCCAGCGTCCATAAAGGAGTCAGAGGAGTCCTGAAACTTTATTCCAATAAAGGGAAAGAGTCCACCAGGGCACACACACACAGGGTTTTCTCTCTCGAGGTTTCAGAGGGTGCAGCCTCCTTTTATCCAAACTCCCGGCTGCACGTTGCCCTCTTCCTGTCCCCATTGGCCAAGGTACTAGGAAGGTTCAGCCTTCCCAAACCACCTGTCACATATTACCCTCTCAAACCTGTAATTTTACCCCAAAGTTCATAAACTCAAGCTCATGCAGACCCACATGTCTGTTTCAGGAGCCAAGCTGTCTAGACTCTGTAATAAAGTTAATGGAGACATTAAGACCATTTCAAAGATGTTAACACCAAAACTTTCACCCATCAAATTGTCTGTAATGAATCTTCCTTATCATTCACAATGGATTCCTCATTTCCATGAGACCCCGCTGTGTCACAAGGGCCCCTTGGTTCAGTGAGGTTCCCCAGTGTCACCATGGTGTCCTTGGACCTGCATTGTCACATCTTAACCTTGATTCAGTGAGGTTCCTCAGTGTCACTATGGTGTCCTTGGACCCACATTGTCACATCTGATCCTTGGTTCAGTGAGGTTCCCCAGTCTCACCATGGTGTCCTTGGACCCACATTGTCACATCTGACCCTTGGTTCAGTCAGGTTCCTCAGTGTCACCATGGTCACTGTGAGAGTCTGGATGAGATCAACGTCCCGAGACTCCTTGGGATGAGCTGTCACTCAGTCACACAGTGGGGACAGTGCTAACCCAGCCCTGACTGCCCAAGCAATTACAAATCCCACCTAGGGGGAGCTCCACAAAGGCCCAGGGGCTTAAAAACACAGCACACAAGGTGAGCCCCTGGTATGAACTCTCCTTCTCCTGGGGTTTGTGTCTCACCCATGCTGGAACTCCAGGAGATGGGAGCCATATGGGTGTCCTTCTATAGAGCTTCTGTCTTTCTGTCTCTTTCTTTCCTCTCCTTCTAATGCTTTTCCTATGGAACATTTTTGGGTACCTCAACAACTGAAGTGTTTAAAGGTTTCCAGGTTAAATGGGCCAAGTTAATGAAGTTACTGCTATGACAAGTGTTTTATGTTGAATTGAATGTGACATTGAATCCTCTTCCAAAGTTTCTTAGATTTTTGTACTTTGCCAGTAAAACTGTGTCATTCTGACCTATTGAGAATATCTGGTTGTTGTTTCTTCTGTGCAGCAAAGTCAAGTAAAGGAGCCTTTGGTTGCCCCCAACATTTGAGTGTTCTGGGGTGTCGCAGCCCTGCAGGCTCACAAAGGCCTCTTGTTTCCTTGAGGCCCCGCTGTGTCACACTGGCAGTCAGTTCCCTGAGGATCTGGAGTGTCAGAAGGGTTTGTGGCATTTGTCCTTGCTGCCCCTCACATCCCCCTGGCCCACCAAGAGCCCCGAGGCAGCCATGACGGACAGGCCCTGTGTGGAAGTCCATCCAGAAATCCTTCAGTTTTTGCCTCACAATTGTCATAAGAAAAGGACCACTGAAGGGTTAAAAACTGTTGAGCCAGTTGGGAAAGAAAGTCTCATGGGTATTTAGTGTGTTTACAGATGGTGTCTGCAGAACATGCCATGCTGTACTCGAAGGGGCATGCTGCCCTGTTCTGAACAATGGAACTGGACTTTCTTCCAAACTTCAGGCCTGGCTAGACTGAGCTCTGGGGTGGCTCCCCCCACCTCCAAGAGAAGACCCCTCTTGCCTGTCTTCAACCACCGTGACGGACCAACAGAGATGCAAATCCCCTCATCAAAGAACCAAGAACCCCTCTGGCACCCTATTGGCACCCCCCTGGCAACCTCCTTCCAGAGACTGGGACTGTACCCCCTCCCAACTCAGGGAAGGGGGAGAACCTGCCCAGAGTAAACGTGCCTGTGAGCATTCAGCCATGAAAACAATGGAATAATCTATCCTTTTCCCCTCCATGGAAACCTAATTTTGGCCACCCTTCCCCCAACCAAGAACAGTATATCTGGGGTTCGGTTCGGCTGCCTCTCCGAGATCTCCCCAAGACGTGTACCAGCGAGCATTGGTGGCGGGACCCCGAAGACATCGCGTCTTGGTAGCTATACCCCATTCCCTAACCTTCTTTCCTTCCTTTTTCCTTATCCTATCCTTCTCTTCCCCGGATCCTCTAACCAATGCCTATTTAGCTGTAGTTATTATCAATAAATTCCATCTTGTTGATTTGCTACTGCAAACCCCTGTGCCTTTGTTGGTTATTTTTGCATCCAAAAATCATTCATCACCCGTTCACTTCGGACGGACCATCACATATATGGCGTCACGGACAAGGATTCCAGTAGCCAGTGAGATTTTGCAGGTTTTGTGTAGTCTGTAACCTCTCACAGACTGCACACACCAAAGCCAAATCTCACACTCGATTGTGCACACAGGCTCTGGAATTGACACAAAAGATTTTTCGGTGCAAAACAGGGGAAATTGTTACTGTCACTTTTGTTACTGATCTTACTGGCACGGACACTGACACTGATACTTCTCCTGATCCTGATATTGATGCTGTTACTGATATTGATATTGATACTGTTGATGTTGTTGTATTTGAGTTGAATTTGAACCTGTTACTGTTTTTTACTGCTGTATTTTTTATTTTGTGTACCTGGACTGTCTAAAAGGGAAGGGGCAGACTTGAAGTAATTAAGCAGTGCCTTTTAGAGAGATATTGTCCCTTCACCTACACAGGGAGTGAGGGGCAGCCCAGCGAAGGCTGAGTGGCTTTCCCCCTCTTGTAGGTTCTGGTCCCCTCACAAAGAAAACATTTGTGTGCGTGTGTTCATGTGAGTGCGTATCTGTGCTGTCTGGGAAGGAAGAGACAAATTTGAAGCAACCTCACAGAGCCTCCCAGACTGATTCTGTCTCTTCAACTGCCCAGGGAAGCAAGGGGACAGTGGAAAGGCTGTGTGATTTGTGTAACTTAAGTTAACTCCCTGGTGTAGCTTTGGTCCCCTCACAAAATGGCTAAAAACTTCAGTGCAAAAGGTAAAGCTGAATTTTATGCTCTGCTTGCTAAATACAATGCCACACCTTCTCCAGGGGGAGAGAAATGGGCAAGCTGCCACTGGTTTAACTTAGAAAATGTTATTGATAGAATATCTTCTTTACAACATGAATCAAAATTCAAACTGGGATCAAATAAAACCATCCTCTGCTCAGTCTTGGGCGCCTGTCTAACAGCAGCCATAGAAACTCGCTTTAAGCGAAAAAGTGAGGAAAATGCTATCATTGACTCCCTTCAAAACCTAGTTGAAGTTTTGCAAAAACAGTTGGATGAAGAAAGAAATGTAAATAACTTGTTACGGGCTGCCCTGAGAGAGGAGCATGTTAAAAATTCACAGAACACTGATTTCTCAAAAGAAACAGAGGAGAAAGAAACTCCTCACATTAGTCAAAATTGCCCTCAAAAAGAATGAGGTATGATGAAAAATTGCAGGAAACACTGCTGTAATAACATGAAACCTCTTAGAAAAACAGAACACATTTGTTAAGTGTCTCTCACTGGGGGAGATCAGATTCTCTTGTCAGAACCAAGAGCTGGTGGGTGCTGGGGACATGGGGTGTTCCTAACAACAGCAGACAGACGCATACCATGGTCCCCAAATCAGCACACAGCTCATTGGGCAGGGGGCTTAACCCCTTGGAAAATGGACACCCTTCGGTCGGTACCCCTGGCCAACTCCTGGAAAACATTCACAAATCCGGCTGCCTGCAATTGATTAGTGAAAGTAAATTAATTTCTGGTTTTGAGTCACCAATGAAATCACCTGTAAAGCCGAAATTATGACCGCTTTAACTCAAGGGCTTCCAGGAACACTTAAACTTACAGCAATTCCCCTTCAGAAAACCATAGTAGCTATGTCTCCTACAGAAAGACCAGATAAACCTTTTAGTAACCAGAATGACCCTTTTGTTCCCCTTTATGACTTGCTGAGAAAGAGAATAAAATGGGATTGGATTTCTTCTCAGAAGGAAACATTGCAATTTCTGATTTTTGAAGTGACAGCTCATCAGGCACTGGACCCTATCCATCCCACAGATCCCTTTCAGGAGGAGTGGGGATTTGCGTCTACACAGCTTTCAGTACACATTTGGCAGCGGGGTCCTGAAGGTCTGACAAAGACTGTTGGTTTTTATTCCTGTGGTTTCAAAGATGCTGAGAAAAGGTACCCTGCCTGGGAAGGGGTGTTTGTGGTTGGCTTGGCTCCCAGGGAGGTGGAGGAGAAGTGGGCAATCCAAGAAACTGGGAGCTTGGGTAGCAGCCAAAATAAACCTGCCTCTGTGACTAAAGCAACCCCTCCTCTCTCCCCTGCTTCTGCTAACAGAAAGGAACAGGACAATGCCCAGGTTGGGGAACTGTTAACTGTTTGGAGCATTTTCCAAAGTGAGGGACAGAATTACTTTCTTGTCTGTATTTACACCGAGTCCTGTGCTATGTTTATATTTGGGTTGGTCCAGGCCGATGCTTTTAAAAGAGCTACAGGAAATAATACCGTTAAAGCAATGCAAGGATGGTTTGGGATTTTCCTAAAACCACAGGAAATTCAACCTGATAATGTTTCTCACTTTACTGTCAAAAGTGTGCAGGACTGGGCAGAAGGTGAAAAGGCTGAATGGACTTCTCACACCTCTTACTATAGATGGGGGGTAAATGAGTGCTCCAAAATCACTGCTTTTTGCCCAACAGCTCCAAGCATAATTCCTTCACTACAGAGACCAGATGATTTCAAGAATCCAGCACATTACCCCGGATAACCTGGTTTTGGTGGACTCGCTGCTGCTGCAGGGGAAGTACCACTGCTGTTCAAAACCTCTCTGACCATTCCATTGTTCTAACTTTTTCTGCCTTTTCGTGGCAGAGTCTCTTGGGTTTACTTTTTCAGAACAACTTTGAGGGATATGAAGACCTGATAAACCATGACAACACTACTGATGGACAACAGAAATAATGTTTTCCCTTCCCTTTATGGTAACACCAGGTGATGATATTACACATGACATGTGAATTAATTGAACTTGAATAAATTGGCTGTCACAATTAGAGATTTGATCAAATTACAGCAACCACTGCAGTCATTCTTATTGGCTTTTGTGAACACACCAGTGGCTGCTATCAAACATATTATCAAATTGGGAGAAGGCAAATGTAAATGATCACAAATTGATAATTGATACACTCGGTGCTACACAAAACAATGTTTCTTTGGCTCTCAGCTGTATCCAGGCACAATTGTAGATGCAGTCAGTTTCTGCTTCAATTATAAGAGAAGGTGAAGAAAGCACTTTTCCCACTGAATTTTGGAAAATAATTTGGTGCAGTGCCACTGACTTTGAAATAGAATTCCAATCCTGGTGGAACCTAGTGAATTTTGACCTGAGACCTCATTTTAAATACAGCCACAGTTTTTGTGTTAACCATACACAATGCCTCAGTGCATTTGATTTTCCCTGTTATAGCACTAGAACTGAATTACGACGGAGCCATTCTCTATTTTTTCTGAACATAGAGAATGGGCCCATCAAATTGGTAAGAAATGGTAAACTATTAATTTGGAATCTTGTATTGCCCGAGAACAATAAGAGTTCATCTGTGAAAGCAATGCAATCATAGCTCAAGACATTTGTTAAGATACAGAGCAAAATATCTGTCATTTTGAAATTTGTCCTAATGAGGCTTATGAAACAGTTCCTATATACATAGGCAATGGATGTGCATGCTTTAGAACTATCTGTAATCTTGTCCTTGTAGAAAATGTAGTAGATACTAAAAATCATTCAAATTTCTGTGCTTGTAACTTTACTAAGATTTCAGGATGTGACTTTTTCTTTTGAAGCCCCAGTCACTTCTCACTACCTATTGCAATCTAGCTACACAATGATTCACAAACTGATGCCTACTCCTATTGAGATGAAACCTTCTTTGGTAAGACAACTGCTGCTCCATCAGAACTTGGTTGAGATCCTCAAGAAAATCAAGGAAAGCAGACAGAAGACCCTGGTGACTGTTCATCACAATGTAAGACACACCGTGTCAAGGAAAGAGTGAAGAAAGATGTCGAGTACGGGTGGTGGGATACTCTTTTGGGTGGTCTACTGCCACAGGTGTCCTGAACAGTGTGTGTGTCATCCCATTGTTATCCTTTTGATACTAATTCTGTTTGGTTTCATTTTTATCAGCAATCCTAGTCATTATGAATTAGAAGATAGTGAATATCTGACATAATTGATATCTACAGTTAATGCACACAATTTGGCTGATGTCCCCTGCACTGCGGAAATCCCCAAACATTTGGCACAAAGCAATTATGAATTTAGCATATGTGTTTTAGAGTAATCCTTTGTGAAAATAAATTTTTGATTTTTAGTGAATTGTTTTAGAATTTTTTTAAGTTAATGCTTATATTAGGATTTGTTTATTGCTTTTGCTTTGATTATTTGTGATTTGTTTTAACCATTTTTTGAAATTGTTATAAAAATAATATTGTTTGAATTAATTAACCATTTGTGAAAATTGTTATGACAATCAATATTAATTAAGTTTGTTTATTGTCTCCCTTTTCCCCCTTCTTTTTCTGATCCTTTTTTTTTCCCTCCTTTTCTCTTTTCTCTCTCACCTGTCATACTGTCTCTGCTTTTCGGGATATGCTACCAACGTACGGCAAGACTGATGGGCAACACTCCAGAGCTCTGCTGATGAAGATCCCTTCAAGACAATCGTGAGTCACAGGGTCGTGTGAGAGTCTGTCAGAATTTTCCCTCATCTGCCTCACGATCGTCCTTGGGAGACCACTAAAGAGAAGACCCCCCCACTGTCTAGAATCTCTGGCTCTGAAGGAGAAAAGTCACACGCCAACAGGGCCTGAGATCTGAAAGCTCAGTGTTAAGCTATTGTTTTCACAAGTGTGTTTGCTGTATGCTAAGAAGGAGGCACTGTGACCCGTTTGCAACAATAGCAGCTCTGGGATCTGTCCCACCTCTTGGCTGGGCTGGACTTCTCCTGAGTTTCAGGGGGTCTCCCACAGAAGACCCTCACCTGTTTTACAACCACCGTGACAGACAGACTGAGATGTAAGAAGCCTTTCCATCAAGGACTGAGACATGAAACTCCTGAAAGGCCCCTCTGCTCCTTCCAAGGACTGGGACTGAAACCTCCAGCCCGGCAGAGGTGTGCGGGGAGGCAAGCTGACGGAAGCGAGATGTTTGCCTGCAGGTTGTGATCACTGGAGCAAGAAAACAATGGCTCTCATTTACTGCTGAGAACATGGACTACCTGTTATATCTGCTCCCTAATGTATGTTCCCCGCCCCTAATTTTCAATAATAGAAACCTCTGAGTTAGCTAGAGCCTTTGAGATCTCCCCAGCGTAGCAGGCGGACCCTCGACTGGACTGGACCAAAGGACTTCGTCTCTACGTTGGTAGCTATATCCCCTCTCCTTCCCTCTCTCTCTCCTTTTTCTCTATCTTTTTCTCTCCCTTAATCCCTCTATTGCATTTTCGCTCTGGTTATTTCAATAAAACTGCATTTGATTTGACTATCACTGCAAACCCCTTTGTACCATGTTGGTTTTTGCACTCTGAGATCATTCCTATGAACCATCAGGTCATCTGGTCACTAGGACGGATCCTGACAGATTGCTTTGCAGAATGGCTGGTATTACTGCATAGTGGTACAGAGTTAATATTGGGGTGCAAGGAAGCAGCATTTTTGAATTTCACTAGACTTAATATGGAATGTTAGGGGAAGAACCAAAGAAGAAAAAGGGAGGGATCAGGGTGGTTTGGAGAGAAATAGACATAGGAAAATACAGGAATAATAAAATAAGTAGAGTCAGTCATGCTGAGAGATGCTGATAAATGGTGATCAGTGTGCTTGTAAGGCCCTGCCTTCCACCTGTACCCTGCACTGTTCCACAGTACCCTGTTTCCTCATTAGACTCAATGTGCATTTTCTGACTGCTCTGCAGAGGCAGTGGGATGTGGTGGAGTAAGATGAGAAACCTTTTTGCACTCTTGTCTGTGTGTATGAACATGTCTGTATGAACATGTCCAAAGGCCAGATAAACAGTGATCCACAGGGGGTTGATAAAGGTACCCTTTATCATGGTATACCATGATAACTTATCCTTTGGGGCTCAGTAATTTAAAGATTTATAGAATGGTAACTAAAGACTTATGGATAGGCCTTAGTTCCCCTAATCACCCATTTTTTCCTCTAAAAATACACGTGACATCAGGTTAGTTATAATTTAAACATGAATTTCTTAAAAAAGAATCACCATAAGGCTGCAGGACAATGTCACTTCCCTGTTGTCCTCTTCAGTTATGTTTCAAGCTTCCAGAAAAATAGTTGTATTTAAAAACGCATGGATTCTAACTTGGCCCCTTCCTGGAGTGCCATGGTCATGAATGCCAATGCCTTAAATAATTCCTAAATATTTTTACCTTTGTATTAGATATTACACACAAAGAAGCACACCCTTCTATTCAGAAAGGTCAGTTTCATTATAATGAAAAACACAGAAGGATAATATAGAGACTAATGATTCTATATTTTCAAGAAAAAGGGATGAGTATTTATGTTTTGGTGTTCAGTAGCCATACATGTGGACAACATTCCAATATGCCAAGGTATGTTTCAAAATCGTAAAGGGGAACCTATTCCCCAGAGCCTGCAGGGACAGAGGCGCAGGGCAGGGACACCGTAGCACAACCTGGGCTGCACAGGGCACAGGCATGTGCAGCAGCTGCAAGACAGCCCTGCCAGAGCCAACTTGGGCAGCACTTTGGCCATGGCTGCTGGGCCTGGGCCTGAGGCAGGAGCAGGAGACAAGTGACCCTTGCAGGCCTGGGGCCTCATTGCCTCCTTGTCCCTGCTCAGCAGCCTGGCAGGGGCCGCCCATGCTCCTGCCCTTGCCATTGCACGTCCCCACATGCCAGTGCCCATCCTGGCAAGAGCCCTGAGCAAGGAGGGAGGGACAGCATCTGCCTGGCCAGGGGCTGGGGCTCAGGCCTTGGCCCCTGGCATTCCTCAAACACATCCAGCTTTGCTCAGCACCAGAGACACCTTTGCCTTGTTTGTGCCCAGCTCTCATCACTGCCTCCCGTGTTCTGCTCTAACTGGAACCTGGGGACACTTTCTCTGTTGTGTCTCTCTGTGAGACCCATTAAAACTTCAAGAAAGTTCAGAGTTTCAATTTAAGTTTGAGTTCTTGAGAAGTTTTTTGAACACTCTCTTAGGGACTGAATCTGATGTAAACAACACCAAATCCCCAAGAGGCTCATTAAAGTCCTTGTGCTGTGTCTGTGCTGCTGAGCTTTAAAGGAACAGCTCTTCCCAGGGCCAGCTCCTCTGCCAGCCCAGCAGGGCTGAGGACTCTGGCTGCAGGCACTGAGGGGACAGGAGCCAGGCAGAGACAGGCTGAAGGCAATCAGGATAGGGAAGACATTGAGCTGAGACTTCACTTGGGGAAAGATCTTCACACCCCTGTGCATGGTGAGTTCTGTGTGGCAGAGAAGGAGGAGGAGGAGGTGCTGCAGAGCGGGACTACCCTGCGCACCATCACAGGGACAGGGCAGGATGGCTCATGCTGCCAGGGACGGATGCAGGGTTGAAGCTGGGTCTACAGCCAGGGCTGCCCAGAGCTCCAGCTCATGCCCAGCTCATTTCTGAGGGGACCTGTCATGAACTGATTCAGGGCTAGGTATTCCTGCTTGGGTGTCTGCTTTGCTGAATTTGTGCTCCCACTTTTCCCTGGCTCAGCTTGGTGGCAATGGAAACTCAGCTCTGCAGAGCAGAGCAGGGCCAGGGACTCTCAAGCCATCACCCTGAGGATTCCTGGGCACCTCAGCAAGTGCCTGCACCTGCCCAGCCTCCAGAACCATGCAGCATCACCTTTCCATGGTGCCCAGGCTGGGGGAGCTGTTCTTTCATCCCTGCAGGGCCCAGCAGCTGCAGGGCAGGGCTGGCCCAGGGGCTGGGCTGGGCTCTGGCAGCTCTGGCAGGGAAGGAGCCTGGGGCCACAGGAGCAGCTGGGGCTGGGACAGCTCCAGCAGCAGAGCCGTGGGCAGGCAGGGAGGGAGGCAGTGCTGAGGGAAGCCCTGCTGCAGGGCAGATGTGGCACCTGCCGGGCCTGCCCTGCAGGGCAGACACTGCCCTGAGCAGCACAGCTCTTGTGTCCCCTCACAGCCAGCACAGCCCTCAGCCGGGGGGCCTGGGGGCCTCAGTCCCTCCTGGGCCGGCAGAGCAGCCCCAGAGATGAAGGGCATCTCTGCGGCCATGTGCCCATTCCCTGCTGACCAGGGCCTGAGGGCCACTGTCCTGCCCTGCTGCTGCCTGGCAGGGGCTGGGCAGGGCTGGGCAGGGAAAGGCTTTTCCTCAGGCCCGGCTCTCTCCCTCTCCTTGCCTTGCCCAGGTGCTGCTGGCATTGCTGCGGGGCTCTCTGCAATGGCAGTTCCAGCTGCAGGGCCAGGCCCAGACCTTGGGCTCCTCCTGTGCAGGCTGAGCACAGCAATGGGGTGTCCCAGCTCCCTGTGCCCGGGCAGCTCTGGGCAGGGCAGCCTGGGAGGTTGGCAATGAGCCCACTCTCCTGACTCTGGAAAAGGCAGGAGCCCCTTTGTGTGCCAGGGATCTCTCTGCTCTCAGCAGTGACTCCTGGCTGTCCAGGGTAACACTGGAGTGGATTTCAGAAAGGTGCAAGTGCAGGGCAGCTGGAACAGGACAGAGGGACAGAGCAGCTCCTCTCAGTCTGCACTAAGCCTCAGACAATCCTCCTGCCTCTCTGTAGTCTCTGTTCTTCCACAGTGCAGCAGAATCTCTCATTCTGCTTCCTGCAATCCCCATACCTTCATGCAGAAAACTCCTCTGCCTTAGGAGAACATTCTTTATCCAAGTCCCAAAACCAGGACTGGACCCTGCCCTCAGTGTTCCCCTGCACTGACTGGGGGCCCAGGCTTACTCCTAGGTGTCCTGCAGGCCAAGGTCCAGCTCCTCACACAACATTGGCCAGCAGCAATCAGGACTCCAGCATAAAAGTTGAAGGAAGATCTCCTAGACATAGATGGGGTGGTATTTAGTGTCTGGAATGGGTCTATGAGAAAGGGCTTTGACCTTTTGGAGAGAAATCACCCCTCAGTTATCACTGTCATGCCTTGTTCAAAAGGTTCCAATGTCCAGAGACAGCAAATGTTGAACAGCAGCTCCATCAGGCACTTCCTCCTGCTGCCATTGACAGACACGCGGCAGCTGCAGCTCCTGCACTTCTGCCTCTTGCTGGGCATCTCCCTGGCTGCCCTCCTGGCCAACGGCCTCATCATCAGCGCCGTAGCCTGCGGCCACCACCTGCACACGCCCATGTTCTTCTTCCTGCTCAACCTGGCCCTCAGTGACCTGGGCTCCATCTGCACCACTGTCCCCAAAGCCATGCACAATTCCCTCTGGGACACCAGGGACATCTCCTACTCAGGATGTGCAGCTCAGGTTTTCTTCTTTCTCTTCTTCATTGGAGCAGAGTTTTCCCTCCTGACCATCATGTGCTATGACCGCTATGTGTCCATCTGCAAACCCCTGCACTACGGGACCCTCCTGGGCAGCAGAGCTTGTGCCCACATGGCAGGAGCTTCCTGGGCCAGTGCCTTTCTCTATGCTCTGCTGCAAACAGCCAATACATTTTCCCTGCCCCTGTGCCATGGCAATGCCCTGGGCCAGTTCTTCTGTGAGGTGCCCCAGATCCTCAAACTCTCCTGCTCACACTCCACCTTCAGAAATATTTGGATTTCTTTTCTTGGTGTCTGTTTAAGTTTTGGTTGTTTTGTGTTCATTGTTTTCTCCTATGTGCAGATCTTCAGGGCTGTGCTGAGGATCCCCTCTGAGCAGGGACAGCACAAAGCCTTTTCCACCTGCCTCCCTCACCTGGCTGTGGTCTCCCTGTTTGTGAGCACTGGCTTTGTTGCATACCTGAAGCCCCCCTCCATCTCCTCCCCATCCCTGGATCTGGTCCTGTCAGTTCTGTACTCGGTGGTGCCTCCAGCCCTGAACCCCCTCATCTACAGCCTAAGGAACCACGAACTCAAGGCTGCATTGTGGAGACTGATGACTGGATGGTTTCAGGAACATTAAACTGCTGTCCAGTTTCTGCCAATCAGTTGCATTAAAAGTCATCTCTGATACTACTTGGAGTTGGTGGTCAATTGGTTCTTCCCTTTCTTTTGTTTTATTTTTTTATAATTGCAACAAAGTATGGTCTTTTTTTGTGACATTTCTTATTTTTTTTCTCTGTAACTTCCCTGCGGCCCCAGACTGTGCCAATGAGGAGCTGGCCTCTTGGTGCCTTTAAATAAACTAAAGGATCTCCATGTAAAGTTTTCACAAGAGTTCCCCCTTTTGTTGCATTCTCTGTAGCTGCAGCAGCAATGTCTGTGTGCAGAGCTGGGGCAGATCAGGGCTGGCACAGCAGCTGTGCCCAGCAGCAGCACTTGGTGTTGCCAGTGCTGCTGCCGTGGCCCTGCCCCGCTGCCCTGGTGGCCCTGGTGTTGCTGCAGGGCCTGAGTGCTCTCGGGGCCGGGCAGAGCCCTGGGGGTGGCAGTGCCGGGGCTGCAGCAGGGACAGGCCATGGGCACTGCTGGAGCAGCGCTGACGCCTCAGCCCAGGGCCTGGGGGCTCCGGGCTCCTTGCCCAGGCTCTCTCAAGAACACGCCCAAGCCAAGGCTCAGCCCAGAAAAGCCCCGTGAGCAGCCCCAGGCTGGCCGTGGGCAGGCTGGGGGCAAACAGCATGGCTGGGGCTCTGCAAGAGCCGTGGGGCAGACGGGAAGGAGCAGCAGAGCAGGGGCTGATCCATCCCCAGTGCGCTGCACAGCCCAGGGCAGCGTCCCAGAGCGTCCTCATGGAGCTGCCAACAACATCCCCCCTCTGCAGCCCTGGCCTCTCCCCCAGCTCACACAGGTGCCCCATCCTTGCAGGCACAGACACGGCAGCACTGGCTCAGCAGCCCCTGTTTGCATTGCACAGAGCAGGGGGAGCACCCCCATGCTGTTGGGTGTGGGGACATGAACCTGAGGGAGCACAAATGCCATCAGCCCCTGGGGCCATCAAAGGCTGGGGGATGGCAGGGAAACCATTCAGGTTTGTTGTGACAAACCTTTGAGATCATCAAGTCCAACCTGCATCCTAACACCACCCCATCTGCCCCGAGCCTCCTCTACTGTCGCAGACATTTCTTCATAGAAATCCTTTCTTTGGGATTTCTCCTTCTTCTGGGAAGCAAAGGGCCCCAGAAGAAGAATGTAAACAATTGTTATCAGCTGCTGTGAAATGTAGCAGGTGTCCCTGTGATTGGCTCATCTTCCTTGTGTACCATTAAAGGCCAATCACAGGAGCAGCTCAGGGACAGATTCCCTGGGCAAAGAACTTTGTTATTCATTCTTTCTATTCTATTCTTGGCATAGCTGCTCTCTGCAACCTCTCGTCTTATTCTTTTTAGTATAGTTATAATGTATGATATATCTTATATCAATAAATCAGCCTTCTGATCAAGAAACAAGATTCTCGTCCTCCTCTCACCACAGTGACCGTCTAAGGTCGCTGTAATATCTGGTGACCCCTCGTGTCAGGGCAAAAATTAATTTGATAAAGACCAGAGGAGCAAAATTGCTGCACTGGGTAAAATCCTGTATGTGTAGCATGTGATGGTTGCTTTGAAGTGACCACAGAAGTGGATTCAAGCCAGGAGCTGAAGAACTGAAGATCCTGATTTGGACAGAGTTCACAGCCAAGGCTGACCACAAAGAGAACCTTCTTCTGGAACACCTTCAGGAAGATGTTCGCAGAGCTGGCCAGAGCAAGCTGGACATTTTCACAAGGTAATTTTGTCTTTTCCCTTCCTGATGACCCAGCCCTTCGTAGTTTGTGGCGGTTGGTATGGCGAACACATGCCTTGGAAGAAGAGGTTCAGTTCTCCCCTTCAGAGGAGAAACTTATTGCCCTCTGGCAAAAATGGTGTAGAGAAGATGGGATTTTTCTGTCAGCAACAGATCTCTATGAGTTCTTTCGATGGGCAAAGCTTTTTCGGTTCTTTACTGATGTCCTGTACGCCTTGGATGTTTTTGTCTGGGAGTGCATGAACTCCATTTTTCAGTTTGTCTGGGGCCAGGAACGTGTTTTGCCTTTTATCTACCCAGCATTTCTAAAGCTCTTCCCAGTTTTGAAACGGAGAGCAGCTATTTTTCAATGGATTTCTAACTGTTATGGACAGGCTCCGTTTCCACCGTCCCCGGTGGGAGAAGACCCGGCGGGGGATGAGTGGGGGCTTCCCAGCCCCCTGTCCTCAGCGGGAGAAGACCCGGCGGGGGATGAGTGGGGGCTGCCCGGCCCCCCCTGCTTCGCGGCGGGGGGGGGCGAAACTGCGCCGAGCGAAGAAGTTTTTTTTTACTCTTTCTCCGGAGCCTGCGCAGACGGAACCTTCTCCCCCCCCTCCTTCTCTCTCTCCGGGGGGATGGGAATGGGCGGTCCCGCTCGAACCAGTGCCGTTGGTACCGCCCCTGCCAGCGCTGCGTCCGCCTTCAAGACCCGCCTCACCGGAGCGGCCGCCACTCCAGGCGATCCCGTCTCCGCCTCTCCAGGCAGTCCCGCCCCTGCCAGCGCCTGCGTCTGAGAATGCAGAAGAGACACTTCCTGTGGCTGCTGAGTTGCTAAGCGACGACGACGCGTCTCCAGCTTCCGGCTCAGCGGAGGAGTTGTTCTCTCCGGCCCCTCCGGCCCCTCTGCCGCTTCCATCGGCTTCCTCGCCACCTCAAGCCGAGACGGTCCCTGTTCAGGATGGTGCTGGAGACGGCGCCGAACCTGCGGGACCCTCGGAAAAGCCCGCGGCCGCTCCTACATCCAGCGAGATTTCCTCCCCGGTTCCGGCTTCCTCCCCGCTGCCTGCACAGGCTGCCCCAGCAGTCCTGCCGTTGTCAGAGGCTGTGTCCTCCGTGTCGGCGTCAGAGACTGCCCTGGAACCGGCGGCTTGTTCGAGCTCGGACCATCCCGGACCGGTTGCTGTAGCAGGGGCCCCGGCTGCTGGTCTTCCCTTCCGTGGAGCGGGGGCTGCCCGCCAGCTGACTGGGGGGACAGCCCGTCTCCCTGCTTTTAAGATCAGCATTCTCGGCGGGGTGGGGGGTGGTTTTTCGGGGATTGTCCCATGGAGGCTGCCATCTCTGCCGCCTCTCTTGCGCCCTAGTGGCGGGGGGCAGGTGCATCCCGAGAGCTCTGCCTCTGATCTCCAGCCCGGAGGGGGTGGGGATGATGCCATGGGGCGGATGAGACACAAACCCAATGCATTGCAGGGGAAGAGGGCACAGATAGAGGAGACCATAGCTGGTTTGCTGTGGGAAACAAACATCTCCAGACCCCAGATGGGATCTCTGGGGAAGGCTTCTATTTCCCTGCTGCTGGCATGCCTCAGTGGTTTTGGGGAAAGGAAGCGTGTCCCCACTCGTGCTGCCATTGTACTGGCAGCAGGGTGCAGGCCTGTGGGAATGCAGGGCCTGCCTCATGGGTTTGGCCTGGGCCGTTGGGCTCAGGAAGTTTTTGGGCCAGGGCCAGCATTTGGCCTCTTGGTGTTACTGGGGGTTGAGGTTTCTCCTACCGGTCCTGGTCCCCCTTTGTGGGCCAGTTTTGGGGTTCCTGGTCCATCATGGGCCAGGGCCCCCAAGGCCTTTCCTTCTCTGGCACTGCTCTGTTTTGCTGCTGCTCTTTTCTTTTTCGATCACAAAAAAAAAAAAAAAAAAAAGAAAAAAAAAATTAAATAAAAAAGACTGAAAACAGTGGGCAGCAGCTCTGAAGCACTGAAGCATTGAAGGGCCAGAAAAGGACATTCTAAAGTTGTTCAAATTGTTTGAAATTGTTTGAAATAGTTGTAAGATTGTCAATATGTTTTTGATAACTGTTGATGGGACTTTTGCAGCAAGTCTGTTTTCAGGAGCGAAAAGGACTCTCAGATATCCAAGAGAAACAACTTCAGCTCTTGGACTGTTCCTGAAACCCAGCTGCTTGGACTTGAATTCTCTTTGCATTGTTTTTTGCATTTCTTTAGATTGTAGGATTGTTTTAGTGATTTATTAGTATTGTATATTTTACAGTTGAAGAAATCTTCTGTTCATTTCACATCAGCATTTTTCTTTTAATTTATACAACTTAGAAGGGTGAGATGTCGCAGACATTTCTTCATAGAAATCCTTTCTTTGGGATTTCTCCTTCTTCTGGGAAGCAAAGGGCCCCAGAAGAAGAATGTAAACAATTGTTATCAGCTGCTGTGAAATGTAGCAGGTGTCCCTGTGATTGGCTCATCTTCCTTGTGTACCATTAAAGGCCAATCACAGGAGCAGCTCAGGGACAGATTCCCTGGGCAAAGAACTTTGTTATTCATTCTTTCTATTCTATTCTTGGCATAGCTGCTCTCTGCAACCTCTCGTCTTATTCTTTTTAGTATAGTTATAATGTATGATATATCTTATATCAATAAATCAGCCTTCTGATCAAGAAACAAGATTCTCGTCCTCCTCTCACCACAGTGACCGTCTAAGGTCGCTGTAATACTCTAGATCATAAAAGCCCAGCTCCTTCAGGTCATTTTCACCCGATTTCTGTTCCAGACCCCTCCCCAGCCTTGTTGCCCTTCTCTGGACATGCTCCAGCCCCTCCATTGCCTTCCTAAATTGGGGGCCCAGAACAGGACACAGCACTCGAGGTGTGGCCTCACCAGTGCTGAGTGCAGGGGAAGAATCCCTGCCCTGCTCCTGCTGGCCACATCATTCCTGATCCAGGCCAGGAGCCATTGGCCTTCTTGCCCACCTGGGCACACTGCTGCCTCATGTCCAGCCTGCTGTCCATCAGTGCCCCGGGTCCCTTTCTGCCAGGCCGCTGTCCAGCCACTCTGTCCCCAGCCTGTAACACTGCAGGGGTTGTTGTGTCTAAAGTGCAGGACCCAGCACTTGGTCTTGTTCAACCTCACGGTGTTGGATTTGGGCCCTGGATCCAGCCTGTCCAGGTCCCTCTGCAGAGCCCTCCTACCCTCCAACACATCCACACTCACACCCAGCTTGGTGTCATCTGTAAATTTGCTGATGATGGACTCCATTCCCTCATGCAGATCTTCAATGCAGACACTGAAATCCACGCTGGCTGGCTCTGATCCCTCGGCCATCCTGTGGGTGCCCTGTGATGGCACTCAAGGTGATCTCTTCCATAACCTTGCCGGGCACCCCGGTCAGGCTGACAGGCCTGGAGTTGCCCAGCTCCTCCTTCCAGCCCTTCTTGGGGATGGGCTCACATTGGCACCTCCAGTCCTCTGGGACCTCCCTGCTGAGCCAGCACTGATGGTAAATGATGGAGAGCAGCTTGGGGAGCTCATCCACCAACTCCCTCATCCCCCTGGGATGGATCCCATCTGCTCCCAGAGACACCTGTGAGCATCTGAGTGGCTCAGCAGGTCCCCAGCTGCTTGCTCCTGGATTACAGGGGGCTGTTCTGCTTCCTGTGCCCACCCACCAGCTCAGGAGAACACTTGTCCTGAGGACAACCTGTCTTATTCTTGAAAATTGGGGCAAAGAAGGTGTTAAGCAGCTCAGCTTTTCCTTATGTTACCTATTATATTCCCCACTGCCTCCAATAAAGATTAGATGTTCTACTTATCCCTCCTTTTGCTATTAGGCTCATTTTAAAACATTTTTTTAGTATTTTTCACAGAAGTGGCTGGGTTATGTTTTAATTGACCTTTTACCACTCTACTTTTCTTTCTGCATGACCTAACAACATCCTTAAACACTTCCTGAGATGCCTGATCTTCTTTCCAATGTGACACACTCTTTTTTTCCCCTCAGTTCCCACAAAAGATCCATGCCCAGCCAGGACAATAATTAGCTGGCTCAACTTTAGCACAGCGACTGCTCCTTCTCCCTCAAGTTTTCTTTCTTGAAGTGTGTCCATCATTCCTGGACACCTTTGTTTTTAAGGACTGTTTCCCTTAAAAAGGCAGTATCTGATTTGGTATTCTCCAAATCTGCAGCCTGAATAAGCCAACGTGTGCCCTCCATAATTCCCGTGATGAAGTTTTGTTGCAGCCCCTCTTTCTTTCATAGAATATTGGAAACTCTGTTATTTGATGGTGACTTTGCCTCAGGCAGCCTTCAACCACCACATTCCTCACCAGCCCTTGTGTGTTTGTGAACAGCAGGAGACAAAGCTTTCCTTGGGAGTGGGAGTGTTACCAAAAATTTGGCAAAATAATAAAACCCCAAACCCTAATGTAGCACTAAGAAGCAGCATTTTTTATTTGACCAGATGCACGGGGGGATAGCTCCTCCCAAAGCTGTGCATGATGAGTGCTGGAAGGTTTCTGTTTATATTCTGCATTTTGCATACTTATTCATTGATGGTCCTGGACTAAACACACATATGAAAATCATTTCCCCAAAATCATTAACATATTTCCCCTCCCCTTTACCCATGCACTCTCCTGTCCTGGGGGGGTCTCTCTGGTGGTCCCTGGTGCTCGTGGACCCCAATATTCCAGTGGGCCTGGCTGAGCTGGCAGGACACTGAGGCTGGTGAATTTCAGTTCCCCTTCTCACACAATGGGCATTGTGTGGTTTCCATAGGCCTGGGGTTTTGGAGATCCAGCATTGTGTGTGCGCACCTGGTGTAGACAATTTATCATCTGGTAACATGAGACCACAGAGTGGGCTATGATATCACAGAGTGAGTTATGTGAGGTCATCAAGCAGCTGCGACATCATAGACTGCCTCTGTGACATGACAGAGCCAGCTCTGAAATTACAGGGCAGAGGTCTGACATCATAGAGGAGATAATGACAACACAGAGTTGGCTGTGACATCAGAGACCATCTGTGTGACATTGATAATGAGTTGTGACATCACAGAGCAGGCTGGGACATCATGGAGGGGCGGTTGTGTGACATCACAGGAGGGCTGTGTGACTTCACAGAGTGGGTTGTGGCATCAAAGACCACCTTAGCGATATCAGAGAATAAACTATGATGTCACAGAGAAGGCTGTGACATCACAGGAGGGCTGTGTGAGGTCACTGGGTTGGTCACTCTGCCTCAGCCCCTCCTCACAGTTTTCCCCCTGAAGTCCAAAGCTGTTCATTCCTAGCAGGGTCCCTGTCCCCTTGTATCCCCCTGGCCCACCTGGAGCCACAGCCTCCCCCAAGGATGTTCCACAAGATCAACCCCATAACCTGACACAGGGACAAGGGGCTGGGCTGTGTGACCAGGACATCAAGGACATGGATTATCCAGGTCACTGGGGCCTGGTATGGGGTCCCAGGGCAGGAAAGATGTCTGGCAGCTGGAGCAGGGCCTGGGAAGGGCCTCCAAGGTGGGGCTGGAGCCCTTGGGCTGTGAGCAGAGGCTGAGGGAGCTGGGCTGGTCCAGCCTGGAGCAGGGAAGGCTGAGGGGCTCCTCATCCCAGCCTGGCAGTGCCAGCCAGGAGTGGATGGAGAACACAGAGCCAGGGTCTTCACCGGGGGGGCTGGTGGGAGAAAAATGCCAATGGGTGGAAGGGGAAAGACGGGAGATCAGCCAGGAGAGGAGGAGTTGAAATGAGTCAGGCTGGTTTTAGCATTTCCTCAACACTAAATCAGCCTGAACCCTTTCTCCATCCACCACTGACAGCTTTGCAAAATATGAATTGTTCAGGCTGCTTTGCCGCAACTCCAGGATGGGAATCCTGATACAACAACTTAATTCTATTTACATCTATCACAGAACCATATTTTTCTCAAATTAATTTAAGTATGGAAATTACTTGTGGATGGTGGACATGTCAGATGCTGCTGGGACATTGCACATGGCTCAGGGAAGAGCGTGATTGTTATTGAATTGTGTCCTCTTCAACCATGGTCTGTTGGCCATGAAGAGAAACTTCCTGTGCCTCTGAGTCCCACCAGTTCCTGACCCCCAAAGGACACAAATCTGGTGAGTTCAGGTTCCCACTCCAGTGGTGGCACCTGCACCTCCCTCCATCCCCAGAGCAGAGCTCCCTTGTCCCAGAGAGTCCCTGGCAATGCAGGGATGAAGGAAACAGGACAGGCTGTGGGGATCAGGGGCAGGGCACAGCCAGGGATTTGAGGTGGTTGTGAGCCCAGGACAGGATGTGGCCCTTGGCCTTGGTGAACCTCATCCCATTGTCCTGGGCCCATGGCTCCAGCCTGGCCAGATCCCTCTGCAGAGCTTCCTGCCCTCCAGCACAGCCACACTGCCACCCAGCTTGGGCTCACCTGGGAACTGACTGAGGGTGCCCTCGATGGCCTCATCTGTGGGAATCCACAAAATCAGAGGGTTTTGGGAAAGCTGCAAAAGGCAGGCCTCAGAGACAGTCAAACTGTGATTAGAGCTAAGCAGCAGCCATGAGATAGGTTCATCAGAAAAATTATTTAAAAAGTAGAAAAACAAGGACAAATAGAACAATAGTCTGTTTATTAACGCTTGTCTAGAATAACTTCCTAAGCTAAAGAAAAGTATATCTAGCAGGACATTAGGAAGTTTGAAGCTTAATAATGGAACTCTGTGCATTGTGTTTTAAGGCTTACATGCATGTATTTTATTCAAAAAAAGCAAGCATTGTTTTAACCAAAAGTACATGTGCTGATAATTGTTGTATAGAACTACCGCCAATATGCTTTTGCTTTGTGGGATTGGTCAAAAAACTTATAAAGTAAGTTGTAACATTAAGTTCTTGGTCTGCTGCTTAGGATGTGAGCTGCTGGCATCTTCCCATTGTCACAACCATGTAATGAGAATGATGCTGAAAAATAAAACAGCTCAAGGCACGTTCCACAGCAGTCCCATCCCATTTGTGATTTGTACATAGCCCCCAGCTGGCAATATCATCAACATCATCAATAAAGAGATTTCACTGACCTGACCCCAATCCTGAGCCCTGGGGACACCCCTGGATGTGGCTCCATTCCTCAGCTGCTCTCAGTGCCAGGGGCTGGATGAGGGAAATGGTGGGGAGGGGGTAGGGACAAAGTGTGACTGATTGTCAGCCATGAAGGGTCTTGATTTTCATATTTGTTCAGACTGCATGAGGAGGGGCTGGGGATCAATATCAACTGGGGATTGCTGATAGTAATCTATAAACACAGTAAGAAAATTAAAGAGGAAAAAACATTTTTCTCTTCTGTGTTTTCAATATATTAGATTCACTTTGAATAAACTTCTGAAATTTGTCTAATTAACCACAGAAGAATTGAAGATTTGAATTATTCCCATGGGCTTGTCTTGTTTGGGTGTTTTGAACAAATCTTAATCAGCTTTTTTCACTGCATTTCTCAAATGAGAAGCTCAAGAAAGAAGAGGTCTCTGGAAAAGTAAAATTCATCACCAGCCTCCAAGGTGCTGAGGATCCATCCTGATCAGGGCAGGGATGAACAGAAATGGGCACAGCTTTGTGGCTGCCCCAGCTTTGGGATGGGCCCTGGGCCTGGAGCAGGAGCAGCTCTTGAGGGCCCCAAGGCCGGGGCTCTTGTGCTGCCCTGGGAAGATGGGATGGCAGCAGGGGCTGCAGAGCTCTCAGCATCTCCCGCAGAGGAGAGCAGGGCACCCAGGGAGCCTCCTTTCCCTTGGCCAGGCACGTTCCCCCATGCTGGGACTGAGTCCTGTGGCAGCTGCTGCTGTGCCCTTGCCAGGGGCTGAGGCCGTGGGGCAGTGCCCAGAGCAGCCTGGCCTGAGCAGAGCTGTGGGGCCAGAGCCGGCTGGGCTGGGCTGGGGAGAGGCCCTTGGTGCTGCCCAGAGCTCAGGGCAGCTGGCAGAGCTTGCAGGGAGCTGCAATGGGCTCAGAGAGCCTGGCCCAGAAACCGTCAGTGTCCATCTCAGCCTGGCTGAGCGTGCAGGGGCCAAGAAGAGCAGCCCAGGGTCTGCAAGTTCACTGTGTGGGAGCTGAGCTTGGGAGCCCTTGAGCCCTGCCAAGTGCTGGGGCTGCACCTCTAGCTCCAGATGAGATGGGACAGATGGGAGCAGAAACAAATCATTCCTGCTGCATTCTTTCTTGTGTTTGCTTGTACAGTGACCTGGATGCATATGTAGAGGAGGTGATTTATGCCAGATAACACTGGTAGAGTGAGAAGAATAAAGGTATTTACCTAAAAATAATATTTCATGCATAATACACAATGAGTAATAAAAGACACATATGATCAGAAGAGCATCTGAGTTTTTCAGAGGATGAGAGACTCATTGATATTTCCAGTAGTCAAACCTGTTCAAATACTTTTCTCAGAGCTTCTTTGAGATGAGAGGTGACCAGCAGAGGCCAAGGTCAGCCAGAGCTCTCTGTCCTGGTAGCTTTTGCCTGAGGATTCCCCTGCATATAGGGAATTTTTGAGGGCGAGTATCAAATTTGGCCATGGGCGCCAGGAAAGACAGAAGATTCTTTTCCATAGGAAGGAAAGCAGAGAGCCTCAGTGCTTCAAGAGCTGATGAGAGGCAGCCCTTAGCATTCCAAGATCAGCTGGACATGTCAGGTGGCCCCTGGGAGGCCAAACCAGCCAGATGTGTTCCATCTCCCCTTGGTTCCATGAGGCCCCGCAGTGTCACAATGCTCCCCTTGCTTCGGCAGTGTCACAATGGCCCCGTGCTTCCATGAGGCCCTGCAGGGTCACAGTGGCCCTTTCATTCCATGGGGCCCCACAGTGTCACAGTGATCCCCACAAAAAGGAAACCACGGAGCCCCAGTGTTTCAGGGGCTGATGAATTGCAGTGATCAGAGGCCAAGGACACACAGATCTGTCTCTCCTGGCAGCTTCGTCTGGGAGCAACCCTTTGTTATTTGAAATCATGCATGCGGAATCCCAATTTCAGCCACTTCTCCCTGGAGGAGAAGGCCAGTTCTTCTCCACAGAAAGGAAAGCACAGAGCCCCTGTGTTTGGAAGACAGGTGAGACCCGGCCCTCAGGAGGCCAAGGCCAGCAAGACCTGTCTGTAATGGCAGATTATGTATAGGAGCATTCCTTACATATAAGACTTTTGGAGGTGGAATCCCAATTTCAGCCATGGGCACCTTGAGAAGGATGTTTCTTTTCCATAGGAAGGAAAGCACAGAGCCCCAGTGTTTGAAGGCAGGTGATACCCCAGCTCTCAGTAAGCCAAAGGCAGCTGGACTTGTTGGTAATGGCAGCTTTTGTCTGGGAGCAATCCCTGCATATTGGGAATGTTGGATGGGGAATCCCATTTTGGCCATGGATGCTTGAAAGAGAAAGGCAGTTCTTTTCCGTTTGAAGAAAAGCCCAGAGCCCCAGGGTTTCAGGGGTACAAGAAAAGAGACCCTCGACATGTCAAGGGGAGTTGGAGCAGTCAGGCCAAGCCAACCAGACCTGTTCTCTGTTCCCTGGTTTCCAAGGGGCAGCTCTGGAGTGTCACAGTGGTGGTGTCACATTGGATCCTTGTTTCCATGAGACCCAGATGTGTCACACTGGCCTCTTGCTTACATGGAGCTCCACAGTGTCACAATGGTCCCTTGTTTCCATGAGGCCTGGCAGTGTCACAGGGGTCTCCTTGGAGCTGCAGTGTCACAATGGACCCTTGGTTCCATGGGGACACACAATGTCAGAAGGGTTTCCTTGGTTCCATGAGGCCCTGAAGAGACCCGTGATTCAACGAGGCCTCCAAGTGTCATCATGGCCTCCAGGATTCCATGAGGCCCCAAAATGTCCCAATGGACCTTTGGTTCCATGGGGTCCTGCACTGTTCCATTAATCCTTAGTTCCATGGGGCAGTCCGGTGTCACAATGGCCTCCTTGGTTCCATGGTGCCACACAGTGTCACAACTGCTCTCGGCCTGCCAAGACTCCACAGTGTCACAGTGATTCCTTGCTTCTATGAGGCCTTGTAGTGTCACAATGGCCCCTTGGTTCAGTGAGGCCTGTAGTGTCACAATGGTCTCCATGATCCCATAAGGCCTTGAGGTGTCACAACAGACCATTGGTTTCATGGAACCCCGCAGTGTCACTATGGTCCCCTTGGCTCCACAAGGCCCTGAAGTGCCAACAGGGCCCTTTGGTTCCACAAGGCCTTCAAGTGTGAAAATGGCCTCCATGGTTCCATGAGGCCCTGCTGTGTCACAATGGACCTTTGGTTCCATGATGCCACAGAATGTCACAATGGTATCCTTGGTTCTACGGTGTCTGAATGGACCCTTCATCCCATGGACACCCACAGTGTTCCCTGCAGTCCCCTTGATTCCACCAGGCCCTGCCATGCTCTAATGCCCCCTTGGTTCCAGTGGGTCCCAAAATGTCAGAACTTTCTCCATTGTTCCCTGAGGCCCCACAATGTCACTGTGCTCCCCTTGGTTCCATAGTGCCCCACAGTGGAACAATGGACTCTTGGTTCCATGAGGTTCCTCAGTCCCAATGGTCTCCTTGGATCCACAGTGTCACAGTGGCCCCTTGGCTCCAATGGCCAGGCTGTGTCACAATGGCTCATGGTTCCATGAGGCCACGCAGTTTAACAAGGGACCCTTGGTCCTACAAGGCCTTGCTGTGTCACAATGGACTTCTGGTTCCATGAGCTCTCACACTGCCAGCAGCAGTCTCCTTGATTCTGGAGTGCCAGCAGTGACCCTTTGTTCCATGAGGTTCCGCAGTAGAACACGGACACCTTGGTTCCATGAGGTTCTGCAGTGTCACAATGGACCTATGGTTCCACCAGGCCTTGCTGTGTCACAATGGCCCCCTGCTTCCAAGAGGTTTCTCAGGGTCACAATGGTCTCCTTGGATCTGCAGTATCACAATGGACCGTTGGTTCAATGTGGCCCAAATGTGCCAAAAAGGATTTTGGTTCCATGGGGTTCTGCTGTGTCACAATGGACCCTTTGTTCCATGAGTTTGCACAGTGTCACAGCTGACTCCTTGGTTCTGTGAGGAACCATTGTGAGCAAATCTCTGAAATATCAGAATAAGGCTACTGAACACTAATTTGCTATTTCAGAGGGTGTCATTTATTCAGGCCTGGGCTCTACTGAGGAATAACTCATAGCCTTATGTGGACATGGAATTCTACCAGTGTGTTACTTATATACAGTCCCTAAATGTGAATTACAATTTACCCACTTCCATAAAACCCACCCCAGGTTCCCAGATTCACACCTTGTTTTCTCTATCCCTGCACCGCTGAGCCAGATGTCTTCTTCTTCTCTTCACACCATCCTTGCAGGGAAAGCAGCCCCTGCATGCCTTGTTCCTGTGCTGAAAGTTCAGAGGCAGGGTAAAAATGGAATGAACCCTTTTGGTATCAGCCCCAGGCTTTGTGTGGGCAGGCAAAGGCAGGCAGGAGGCAGAGCTGTCAGCAAAGGAAGGGGCCAGCCAGGTGGGGCAGCTGGCAGATGCCAACAGCCTGCAGGGACAGAGGCGCAGGGCAGGGACACCGTAGCACAGCCTGGGCTGCACAGGGCACAGGCATGTGCAGCAGCTGCAAGACAGCCCTGCCAGAGCCAACTTGGGCAGCACTTTGGCCATGGCTGCTGGGCCTGGGCCTGAGGCAGGAGCAGGAGACAAGTGACCCTTGCAGGCCTGGGGCCTCATTGCCTCCTTGTCCCTGCTCAGCAGCCTGGCAGGGGCCACCCCATGCTCCTGCCCTTGCCATTGCACATCCCCACATGCCAGTGCCCATCCCGGCAAGAGCCCTGAGCAAGGAGGGAGGGACAGCATCTGCCTGGCCAGGGGCTGGGGCTCAGGCCTTGGCCCTTGGCATTCCTGAAACACATCCAGGTGTGCTCAGCACCAGAGACACCTTGGCCTTCTTTGTCCTCAGCTGTCATCACTGCCTCCAGTGTTTTGCTCCAGCTGGAACCTAGGGACACTTTCTCAGTCGTGTTCCTCAGTGGGAGCCATTAAAACTTCAAGAAACTTTGCGTGTTTAATTTAACTTTGAGTTCTTGAGAAGATTTTTGAAGACACTCTCAGGGAATGAGCCTGATGTAAACATCATCAAAGGCCTAAGAGAGTCATTAGAATTTTACTAGTCCAATTATGGAGAGAAAGATTTCAAGGACCTTGTAAGAAATACACATTCCTATTTTAAAGCATGTATTTTACTTTATTTCTCTTTAGAGCAGACTTGATTGCAGCATTCTGTGATTGATATTGACCCAGGGTCTCTCCTCAGCAGCTCTGGCCTTCTCACAGAAGCTGTGCCTTGAGCTCTGACCCAGTGTGGACAACCTTGCTCCACATTGCCCAGCCCCATTCTGCCTGTCCTCACTCCCCTGGGCCCTGCTGTGCTTGCAGACCTGGCTGCACTCAGCCTAAGAGGGGTTTTCAATTTCTGGGGTTTTTTGCAGCAATCTGAAACTCCTGAGTTTCCTCACTGCAAACAGACACACTGCTCAGGTGTGTGCCAGCCCCAGGTGCTACCAAAGCCACTGCAGAGCTGCCCTGGGCCAGCTGTGAGGGTGGATCATCAGCCCAAGCTGCACTGGGCCACTGCAAGGGGCTGTGGCCATGGGCACTGCACTGACCCCACTGCTGGGTTTGGCTGCCACGGCCACCAAGAGAAATTAAACTGTCCTTGGAAACACTGGGGAGGACTGGGACATACTGGGGAACACTGGGAACGCTGTGGGAGACACTGGGACAGACTGGGAGTGACATTGGGGAGTACTGGGACATACTGGGAGTGACACTGGGGAGGCTTGGGACTCACTGGGGACTCTGGAGACATGGTGGAGAAAACTGGGGACACTTGGGCATGCTATGGATGACATTGGGAGGAACTGGGAACGACTGGGAAGGAACTGAGGTGTATTGTGATGGACTGGGCTGTACTGGGAGGAACTGGAGGGGCACTGGGGTTATACTGGGCTGTACTGGGAATGAAGTGGTCTGTACTGGGTAGGACTGGAGTAGGGTGAATTGGCTGTTCCCGCCTCCACCGCATCCCATTTGCCGATGCTGCCGCCCATCAGCGCCTGCAACCAACCAGCGCCAGGGATCCGGGACTAGGGGCGGTGCCTACATGGGCGGATAATTTTCTTTTTGCATACAACTCCCGGCATGCCCCGCGGCACGATTGAGTCCCATTGCAGCCGGGACTACAATGCCCGTCAAGCCCGGCGCTCCACAGAACACTGGCATCCGCCACCTCTTTGTCCCTTAAGTGTCCCCCAGACCCACCAGGATCCCTCAGTGTCCCCTCAGCGCCCATTCGGGACCCCCCAAAGCGTCCCCGGACGCCCCGAGTGCTCCCATCCCTACAGATACCAGGTACAGCCACTTCTGGGAATTCAACTCCTCTCATTCCCCGCAGCCCCAGAGCCCCTCAGAAGACAGTCCCGCGCCTAAAAGTCCTGCCGTGCCCCGCGCCCTAAAAAGGCCGGGCAGAGCTCCCCGAGCTCCCCCGAATGGGGTCCGGAAGTATTGAAGTTGCCCCGAGGGCTTGAAGTCGCGGCTCGGACGCAAAAGCGTCCCCCAACAGCCGTCCCGGACCCCCAAAAATCGTGTTCGAGCCACTTCCGGGACTACAGCTCCCATCATGCTCTGCGGCACACGTCCAGCGCTATTCTAGCCGGGACTTAATCTCCCGTCATGCCTCGCGCCCCACCGAGAGCCATTGCAGCTGCGCCGAGAACTCCCGTGACGCTCCGCAGCCCCGTAAACTGCAGGATACCCGCGCATACAACTCCCATAACCCCCCGCGCCTCAGGCACCACCCGACTTCCCCAAGTATCCTCCAGACCCTCAAGTTTTCTCTGAATTCCCTCCCCAGACACAAAACTGCCCTAAATGTGCCCCAGAAATGTCTCCAGGGATCTCGAAGTGGCCCCTTTGACGCTGTGTGAGAAAATAACACAAAAGATGACACGAATAAATAATTTGGTAATTACAAGGTAAATTATTTGAATAAAGAAGGAGAAATCAATAGCTGATAGTTGTCGATTAATGAAGGGAATTTTGTTACTTAGAACGAATGAGCAATAATTTTTTTGGTTGGTAAAAATGCATTGATTTTTCATATTACTTTAGAAATTGGGCATTAAAAATATTGAATAATAATATTACAGATAAGATAAATATTTCTATAATTTTAGTAATTATTATATTCTGATTTTTAAGTAAAATGCAGAATTTTTTTTAATGTTTTGGGATGTCAGTCCCAGGTGGGTGATGTCAGACATGGTGAGGCTGGGGGTGAGGAGCAGCTTGGCCAAACAGGCTCAGCCTGCAAGGGGCTCATTCTTCTCCCTGCCCAGACCTCCTAAGGAGACATTCACCATCCCGATCACTTGGGGAGTGCTTCTGTCCCCTCTTCTCTGAAATGTAAAGAGAAATATATTCTCTTGACTAAAACCAAAAACCATGAGATGCGCTTTGAAATCTCCCTCCTGAAGAGAACTCCAAACTGACTCCAATCCCTGCACAAGCCCTGGAGACCCACAGACAATGGAAGGGAGACAAAGAGCTCCTGAGGCCTTTCTGTATTTTAATCAGCCCCACGCTGGATTTGGGGCTGGCTCCAGGAGCCTCAGGCATGCAGAGAAGGATGGAGAAGCTGCTCAAGGAGTCAGCAGCAAAACTGCAAGTGCCTTGGAGCATGGCTGGGCCCCAGGGAGGGCAGGGAGTGCCAAAGGCTGCCCAGGGCCTGGTGAGAGCAGATCCTTGAGGGCAGGATTGCAGGGAGCCCAAGGCTCTGAGCAGGGAACTGCAATGCTGAGCAAGGCCTGGCTTGGCTGGGTTTTCTCTTCTTTCAAGAGTCTCTGGGTGGGCACTGTTGGTTTCAGGTCCATGGTCCCTGTGCTGCTCTTGGCCTGCTCTGGTTAGGGTGACGAAGGCAAAAAGCTCTGACCATGCTCCTGATGTTGTCTTATGTTTTCTGTGGTTAGAGGTGTTATTTTAATTCTTCATTTGCATGGTGGCTTGTTGTTCTAGGGGTTTTTGTTAGGTCATTCTTTTCTGCTAGGTCTTATGGGATTTTCATATTTGGTTGTTGGGTGACATAATCCTCTTCTTTATGGTGTCGGGTGGTGCGCCATCTTGGATGAGAGTGGAAGTGATAGTGAAAGGTTTTAAAATCATAAAATTTGGGGAATTAGAAAGGAACTAGACTTAGTGGGGCCCTGGAAAAATGTTAAAAATAGACTCTGAAAATGTTAGGCTTTGTGTTTGCCAGATCATGTGAAATTGCATTTACTTAAGCAGTATATGGTAAATGCTATAATTGTTAGATGTGATGATTGTTTAGTAATAAATATAATTATTGTATAATCATAAGAAGAATAATGAGAAACTGTGTTAGAAATTTGAGGGGGACCACAACCAGACCATGCTTGGATGAAATCTATGTATACAATAGAACAATATAGGTTTAATTATTAACATGAAAGTTATATAACAATAGAATATAAAAACATGTTCATCCATAACCCATGTCGAAGACAGATTTGGGTTTGTACCCCTGACACCCAGAGCTCTTCAAAAAAAGCACCTGCATAGAATCATTCTTGTGATTATGTGCTTCTGAATGCTTACAGGAGCAGTGGGGGGAACACCTGACAGTGAGGGGATTTACATAATTATAAATCCTTTAACTGGCATTGGAACTTGATATAACTATAAAACATTCAACAAACAATCTATGACTAACATTGGAACTTTATATTAACTCCTTTAACAATGAACTTTATATCAACTCCTTTAACAATCGATTCTCCACAATTTCCCCCTCAAATTGTTGAATTGGGCTCACGCCTGCATCAATTAGCAATTACTTCTTCTTGAAAGTACAATTGTTTTACAATTTTTAATATTGGTTGTAAATTTGCTTGTCATCTTCACATTCTTGATCATTCATTATCATGAATACTTTTACTTCTTTCTTATTAAGGTCTTTTGGTATCATTACACTTGCTTGTACAGCAGATGTTGCAACTCGGATTATACAGGGGAGGATGCAAGGTAGGAGGATCAAACCAGCAATTTAACACAAGATGAAAAAGGCTGGGTTTTTCCACCAGTTTCCTTTTAATGACCAGAAATTGTCCCACCAGCTGGTATCGAATGTAGGGGTCCACTCCTGTGTTCCAACATAAACTAACTTCCAGATTTCCTTTGAGATATTTCTAATTACTTCTCTGCAGTCATCCATATCTAAGCAGCACTCAGAGGAGTTAAATTTTCCACATGTGCTTCCTTCGTGGGCTAGTAAATAATCTACTGCTAGTCTGATTTGATACACCACAGCTCTAGTCTGGGATAGTTGGTCATTTATGTGGTCTAAAGCCAGACAGGCTCGGTTCGATACCATCTCGAGTACTGCTTGTAATCTCAGAATCCGATTTAACCCCCTATAAATTGGGGTCCGGTGTCTCCAGGACCCATCTTGAGCCCAGGTCGCCGGTCCATAAGGGCAAATTATTTCCTGGGGAGTCCATACTGTGTTTTTCTGTGTCTGTGTTCCTCCAATTTCAATTAAGTTTCTTTTTGGTCAGCTAGATTTGTTCAAATCATCATAGACTGGGACCCCTCGGTTCGATCCACGCTCTTTTGGGAGTAAGAAAAATGATGGTTTAATAATTCCGATAGTGGAAGTGCTGCTCCACTCCCCGGGTAATTCAGTGTAAGCCACATTCCCACATATCCAAATCAGGTTTTCTGGAGCTTTCCAAGAAGCATCATAAATAGTCATTGGAAATTCCCAGTATTTGGATATTTCTCTCACTCCCCAGAATGTGTTTATTCCTTTTCCAGTACACTCATGGAATTTATCTCCTTCTCGGCAGACACACCCCATTTCTTTCTTCCCAATGGACCAGTATTCAGTGGGCTCTCTAGGAATCTGCCTAGCTACTGGATGTTTTACTTTTAATTATCTTTTAAAGGACATATCTCCTACTGGGGTTTTATACATTTTGCCTTTCCTAGATATACACTACTCTTCTCCAATTATTTTAGACGTTAATTCCCACCATTCTTTTCCTCTTTCTCCAATAGCTGGTACTTTTTGTCTTGTTTGTGTCCATTGTAAGATATCTATTGGTCTTAAGCTGACCCCTTCCCAAGGCCAGACTTTGGCCATTTGTGTATTTCCACAGATCCAGCAATTAGTTACATTCAACTCTTTACTGATCTTTTCCGCTAAATCTATGAACAAGTTTTTCCCACGAGATGTTTCTAGGTCTTCTTTCTCAATGTATTGATATTTTTTCTTCTTTCTCTTTCATTAAGTCTGCTGTGCCTTTTTGATTGGACTTATGTTCAAAGCAAAGCCAAGCATCTCCTATGGGACACTCCCCAGGCAGTCCTTGCTGGTAAGTGACAATATTTTGTGAAATCCAGTAAGTCTTCCCTTCCCCTTGACAGGTTGCTAACAGAGAGAGGTGTGCACAGTTTAGGTTTAAATTTGTATGTACTCGTATTAGAGATCCAGTTTCTTCTCCTTTGTAAAGGGGGTAGTAACATTTAGCACATGGGCTCTTCTGACTTCCCAGCGTGTTGTTAACAAGTTCGATCAGTAAGAGCATTCCCAGGAGTCTGGTATGAGGCATTCCCCTAAACTCTACAACTACTGAGCTGCACCCAGTGATTGGAGTGGCTGTTTTTAGGCGGACTGTAGACTCACCCAGCCTTGCCTCCTGGTTATGCTTTTCTCTGACAGAAGAGCTCATTGGTCTTAGTACAGAGTTTTTTTATTCTCTCAGTGTCAACACATTTGACTTTTCTTTACTAATTTATTTTTGCCCTGATGGATGTTTTATAGAAGATTGGTTGTACACTAAGATTGGAGTTAACTGGGGTATTTTAACTTTTTAACACAAAAACATGCACCTAAAAACCTTGAATTCAATGGTCAGATGACTTTAAGAATTTTCGGTATCCAAAATTATAGATAAAATACTCACACCAAACAAATAACAAGGTATTTACTGTTATGCCTAACCCTACAAAATCATAGTATGATTTTATGTAATCCTACAAAATCATAATACACCTTATGCCTAATCATACAAAATCACAATATACACTAAAACAGACAAAGGCTCCAACACAAACTAAAAATTCTTCATTCTTTAATACACACTAATTAATAATACATGCAACAGGAAAGTATCTACTTTTCAAACTCAAAAGCAAAAGATAAAAAACATTATCTGCAATTTTTAACAGTTCTTAACAAGTTTTGATTATTTAAACAATTCTTAACATGTTTTTGACTTAAAACACTTTCTGAAAGTTTTTAGGTCTCCTCGGAGGGTTACCTTTAGATCGTCTGAGTGATTAGTCACAATCCATTCATCAGAAGACTTAGTAGGGGATGTGGTTGCTTTTGACTCTTCAGTGGGAGGTGGTACAGGTCCTTTAATCTGGGTTATATGTGTCCACCCCTTCTCTTGGGTCATATGGCTGTATTGGTTGTGAGTAGGACCTGAAAAAAGCCTTCAAACGTAGAGGTTTAAGGTGCAGAGTTCCATGATTTAACTAACACCCAGTCCCCTGGATTGATGTTATGTCCCTTAGTATCTAAGGGAGAGGTTTGAGGTTTGATCTTTTTCCTGAGATCTTCTAACATACTTCCTATAGCCTTTAGATATTTTTGGGTGGCTGTCTCTCCTTCTGGATAAATTCCCGTGATATACAACGTTATCAAGAAGGGGAGTCCAAACATCATTTCATAAGGTGAGACTCTTACACCTGATCAAGGCCTTGTTCTAATTTGTAACAGTGCTAAGGGTACACAGTTAAGCCAAATCATCTGGGTTTCTGTAACTAATTTAGTTAACATATTTTTGATTGTTTTATTCATCCTTTCTACTCTTTTGGAGCTCTGGGGATGCCAATGGGCTGTGCAACCTCCATTTCATTCCCAGGGCTTCAACAACTTGTTGTAAGACTTGGGCAGCAAAATGTGGACCTCGGTCAGAATCGACATTATTTATCAACCCATATTGGGGATGATGTTTTCTAGGATTGCTTTTGTGGCTGCTTGGGCTGTCTCTGTTTTGGTCGGGAACGCCTCTACCCAATGGGTGAGGTGATCCACGATCGCTAATAAGTGTCTGTATCCCTGAACAGGGGACATTTCTGTGAAGTCTACCTGCACACTTTGGAAAGGCCGCAAGGCCAACTCTCTTCCCCCAGATCAGACAGTACGCTTCTCATTACTTTCTGATTAATTTGTTGGCAAGTTAAACATCCCTTGGTAACTGCCATTGCTATGGTGTGTACTCCCATGCACATATGATCCCTTGGAAAGTGGTCACATAATCCTTGTATTCCCCAATGGGTCAACTCGTGTAACTCTGTCATCACCTTTTGGGCTGGAGTTTTATTTAAAATTTGCTGTCCTTCAGGGGTCCACCATTCTCCATTTTCTTTTTGCTGTCTTCTCATTTTTTCTAACTCCCTTAATTCTTTCTCATCAAAGATGGGTCTTTCCTCTTTTCTTTCTCTACTAGGTGTTCCCTCTATCTTAAGAATTTTAACTGGACTTTCCTGTTCCAAAGCTACTTCTTTCACTACTTGATCAGCTAATTGGTTTCCCTTTATTTCAAGTGCGTCTCCTTTTTTGATGTCCTTTTATGTGAACTTTGGCTATCTCTATTGGTTTCCTTAGGGACTCTAGTACTAATTTTCTTAGCTCTTTATGTATTGAATTTTTTGCCTTAAGAATTAAGGTACCCCTGTTCTTCCCATATTTTTCGAATGTATGGGCAATCCCAAATGCACACCAGGAGTCGATATAGATTCTTCTTTTATCTTTTTCTAGTAAATCTAGTCCTCTCTTCAGGGCACAGATTTCACAACACTGGGCAGACCAATTTGAGGGTAGCTTTCCCATTTCCTCAACTTGCATGTTCTGCCCATCTATGGTTGCATACCCTGAGACCTGTTTACTGGCTACCATTCATGATGATCCATCTGTAAATAAAATTCTCCCATATGGGAGGGGCCCATCTTCTAAATCTTCTCTCACTTTAGTCTGCATTTCAATAATTTGTAAACAGTCATGCTCCAGGTCTGTTAACAGCTCTCCCGTGAGGAACTGGGCTGGATTTAAACATTTTGAAGTGACTAATTGAAGGCCCTTGGTACTTATTAGGATGACTTCATACTTTTGTATTTGGGCATCGGTTAGCCACCGAGGGGCCTTGTGACTTAAAACATTTTTCACATTGTGTGGGGTATGAATGCAGATCTTCCCCTTTCAGGTTAGTTTCTGTGTGTCTTCCATTGGGGTGGCTGTTGCCTCTATCACTTGCACACAGGCTGGCCACCCTCTGGCTGCTGGATCTGGTGACTTGGAGAGAGATGCGACCGGCTTCCTGCATCCTCCCCAGTCCTGTGTAAGGACTCCACAAGCTATCCCCTCTTCCACGTTTACCAATAGGTCAAAGATCTTTTTAAGGTCTGGTAGACTTAGTACAGGGGCAGAAGACAATTTAGTTTTCAGATTCCAAAGCTGTCCCTCATCATTTGAGGTCCAGGTTACAGGCTCTGAGTCTATCAATTTGTCATATGGAAATTTAACTCTTTTAGTATACTGGTCAAGCCATAATCTGCAATACCCAAACAAACATAATAATTTTCCGACATCTCTTTTGGTCTTTGGGGCAGGTATGGACAGAATTCCCAAAATTCTCTTGGGGCTCGACCTTTTATACCCTTGGGTGATTATATGTCCTAGATATGTTACTTCTTGTTCCACAAATTGCAGTTTCTTTTGTAATACTTTTAGACCTTTTTCCCCTAAGAAATTTAGGAACCATATGCTAGAACATTTAACTTTGTCTTGTTGTCCCCCTGATACAAGTAAATCATCACCAGATTGTGAAATATGTACCCCATTCTCAGGTTTAAACTGTTCTAGGAGTTCTTCTAGAGCTTGCCAAAGAGATTGGGGATTCTCTAAAACCCTGGGGAAGATGTGTCCACCTTAGTTGCTGTTTTCTTTTCTTTTCAATGTCCTCCCATTCAAAGGCAAACCAGTTCCGGCACTCTTCAGCCAGGGGACACGCGCAGAAGGCATCCTTTAAATCCATGACAGAGAACCATGCATGCTCCTTAGGTACTTGGCTTAAAAGGGTGTGCGGGTTTTGTACTACCAGGTGCCTCACAACCGTTCTTTTATTAACTTCTCTTGAATCTTGTGCTAATCAATACCTTCCATCAGCTTTTCTCACCGCTAGTATGGGAGTATTACGTGGAGATATGCATGGTGCTAAAATGCCTTCCTTTAATAGCTGGTCAGTTGCTGGGGCTGGTCCTTTCTTTCCCTCTGGGGAAATTGGATACTGCCTTGCCCGAATGGGGGAGATGTCTTTCTGCATCTCTACTTCTATTGGTGGAATACTCAAACAACCAATTTTTCCCTCTCTCACTCACACGTTTGGGTTGATTTCATCTATGTCTCCCTTAGCTGAGACCATTATTTGTACTACCATTTTTCCTTCTTTTGGCATTACTCTAATTCCCAATTTGATTTGTAAATCATGTCCTAATAAATTACGACCTAACTTGGGGATGTAAATGAAATTAGCTCAACACTCTCTTGAATTTCCTCTAATTTCTACATCTTCTATAATCTGGGCCTCAAATGGTTCTCCTTTGGCCCCTCGTACTCTGCAGACCTTTTTACAGACTGTGATTCCTGTTGGTATTTTAGTCACACATGACTTGTCTGTTCCGATATCAACTAAAAATTCAAATTCATCATTCTGGGGACCAATCTCGAAATTTACCAGGGGCTCTTCTAGATGATTCATTAAATTCCCCAGAGCATAGAACCCTTGACACCCCTATTCTGCATACTTCTCATCCCTTCTTAAGATGTTCTCTAGAGTTTCTTGCTCCCAGACTATGGCTTCATCTAATTGGAGTTTCTTACAATTTCTCTTTAGGTGTCCTTTCTCTCCACAGTAGTAACAATATTTGTCACTGGGTAGAGCCCTCTCCCCTTTCGGTCCAATAAAACCTTTGTCCCTTCTAAGTGGTTCTACTGGCCTGTCTTTGCTGGCTCCCACACTTTCTCTGACTATGGCTATCATAATTTTAGCTTTTAGTTTTTGTCTTTTCTTCTTCTCTTATATATACTCTCATGGCTTCTCCCAGCAGTTCATTAATACTTTTTTTCCTGCCAGTCCTCTATTCTTTCTAACTTTCATGCAATATCTGGCTTTAGTTACAGGATTTAGTTACAAATTGTACCTTGAGAAGGACTTGGCCTGTTGGAACCCAGGACACCCCTCTGGATGCCCTGGCTGACATGGCCTGTGGCTGGGGAGTCCTGGCAGGAAGCCAAAGACGCCTGGGATTTTGATCGTAACCCACGGAGCAAATAACCACCCTTGTATGAAGAATTACAAGTCACAAAATTTTAAGTAGAATGATAATGAATCTGTCACAGGATGTAAAATGGTATTTTGTGGATGTTTATATAGAGGTCTAGGAGGCAAGAGGGAGGGACGTGGGTGTTGTCATATTCTTCTTCCTTCTTCTTAGCCTCCACCTTCTTGGTGATGGTGGCATTTTAGGACTGGTTTAGAGTAGAAGTAGACTGTCTAACATAGGTGATAGGTAATAGAAAATAATGATAAATAAAGTACACATAGTTCATAGGATAAAACGTAGACACCAGTCCGGGGGCAGGGAGTGTACCTCTGTCTGACCTCTGGCAGGCCAAAGAGAAAATGTTATAGATAAGAAACAATAAACAACCTTGGAAACCAGAGACGAAGAATTCAGACTCCTTCTTGGGAACACCAGGCTGGGAAAAAAGGATTAAGGGGATCATACCTGACTACAGGGAAGCCGAGATTGGCCTTCTGGGCTGTCTGGGTCAACACCAGAGTAAATCTGGAAGTTTTGCTTCAGCCTGTTAAGCCATGGTGCTCGGGTCACGTGTATTTCCTGGGTGCCGTCAAACGCTAACCTGGTATTACTCCCTCTAGGGACTGATTCTTTTATCCCTCTGCTCATCAGGGACCTGTAATCTCTCATGTTCCTTCTCCCCCTTTCTTGATTAGGGTCCCAGTCAGGCTCCACTGAAGGCATTGTTTGGTCACCTGGGGGCCTGGGCTGGTTTTCTTGCTCCCAAATTTTCATTCCTTCAGTTCTTATTAATTGAGTCTCTTCTGGGGAAAATAGGATGTTAAAGATGGAGTTCAATTCTCCGCATGTATAAATATTAGGGCCTAAAAATGGATCAATTTGATTTGCTGTTCCTACTAGTTCTTCCACTAAATTTCACAATTCTGTCTAAAAGTTTCTAACTTCGGATGCAGTCAAGGGACCGTTTACAAATCCAATCTCACTGGCCACCCCGCCCATGAGAACTTCTATGAGGGGGAACAATTTTTCCACTTTATCCACTTTGGACTGGGTGTTGCAACATCAGCTGTGGAGGCTGACTGGTTAACTTCACTCTTGGGCATGAGATTCTGAGATGTTGTTTGGCTTCTCATTTGTGCTGGGGGAGGCAGAGCAGGAACTTGCTGGTGAATAAGGGGTGCATGAGATGGCAGAGGTAAGGGGACAGTAGTGAATGGTAAAGAGAATAAGGAGAGGGTGGAGGGGAAGGTGATGGAGGTATAACTGGGTTAGGAGGTGGTAAAGGAATGACAGCTGGGAGAGGAGGATGAATTGGGTCCACAGAAAGAGGAATTGGAGGAAGGATTTGAGGTACTGCAAGGGTAGGAGGAAGGAAGTGGTCAAGGAGGTCCCAGTTTTTTTCAGCCTTCCCAGCCTCTTCTTCTTTTACTTTCCTAGCTTGCTTTCCCTCTTTTAATTTATAGACTCTTGTATTTTCCTCCTCTGAGGCGTACTTTAGCCAATAGGTGACGTTCTGAATGTGATGGGCCTTTTGCAAGAACTTCGGGGACACAGAGGAAGTGCATCACCTTTGGACAGAGAGGCAGGTAACTCAGGAAATGTTTAAGGATGTTGTTAGGTCATGCAGAAAGAAAATTACAGAGGTGAAAGTTTGAGGCTTAACCAGGCCACTTCTGTGAAGGAAGGTACAATCTCCATTCATTATTAGGACAGATGGGGTTTCCAAATATGAGGGAAAGGCTGAGGTACTTAACTCATTCTTTGCCTCAGTTTTCAAAAATAAGTGAAGTTGTCCTCAGGACAAGTGTTCTCCTGAGCTGGTAGTTCAGCACAGGGAGCAGAACAGCCCTCTCTAATCCAGGAGGAAGCAGCTGGGGACCTGCTGAGCCACTCAGATGCTCACAGGTGTCTCTGGGAGCAGAGGGGATCCATCCCAGGGGGATGAGGGAGCTGGTGGATGAGCTCCCCTGTGGGAATCCATAAAGTTAGAGGGTTTTTAGGAAATGGTTAAAAAAGAGTATTTAGGCCTCAGGATGTGGCCCGAAGTTCTGTTACAGCGGAAAAGTTTCCAAGCAGTAGACGTGACAAATAACAATAGGACATTGAAGATGTGGCTTTAGGATGGCAACAAGTTTACTTAATGTATATCTTTAGAAGGTTACTGTGAATAGAGCTCTGTTCTTTGTCTTTTATGAACCAGTCTTTGTTCTAACTACTATTACGTATGTTTTATAAGGATTGGATGGAAAGCTTGTCAATATGTCTTGTTTTGGTGTGATTGGCTGAAAGCTAAACTGAGATGATTTTATGTCATTCCGTTTTACCCCGCCTTCGAGGGCATTTCCCATTAGGCCAGCATGCTGTTAACATCTAACAATGTTCTGAGGCTGATGTACTAATAAACAAAAAAAGCTGGTCTGAATTTGTCCAGTGTGGTCCATATTTGGACTTTTTGCCGCGGCAAGTGGGTTCCTCTCTTAAGACGTGGGTTCCTGAAACCATTGGATCTATAGCTACCCTAGTGCCCGTCAACTGGTGCCCCGTGTGAGGAAGTTCCATGTGAGGAAACCCCATTCGAGGACGTAGATTAGAAGAAAAAATCCTGGATTTCCCGGCCGCTGGAGACCCAAGTGTTAATCAGGAGGACTGTATCATCTCTCCCGCCGAGGCCAAGAAATTTGTAAGCAGCTTTTCTCGGGAGAGCGCTTGGGTAATGGTTTTTTGTGGTAAAAGAAAACAAAAATGGGAACGAACTTATCAAAAGTTGAATGGGATGTTTTTTATCAATTAGAGACATTGTTACAAGAAAAAGGGCACTCTGAAGTTTCAAAAATTGAACTTAAAAACTTACTTATATGGGTTAAAACAAATACGCAAGGTTTAAATTTACAGTCTGCCTTTACTTTTCATTTTTGGGATCAGATAAACTGGAGGATTTATAATCTTCTTTAAGTGACTCTCTTAAAGAAGATGAAAGTCTAAAAGAATTGATGCCCATTGCTCGAGCCCTGATGGAATGTTTTAAACAAACTGACAATAATAAGGTGAACTCGGATTCAGAAAACCAAGCTTCTGGCTCTGTCTCTTTAAATTCCAGTAAACCTGAGACTGTGTGTGTTCCGGAGAATGTAACAAATGTTGTTTCAAATGTTGATTTGAACTCCACTGAGAAAAATCTTCCTTCTCTCTCTCTGGGAAAGAATGAGACTTTTTTGGACTCTTCGTCGCGTTGTTCTGTTAATGGAAAAATATGTGACTCTTGTAAGGGGGAAGGGACAAAATGTATTGAAAATGTAAAGGAGAAAGTGAATGTATTTCCTAAGATTGGTTGTGCGGGGACACTGAAAGCTGGTTTAGATTGTGATATGCCTGAAGTGGAAACTGAGGGTGTTTCTTCCACTTGGGAAATTTTGGTTTCTGGGCGTTCTGGGAATTCTTTTTCAGTTAAGCAAAAACCTGGTTTTTATGGTAATCGTCAATCCATAGGTACAGAGAAAGAAAAATTGGCTTTAATTCAAAGGATGGAGTCCTTTGAAATGATGGATAACTCTCAAAAACCTGAAAAAACACGGGTTGAGTTTTTTCCTCATTGCTGTGATCCTAATTCTTGTATTTTAAAACAAAACCATGTAAGTTTAAAACCTGGATTTGTGGATTCTTCAGCTGAGTTTTTCTTGGCAGGGAGACAATGTGAAACTTGTGGTAAAGTAGCAAATTCAAGGTTAAAATGTGGCAATGTTCCCAGAACAGGGGAACACGCTTCTGTCTCGGCCCCTTTGGGCCGGGCTTCGGAGGAGGTGTGTTGTTTGTTGGAGTCCACCCCTGCCTTTCATGGCAGGGTTCCAAGGGGGGCGTGTTGCTTGGAGGTTTCTGAAAAAAATTTAGAGGTGTGTTCTCATGATCAGGTTGGCCGGCCCCCTGGAATTGGCCGAGCTCCTGGAATTGGCAGAATTCCCGGACAAGAGCACAGTGTTCCTCCTGTCAGGGCCAGAGTGATTGGAAGGTTTGGATTTAATGATTCAGGATCAGAAAATGTACTGATTAGAAGCAAAGGGAATGTTCATACTGTCATTGATCAAAGTGACAATTTTGATTCTCCATTAAAATTACCGGATTGGTCATACATTAATCAGAAACTAGAAAGAGATTCGGATTTAAAGAAACAATATCTTGCCTTACCAGTAAAATATGGAAGATATGATAGAAATCCAAAATATGAAAGACTCAATCACCATGATATAAAGGAATTACGACAGGCTTTGAAAGAAAGTGGATTTTCTTCTCCCTATTTTAATAGTGTGTTGAAAAATATTTTTAACTCTTATGATTTAGTTCCTGCTGATTGCAGGAATGTGGCAACTTTAATCTTAACCAATTCACAGTACCTACTATGGGAGTTCCAATGGATAAAGTTACTTAACAAGTTGGTTGAAGGATATGCAGATACTGATTATGCCGATTTAGATGTTGCTCAGTTGGCTGGTGATTCACCTTACAATAGGCCTGAAAATCAAGCAGCTGAACTGCCTCGGCCTGTTTTAGCAGACATTAAAAATGCTGCTAGAAAGGCCTTGCTTTCACTTGAACCTGTGGGTTCACATCTGAGCTCTTATCCACTGATCAAACAAGGTGAAACTGAATCTTATGGTTCTTTTTTGGATAGATTAACTCAAGCTGTTGAAAGGCAATGTCCAGATGAACAAGCCCGCTCTTATATCATTCAAAATCTTGCTTATGTAAATGCTAATGATGAATGTAGAAAAATTATTTTAGCTTTGCCTGATCAACCTCCAACAGTTACACAGATGCTAACAGCTTGCAGCAGACTTATGAGTTCACAAAATGCTGCAAATTCACAGGTCAATGCTTTGGAAAAAACACTGGAACACAATTTGACACAACGAATGGATAAAATTGAAAAGCTTTTAGAAAAACAAGAAAAACATTGGGAAAACTCTGTTAATGCTGTGCAAGTAGATCCTAATAAAAAGCCTGTCTGTTTTGCTTGTGGTAAACTAAGCCACCTCAAAAAAGATTGTCATGGAACAGCAAATCAAATTTCTATTTGCCCTCGATGCTGAAAAGGAAGGCATCTTGCTAAATACTGTCATTCACTATTTGACATCAATGGCAACCCACTGTTGTTAAACTTCAAAAACAGCGTGTTCCACCGCGCTCAGACACAAATTGTGGTACCCACTGGCCATGGGTGAATATTCCCACTGGGCTGGTCATGCCACAAAAGGATAGTCATGTGTAAAAATTCTAATCAAAGTGACTTTCTACCTGTCATAAAATGTGATTGTTATGATATATATAATCTGCTAATATCTTGTTGTACAAGTTTTGTCCTCAGTTCACAGAATTTTCCAGGATTCAAGATTCTACTACTACATGGATGATCTGTTCATCACAGCCTCAACGCAGACAGAGATGCAGCAAACCTGTGCTGGTATTGGGACGGAAATCCAAAAGGCTGGACTTGACATTTCTACCACCAAACTCCAAGGATGCAACAAAGACCCAAGGCTGAGATATCAACTCTTCAAAGAAGACCATCAACTCTTCAAAGAAGACAACCTCATCACTGGACTCTGGACACTGGACTCTGACTGTGGTTCGAGTTTTTCAGCTTTTCCCTCAATCTTTTAATTTAATTTAATTAATAGAAGGTTCAATTTTAAAGGATGTTAGCAATGAGACTTTACATTATTGGCTTTCCTGTCTTTTTACAACTTTGCAATATAAAACTAATCCATGTTTTGTTTCTCATATTAGGGTATTCATGTTTCCGTGGACCCGTTCGATGATGCAGCTTTTGCTTCACTTCACACAGGTGAAACCGGCAGCTATGCCTGTCATCATTTCCTGCAAGCTTCTGCTTCATTGACTGTACCCCAAGGAGTAAAAACTGACAACAGTCCTGGCCACATTTTTAAATGAATGGGGTGTTCGGCACATTTTTGGTATTCCCCACTCTCCCACAAGCTAAGCAATCATTGAAAGAACACATCAAACCCTAAAACGCATATTAGATCAACAGAGAGGGGGAACGGAGGTCACCCCACAGATGCGACTGAACAAGGCTTTGATTAATAATTGGGGATTTTGATTAATAATTTGGGGAAAGGGTATGCTTTTGTCTCCACAGATGCTGGAATTAAGTGGATTCCTGCCAAAAACGTCAAACCATATCGCACTTCAGAACCTGCAGTCGAGCCCAGAACCGAGGAAGCAAGTACGCAGACGTGAACCGAATCGAAGGATCCCGGGTCTCGCCTGACGCCTCTTGTGCCTGACGTTCTTTGTACATTGGTGGAACCCATGAACTCTGATTTTGTGTCAATGTTATTTATGAGTATGCTAATTGAATGCTGAATGTTTGTTTAACAGTCTTAATTTTTGGTGAAGGTTTAAGTTAGAGATTTTGTGTAGAAAAAATTCTGCCAAGACTTAGTTCATGAAAGAGATGGAGCAAGTTCAAATAGTATATTTGTTTTGCTTGATTTTAATTGTTTTTTGTCGTGCAGATTTGCCTGTGGATCAACCAAAAACGAATGTTTGGGTGACCTTAGCCAAGGCTGCCGGATTAGATACTATATGTCTGTCAAATTCAGAACCAGAAAAGCCTTTTTCAACCTGTTTGGTTGGTGTGCCAGTGAAAGAGTTGCCTTTGGTCAAAAAACAATCCAATGGTAGGCCAGGTGGAATTGACAATGGAAACAATCCTTCTTTCAATTGGAACATTTGGTCCAAAAAACTTCTCAGGGCAACATCTGAACCTCAAGAATTGGAAATCCTTGGTTCTTTGACCATGGATTTTTCTTTTACTTTTATGACTCGTGCCTGGCGAAAAGGTGATCCCCCAAAGTTTAGTGTTACTCCTCATTATTTTGCATATAAAAATTTGAGTTTTTTGGTGTAATGTTTCAAATAGTTGGGATGTGTTTCCGGAGACGGATCAATATCCACGGCAATTGCCGAAAGGGTATTGGTTCATTTGCGGAGACAGGGCTTGGCAAGGTATTCCGGCTCACCTTGAAGGTGGTCCTTGTAGCATTGGTATGCTCACCATAATTGCCCCCACTGCCAAAGCAGTGATGAAAAAGAAACAAAGGAGAATGAGAGCTTTTCCTCATTATGATGAGAACTGTCAGAGTGATTTTATGCCTTGGAATGCCGCCAGAAGGGTTTCAGCAGGTATATTTTTACCCCAATTGGCCTCAGCAGTGGCATTGAGACAATTAGATAGAGTTGGATGTTGGCTGAGCAAACAAGCTAATGCCACATCCTCTGCAATCAGTGATATGTTGACCGATGCTGATAGTATTAGACATGCTACTCTTCAAAACAAGAGCAGCCGTTGATTTTCTTTTACTGGCACAAGGACATGGTTGTGAGGAATTCGAAGGATTGTGTTGTATGAATTTGTCTGACCATTCTGAATCCATTCACAAAAGCATTCAAAAATTGAAGGATCTGATAGCCCAAATTAAAGAAGATGGAAGTTCCTGGTTGGATGATTTGTTTCAAAAATAGAGTTTCGCACCTTGGCTAAGGCAACTTTGCAAGATAGGTCTTTATGTACTAAGTGTTCTAATACTGATATGTATAGTGGTACCTTGTGTACTTTGTTGTGTTCGGCGAATGATGAACAGAACAGTCCGTGAAGTTTTCGTCATACAAGCAGGAGATTTAGGAAGTAGAAGCACAGAGAGTGTTCGGAATCTCACGAAAGCAGTAGATGAAGGTATAGACATGAACGAAGGTTTTGAATTAAGGCCTTGGAATCGACCAGAGTTTTTTGAACAATGACTTGTAACTGTTACCAAACATGATTCATATCTTTTTCAAGGATGGAGTCATCACAGCATTAAGTTGCTGTGCCGTAATGTAGCAGTGCTTTAGTGCAGATAGGTCTCCAATAGATAATAAGCAGAAATTTTACAGTAGAGCTATGAAACGCAAGTAGTAAGCGATAAGAAAATGAAAGATTCTGGGTCAAACAGAGAGGGGGAAATGTGGGAATCCATAAAGTTAGAGGGTTTTTAGGAAATGGTTAAAAAAGAGTATTTAGGCCTCAGGATGTGGCCCGAAGTTCTGTTACAGCGGAAAAGTTTCCCAAGCAGTAAACGTGACAAATAACAATAGGACATTGAAGATGTGGCTTTAGGATGGCAACAAGTTTATTTAATGTATATCTTTAGAAGGTTATTGTGAATAGAGCTCTGTTCTTTGTCTTTTATGAACCAGTCTTTGTTTTAACTACTATTACGTATGTTTTACAAGGTTAGATGGAAAGCTTGTCAATATGTCTTGTTTTGGTGTGATTGGCTGAAAGCTAAACTGAGATGATTTTATGTCATTCCGTTTTACCCCACCTTCGGGGACATTTTCCTTTAGGCCAGCATGCTGTTAACATCTAACAATGTTCTGAGGCTGATGTACTAATAAACAAAAAAAGCTGGTCTGAATTTGTCCAGTGTGGTCCATATTTGGACTTTTTGCCGCGGCAAGTGAGTTCGTCTCTTAAGATGTGGGTTCCGGAAACCATTGGATCTATAGCTACCCTAGTGCCCGTCAACAACAGAAAGTTTAAGTTCCCTGAGGCAGGATTTGGAGCAGGAGAGCTTGAGTATGTGTGGGATTTCGCAGAAGAACTGGCCCAGGGCATTGCCATGGCACAGGGGCAGGGAAAATGTATTGGCTGTGTGCAGCAGAGCATTGAGAAAGGCACTGGCCCAGGCAGCTGCTGCCATGTGGGCACAAGCTCTGCTGCCCAGGAGGGTCCCATAGTGCAGGGGTTTGCAGATGGACACGTAGCGGTCATAGCACATGAGGGTCAGGAGGGAAAACTCTGCTCCCATAAAAAAGACAAAGAAAAACACCTGAGCAGCACATCCTGAGTAGGAGATGTCCCTGGTGTCCCAGAGGGAATTGTGCATGGCTTTGGGGACAGTGGTGCAGATGGAGCCCAGGTCACTGAGGGCCAGGTTGAGCAGGAAGAAGAACATGGGCGTGTGCAGGTGGTGGCCGCAGGCTACGGCACCGATGATGAGGCCGTTGCCCAGAAGGGCAGCCAAGGAGATGCCCAGCAAGAGGCAGAAGTGCAGGAGCTGCAGCTGCCGTGTGTCTGCCAGTGCCAGCAGGAGGAAGTGCCTGATGGAGCTGCTATTGGAACATTTCTTCACTGTGGCCATGGTTGACTCTTGAAAGAAGACATTGACAAGGTCTTTGAGTCAATTCTATAAATTTATTTTAGGAATTATCTCAAAACTACGTCTCCACCTGTAGCGGAACTTCACTGAACATTTTTATCCTTGAGCCTGAGTTTGTGCTCCTGAGTTACTGCCTCATCTTCAGCATTGCTCTCAGCCTGAACTCCGGGGAAGCCCAGAGGGGAAACAGGGCTCCCTGTGTCCCAGGGCAGTCAGATCTGCTGGTCCCCACACAGGTGTCCTTTGCCCATTACACCTCCCTCTAAATCAGTGTGATTCAACACAAAACAAGCTTGAAAAATAAAGTGGAGATTTTAAAGACACCAGTGTTAAAGTCAATTTTCCTAAGCTCTTGTTTCTTTCCCAGCGCACCTGAACAGAAAACCATGCAAAGTGTTGGTCTGGCTCTCTGCTGCCTGCAGTTGTGTCTACTGGGAGCTGTTTCTCTCTATTCAAGCCTTGTCCCTGTCAGTGCTGCCAGAGCCCAGCCCAGCCCTGGGGGATCAGCTCTGCCCTGCAGACCCCTCCCAGCACAGGGCACTGCCCAGGGGCATCTCCCTGGCACCAGGGTCTTAAGGGCAGGCCAGACAAAGAGATGCTGCAAGCCAAGGTGCTGCTGCTGCTGTCTGTAGGGAGAGGAGGCTGAGGAGGCACTTTCTGAGGGAGATCTGAGGCCCATCTGCTGATGGCCAGGGTGACTGTGCAGGAGTGTCAGTGACACAGCCAAAGCTGACAGCCCATTTCCCTTCCCTTTAGGAGAAAGCTGAGAGCAGCCCTGGCCATGCAGCACCATCTCCAGAGCAGGAGGAATCTGCCCTGATGGGGGTGGCTCCTTCCACCTCCAACTTCTCCCCTGCCGCGTCCATGGAGAGCTGCCAGGCAGGCTGAGAGCTGCCCCTGGCAGGTGGCACATGGCCTGGGCTGGCCAAGAGCTCTGAGGGCTGCAGGAGCTGCTCTGCAGGACAGCCCTGGGCAGCCCTGGCTGCAGCCCAAGCTTCAACCATTGTAGCCGTCCCTGGCAGAAGGAGCCGTCCTGCCCTGTCCCTCTGACGGTGCCCAGGGCAGTCCCGCTCTGCAGCACATCCTCCTCCTCCTCCTGTGCCACAGAAAAACTGGGAGAGTCCTCCTGACACATCCCCCAGGCTGTGGGGTGTGCTGGCTTCAGGAGATCCCTCCAGGAGCACAGGGGACATTGCCCTGCACCCACACACTCACCATGCACAGGGCTGTGAAGATCTTTCCCCAAGTGAAGTCTCAGCTCAATGTCTTCCCAATCCTGATTGCCTTCAGCCTGTCTCTGCCTGGCTCCTGTCCCCTCAGTGCCTGCAGGCAGAGCCCTCAGCCCTGCTGGGCTGGGAGAGGAGCTGGTCCTGGGAAGAGCTGTTCCTGTAAAGCTCAGCAGCACAGACACAGCACAAGGATTTAATGAGCCTCTTGGGGCATTGATGTTGTTTACATCAAGTCAGTCCCTGAGAGAATGATCAAAAAACTTTTCAAGAACTCAAAGTTTAATTTAAATTTTGAAGTTTCTTAAAGCTTTAATTTAAATCCTAAAGTTTCTTCAAGTTTTAATGCGTTCCACAGAGAGACACAACTCACAAAGTATCCCAAGGTTCCAGTTAGAGCAGAACACTGGAGGCAGTGATGACAGCTGGGGACAAACAAGGCCAAGGTGTCTGTGGTGCTGAGCAAAGCTGGATGTGTTTGAGGAATGCCAAGGGCCAAGGCCTGAGCCCCAGCCCCTGGCCAGGCATGTGCTGTCCCTCCCTCTTTGCTCAGGGCTCTTGCCGGGATGGGCACTGGCATGTGGGGATGTGTAATGGCAAGGGCAGGAGCATGGGGTGGCCCCTGCCAGGCTGCTGAGCAGGGACAAGGAGGCAATGAGGCCCCAGGCCTGCAAGGGTCACTTGTCTCCTGCTCCTGCCTCAGGCCCAGGCCCAGCAGCCATGGCCAAAGTGCTGCCCAAGTTGGCTCTGGCAGGGCTGTCTTGCAGCTGCTGCACATGCCTGTGCCCTGTGCAGCCCAGGCTGTGCTACGCTGTCCCTGCCCTGCGCCTCTGTCCCTGCAGGCTGTCGGCATCCCCCGGCTGCCCCACCTGGCTGGGCCCTTCCTTTGCTGACAGCTCTGCCTCCTGCCTGCCTCTGCCTGCCCACACAAAGCCTGGGGCTGATACCAAAAGGGTTCATTCCATTTTTAACCTGCCTCTGAACTTTCAGCACAGGAACAAGGCATGCAGGGGCTGCTTTCCCAGCAAGAATGTTTGGAAGAAAAGAAGACATCTGGCTCAGCGGTGCATGGATAGAGAAAACAAGGAGTGAATCTGGGAACTTAGAGCTGATTTTATGGAAATGTGTAAATTCTAAGTGGCATTTAGTGACTGTTTATAGGCAACACACTGGTAAAATTACATGTCCATGTATGGTTAGGATTATCTCTCACCAGACCTCAAGCCTGAATAAATGATGCCCTCTTAAACACCAAATCAATGTTATGGAGCCTTATTCTGATATTTCAGAGATTTGGTGACAGTGGGGCCTCACAGAACCAAGGAATCAGCTGTGACACTGTGCAAACTCATGGAACAAAGGGTCCATTGTGACAGAGTAGAACCCCATGGAATCAAAATCCATTTTGGAACACTGGGGCCACATTGAACCAATGGTCCATTGTGATAGTGTGGATCCAAGGACACCATTGTGACCCTTAGAAACCTCTTGGAACCATGGGTCCATTGTGACACTGCAGAACCTCTCAGAGCCAAGGTGAGTGTGTTCTACTGCAGGACCTCATGGAAGAAATGGTCCATGTTGACAGTGCAGAACCAAGGAGACTGCTGCTGGCAGTATGAGAGCTCATGGAACCACAAGTCCATTGTGACACAGCAAGGCCTGATGGAACCAAGGGTCCCTTGTTAAACTGTGTGGCCTCATGAAGCCATGAGTCATTGTGACACAGCGTGGCCACACGGAGCCAAGGGGCCACTGTGACACTGTGGATCCAAGGAGACCATTGGGACTGAGGAACCTCATGGAACCAAGAGTCCATTGTTCCACGGTGGGGCTCTGTGGGACCAAGGGGAGCACAGTGACATTGTGGGGCCTCAGGGAACAATGGAGACTATTCTGACACTTTGGGACCCACTGGAAACAAGGGGCCATTAGAGCACAGCAGGGCCTGGTGGAATCAAGAGGACTGCAATGAACACTGTGGGTGTCCATGGGATGAAGGGTCCATTCTGACACTGTGGAACCAAGGATTCCATTGTGACAGTCTGGGGCATCATGGAACCAAAGGTCCATTGTGACACAGCAGGGCCTCATGGAACCATGGAGGCTATTTTTACACTGGGATCCCTTGTGGAACCAAAGGGCCTTTGTGGCACTTCAGGGCCTTGTGGAACCAAGGAGACCACAGTGACACTGTGGGGGTCCATGAAACCACTGGTCTGTTGTGACACTGCAAGGCCTTATGGGATCATGGAGACCATTGTGACATTCTGGAGCCCCATGCAAACCAGAGGCCAGTGTGACACATCTGGGCCTCATGGACCCAAGGATCCAATATGATACCACATTGTAACCCTGCAGGGCAGCATGGATCCAAGGGAACAGGAAACAGGTCTGGTTGGCTTGCCCTAACTACTCCAACTGCCCTTGGCATGTCGAGGGTCTCTTCTCATGCACTCCTGAAACCCTGGGGCTCGGGGCTTTCCTTCAAATGGAAAAGAACTGCCTTTCTCATTCAAGCATCCATGGCCAAAATGGGATTCCCCCTCCAAAATTCCCAATATCCAGGGATTGCTGCCAGACAAAAGCTGCCATTACCGACAGGTCTGGCTTACCTTCTCTTCCTGAGGGTTGGTTCTCACCTGCCTTGCAAACACTGATGCTCAGTGCTTTCCTTCCTATGGAAAAGAACTGTCCCTCCTGCACAGGCACTCATGGCCAAAACTGGTACTTTTCCTCTGAACTTCCTATATGCAAGGATCTCTCCCAGATAAAACCTGCCAGGACAGACAGGTCTGCCTGGCCTTGGCCTCTGGTGACTGCAGTTCATCAGCCCCTGAAACTCTAGGGGTGCGTGGTTTCCTTCCTATGGAGACCATGATGACACTGCAGGGCCTTGTGGAACCATGGGGAGATGGAACAGGTCTGGCTGGTTTGGCCTCCCAAGGGGCCACCTGACAGGTCCAGCTGATCTTGGAATGCTGAGGGCTGCCTCTCATCAGTTCTTGGAGAAGTGGGGCTCTGTGCTTTCCTTCCTATGGAAAAGAACCATCCGTCTTTCAGGGTGCTCACAGCTGAAATTGATACTCTGAAAAATTCCCTATCTGCAAGGGTTCTCCCAGACAAAAGCTGCCAGGACAGAGAGCTCTGGCTGGCCTTGGCCTCTGCTGGTCACCTCTCATCTCAAGGAAGCACTGAGAAAAGTATTTGAACAGCTTTGACCACTGGAACATCAATGAGTCTCTCCTCCTATGAAAAACTCAGATGCTCTTCTGATCATATGTGTCTTTTTTTCCTCAATTTGTATTATGCATGAAATATTATTTTAAGCTACATAATATTATTCTTCTCCCACTACCAATGTTATCTGACACAAATCACCTCCACTACATATGGATCCAGGTCACCTGGATAAGCAACCACAAGAAAGAGTGCAGCAGGAATGATTTGTCCCTGCTTTCATCTGTCCCATCTCATCTGCAGCTGGAGGTGAAGCCCCAGCACTTGGCAGGGCTCAAGGGCTCACACAAGATCAGCCCCCACCCAGAGAACTTGCAGACCCTGGGCTGCTCTTCTTGGCCCCTGCACGCTCAGCCAGGCTGAGATGGACACTGATGGTTTCTGGGCCAGGCTCTCTGAGCCCATTGCAGCTCCCTGCAAGCTCTGCCAGCTGCCCTGAGCTCTGGGCAGCACCAAGGGCCTCTCCCCAGCCCAGCCCAGCCGGCTCTGGCCCCACAGCTCTGCTCAGGCCAGGCTGCTCTGGGCACTGCCCCACGGCCTCAGGCCCTGGCAAGGGCACAGCAGCAGCTGCAGCTGCCACAGGACTCAGCCCCAGCATGGGGGAAGGTGCCTGGCCAAGGGAAAGGAGGCTCCCTGGGTGCCCTGCTCTCCTGTGCAGGAGATGCTGAGAGCTCTGCAGCCCCTGCTGCCATCCCATCTGCCCAGGGCAGCACAAGAGCCCCGGCCTTGGTGCCCTCAAGAGCTGCTCCTGCTCCAGGCCCAGGCCCCATCCCAAAGCTGGGGCAGCCACAAAGCTGTGCCCATTTCTGTTCATTCCTGCTCTGATCAGGATGGATCCTCAGCACCTTGGAGGCTGGTGATGAATTTTACTTTTCCAGAGGCCTCTTCTTTTTTTGAGGTCTTCAGTTCAGGAATTCAGTGACAAATGCTTATTTACATTTGTTCAAAACACCCAAACAAGACAAGCCCATGGGAATAATTCAAATCTTCAGTTCTTCTGTGGTTAATTAGACAGATTTCAGAAGTGTATTCAAAGTGAATCTACTACATTGAAAACAATGAAGAGAGAATTGTTTTGTCTTGCATAGTTTCCCTGTTTATAGATTGCTATCAGGAATCCCCCGTTGATATTGATCCCCAGCATCTTCTCATGCAGACTGAACAGATATGAAAATCAAGACCCTTCATGGCTGACAATCAGTCACACTTTGTTCCTACCCCCACCGCACCATTTCCCTCATTCAACCCCTGGCACTCAGAGCAGCTGAGGAATGGAGTCACATCCAGGGGTGTCCCCAGGCTCAGGATTGGGGCCAGGTCAGTGAAATCTCTTTACTGCTGATCTGGACGAGGCCATCGAGGTCACCCTCAGTCAGTTCCCAGGTGAGCCCAAGCTGGGTGGCAGTGTGGCTGTGCTGGAGGGCAGGAAGCTCTGCAGAGGGATCTGGCCAGGCTGGAGCCATGGGCCCAGGACAATGGGATGAGGTTCACCAAGGCCAAGGGCCACGTCCTGCCCTGGGCTCGCAACCACCCCAAATCCCTGGCTGTGCCCTGCCCCTGATCCCCACAGCCTGTCCTGTTTCCTTCATCCCTGCATTGCCAGGGACTCTCTGGGACAAGGGAGCTCTGCTCTGGGGATGGAGGGAGGTGCAGGTGCCACCATTGGAGTGGGAGCCTGAACTCACCAGGTTTGTGCCCTTTAGGGGTCAGAAACTGGTGGGACTCAGAGGCACAGGAAGTTTCTCTTCATGGCCAACAGACCATGGTTGAACAGGGCACAATTCAATAACAATCACGCTCTTCCCTGAGCCATGTGCAATGTCCCAGCAGTGTCTGTCATGTCCACCATCCACAAGTGATTTCCATACTACAATTAGTTTTAGAAAAATATGGTTCTGGGATAGATATAAACACAGTGCAGTTCTTGTATCAGGATGCCCATCCTAGAGTGAGGAAAAAGCAGCCTGAACAATTTCTGATTTGCAAAGCTGTCAGTGATGGATGGAGAAGGGGGTCAGTCTGCTTTTGGTGTTGAGGAAATGCTGAAACCAGCCTGACTCATTTCAACTCCTCCTGTCGTGGCTGATCTCCCCTCTTTCCCCTTCCACCCATTGGGTTTTGTCTCCCCCCAGGCCCCCCGGTGAAGAGCCTGGCTCTGTGTTCTCCATCCCCTCCTGGCTGGCATTGCCAGGCTGGGATGAGGAGCCCCTCAGCCTTCCCTGCTCCGGGCTGGACAAGCCCAGCTCTCTCAGCTTCGACTCCCAGCCCAAGGACTCCAGTGCTGTTGGACAATTCCATTTTCCTTAGCCAGAGATGGGGCAACTGAGAGGCATTTTATAAACTTAGAGATGTTGTAAGTCATGCCATCACAATCAGAAGCCTGGTATTTTCTAATTACAATACATTCTAAGCATTTCTTGGTCTCAGATTTAGCCAGGCCCTGCTGTAAATGCCTTAAAGCCAGTCACCAAAAACTATCTCTCATTGGTCCCATTACAATGCATCTTTCATAGTTCTATTTCTCCAGAATATCTAGTCTTATTTGCAAGGTCACCCTCTGAAACTTTTTTCTACCTCCATTTCTGTCTCAGCAATATCTGTCCTATTCCATAGCATTTCAAAATCAGCATTTCTTATCTCAAAATTTGCACATGGTTGTGTGCTGTGTGGACCTTCTGTCAGGCCCTGAGAACTCACTACAAATCCATTTCCCACACAGCACCACCTTGGAGGCCCTTCCCAGGCCCTGCTCCAGCTGCCAGATATCTTTCCTGCCCTGGGACCCCAAACCAGGCCCCAGTGACCTGGATAATCCACATCCTTGATGTCCTGGTCACACAACCCAGCCTCTTGTTCCCATGTCAGGCTCTGGGGGTTGATTTGTGGAACATCCTTGGGGGAGGCTGCAGCTCCAGGTGGACCAGGGGGATACCAAAGGATAGGGACCCTGCTGGGCATGAACCGCTTTGGACTTCTGGGGGAACTGTGAGGGGGGGCTGGGGCAGAGTGAGCAAACCAGCGACTGCAGGCACACAGTTTGTGGTAATTGGGAGTGGGGCTGTGGCTGAGCCTCATCCCTAAGGGGCTACAGCCATGCAGGACAGGTGAACAGTATTAAAGATAATGAGACATGGAGTGCTGAGGTGTACTGACCAAGCACAAAAGGGTACAGAGGGCACACAGGTGCAATGTATGTAAGATGAAGGGTATAAAACGTTGTCCTGAAGAACAATAAAGGGCTGATGCTTGAAGCCTTCTTTGGTGTCAGTTGTACCTCCAACTGTGACTTCTGGTTATCCCGATGTGATCCTGAGGCATCACAGGATCAGAGTCATCTGATTTGATCAGACGACTGTGGACCTAAGAGCAGTAAGATGGTGGAGCCAGGTGGACTACAAGCTTGGAAACTGAGCCAGGTGGACCAAGAGCCTGAGAGCCTAAAAATCTGGATGACTTATAGCCAGGCAGACCTGAGAGCCTGAAAAAAAGTAGGTGGACTTGAGAGCCTAGAAGCCTGGACAATGTACGAGATGCCCCCGCCAAGAGGAAGGGTGCTGGATATGAGGAGCAGATGCTACACACTTTGCTTATTTGTTACGAAACAAATAGAGTGAGGCTATGCACTTTGCTTGGAAGGGGATGGCTTGGGAGCTAACACAACCTGCCTTTTTTAAAATGTGGGAGAGTACCAGCCCCATTTTTGCTTATGCCCCTCCCTGCAGGCTCAGTGAAAGAGCTCCACACTCCCTGGTTATGTTTTAGCCTGCTCTGTGATGTCACAGCTCATACTATGATGTCACACAACTGGTCTCTGATGTCGCAGCCAACACTGTGATGCCATAGTCTGCTCTGTGATGTCAGACTTCTGCCCTGAGATGTCACACCTGGCTCTGTTATGTCACAGAAACAGCCGATGATGCCATAGTTGCTCAGTGACCTCACAGAACCTCTGTGATGTCATAGCCCACTCTGTGACCTCATATTACCAGATGATAAATTGTCTATACCAGGTGAGCACACACAATGCTGGTTCTCCAAAACCCCAGGCCTATGGAAACAACACAATGCCCATTGTGTGAGAAGGGGAACTGAAATTCACCACCCTCAGTGTCCTGCCAGCTCAGCCAGGCCCACTGGAACATTGGGGTCCCTGAGCATCAGGGACCAGCAGAGAGACCCCCAGGACAGGAGAATGCATGGGTAAAGGGGAGGGGAAATATGTTAATGATTTTGGGGAAATTATTACCATATGTGTGTCTAGTCCAGGACAATCAATGAATATGTATGCAAAATACAGAATATAAACAGAAACTTTCCTGTACTCCACATGCATAGCTTTGGGAGGAGCTATCCCCCTGTGGATCTGGCCAAATAAAGAATGCTGACTCTTAATGCTACATTGGGGTTATGGAGTTTTATTATTTTGCAAAATTTTTGGTACCACACACAAGCAAAGCTCTGTCTCCTGCTGTTCACAAACAGAGAAGGGCTGGTGGGGAGATGTGGTGCTTGGAGACTGCCTGAGGTAAAGTCACCATGAAATAATCAAGTTTCCAATATTCTGTGAAAGAAGGAGGGGTAGCAACAAAACTTCATCACTGGAATTATGCGGGGCAGACCTTGGATTCAGGAGGCAGATTTGGGAGTACTGAATCAGGTACTGATTTTTTAAGGGAAATAGTCCTTAAAAACAAAAGTGTCCAGGAAGGATGGACACACCTCAAGAAAGGAATCTTAAGGGGGAAGGAGCAGCCTCTCCCTCTGTGTGGAAGTTGAGCCTGAGAGGAAAATGACTGTCCTGGCTGGGCATGAGCTTTTTGTGGGAAATCAGGAAAAAGAGAGTGCGTCACCATTGGACAGAAGGTCAGGCATCTTAGGAAGTGGTTAAGGACGTTGTTAGGTTCTGCAGAAGGAAAAATAGAGTGGTGAAAGGTCAATTAGATCTTAACCTGGCCATTTCTGTGAAAAATAATAAAATATGTTTTTAAAAAAAAAACGAAAAGCAAAAGGAGAGAGAAGTAGAACACCTACTCTTTATTGGATGCAGTGAGGAATAGAGTAACTAATGATAAGGAAAAGCTGAGCTACTTAACACCTTCTTGCCCCAGTTTGCAACATTAGGACAGGTTGTCCTCAGGACAAGTGTTCTCCTGAGCTGGTGGATGGGGACAGGGAGCAGAACAGGCCCCTGTAATCCAGGAGGAAGCAGCTGGGGACCTGCTGAGCCAGGAGGGCAAGAAGGCCAATGGCTCCTGGCCTGGATCAGGAATGGTGTGGCCAGCAGGAGCAGGGCAGGGATTCTTCCCCTGCACTCGGCACTGGTGAGGCCACACCTCAAGTGCTGTGTCCAGTTCTGGGCCCCCAATTTAGGAAGGCCATGGAGGGGCTGGAGCATGTCCAGAGAAGGGCAAGAAGGCTGGGCCTGGAACACAAGTCCTGTGAGGAACGGCTGAGGGATCTGGGGTTGATTATCCTGGAGAAGAGGAGGCTCAGGAGAGGCCTCATCGCTCTCTGCAACTCCCTGTCAGGAGGGTGCAACCAGGGGGGTCAGGCTCTTCTCCCAGGGAACAGTGACAGGACAAGAGGATACAGCATTAACGTGCACCATGGGACACTTTGGCTGGAAATGAGGAAATATTCTTCACAGAAAGGTCAATTGGGCATTGGAATGGGCTGCCCAGGGAGGTGGTGGAGTCACTGTCCCTGAAGGTGTTTAAGCAAAGACTGGATGTGGCACTCGGTGCCATGGTCTGGGTGACAAGGTGGTGTTGGGTCACAGGTTGGAGTTTCTGATCTCCAAGGCCTTTTCCAACCTGGTTAATTCTGTGATTCTGTGATGATTGTGACACTGCAGGGCCCTGGGGAAGCAAGGGGCCATTGTGACATTGCAGGGCCTTGTGGAACTGAGAGGATCACAGTGACACTGCGTACTGAAGGCACCACAGAACCAAGGCCCCACTGTGACTGTAGGGCTGAATGGAAGCAAGGAGTCCAGTGTGACACTCTGGGTCCTCGTGGAACCATGGAGGCCACTGTGACACTGCAGGGCCTTGTTGAACTGAGGGGCCATTGTGACACTACAGAAGCAAGGAGAGCCTTGTGAGACCCTGGGGCCCCATGGAACCAAGGGGCCATTGTGACACTGCAGGGACTGGTGGAACTAAGGTGTGGGGCGTTCAGTGCTGCTGAAATGCCAGTGCCGCCACTAGAATATACTTACTCATTTTCTGCTGTGGGATAGGATTAGGGGGAAAGAAAAGCAGGCTTAAGGCTTTAAAAGGGTATAAGGAAAACCTTATTAACAGTAACGAAAAGAAAAAGTAGTAAGAATCAGAATAAAACTTTTAGAGCACTACTCCCCCCTACAACCTTTCCCACTAACAACATACAGAAACAATTCAGTCAATTTATCACGTCTAGAATTGTATTTCTTCAGTTCACTTAGGGAGAGGTGTCCCTCTTATCATTTTATGGAAACTGCTCCACAAGAAAACAGTTCTCTCATGGCTTTTAATATCCATGAACAGCAGCTGTCCAGGACTCTGCAATCGTAAGTCCCTCCCATCTTTTCACAGCCTTCCCATAGTTGTGTTTATGGGCTGTGTTCACTTATGGGGTAATTATTTAAGGATGACCTGTTAAAGAGCAAAAGATTTCTTTATCTGTCTCGGAGATGATCTTCATCTCTGGGAACAGAGGTCTTCTTCTTTTCCTGGGGCCAAAGGTTCTTCATCACTCCTCTCTCTCTCTTTTCAAGCTTCTCATGGGATCGCAGCTACTTCAACATCTGCTTGCTTTAGCATAAATGCCTTTGCTCATATCTACAATTTGAACACTTCCTTCCCCTCATACTTTCAATGAGTTATAGGGAAAAAAGAGTCTGCTATATCAATTCTATTTTCTCCATAGCCTTACAAGAGAATTTCAGCCCAGGACTGAGGCATCTCCTCAACCCTCCCATCTGGGACTTCACTTCTTCTTACTGACCTTCATGTCTCATGTTGTTCTCTATGTGTCTTCACTATGTCCTTTTCTCTCACCCAAGGCAGGACTGAAGGTCTGTAAGCCTTATCTATGCACTGAAACAGTTAATATCCCACCTGGGGCCTGCAGATGCTCATATGATTCCTGCCGTGGGGCGGCTGAAGCATCCACGGTGATGGATTTTTCAGGCTGCCCTGGGGGCTGTGCCAGGATCAGCCCCATGGCCGGGCTCTGGCCCCTGCTGCGTTCAATTCCAGGCACAGGGCCACTCTCTGTGTGGGCTACAAGGCCGCCTCTGGCCTCAGCCACATGATCTCGTGCAGGGCCACACTGGGGGGAAATGGCTGAGATCTCAGCTGGAACACGCCACGGGCTGATGGCCTCCCCTGCCCCTGCCTGGCAGCTGCTGGTGCCCGGCTCTGCTGGGACAGGGCTGGGCAGGGTCTCTGAGAAGGGGCCTGGCCCTGCAAAAGGCCCAACCTGCCCTGGCCCAGCTGAGACGGGAACCAGGCTGGCCTTGTTACTTGTTCCCAGGCTGGAAAGAAAAGAGAGCATTTCCTGGAGTTTGGTGAATTTTAACATGTGGATTCATAGAAGCACGTTCAGCTTTCTAGTGGTTCAACAAGGTGTCAGTATTCAAAACCAGTCACTGATTGGTGCTGTTAGGCACAGAGGAAGCTCTCAGCAGCTCTTCTCAGAATAATCATTTCTATGGGTAGCTTCTTCCCTCCTCACCAAATGTGAATTAATGCAAAACTGGCTTATAAGAGAACTATTGTGACACTCTGGTGCCCCATGGAACCAAGGACTCCTTGTGACACTGCAGGATCTTGTGTAAGCAGGGGTCCATTGTGACTGCACCACCAGGGAATCCATTGGGGCACTCTGGGGCCTCATGGAGCCAAGGGACCACTGTGACACTGTGTGCCCTTGTGGGACCATGGAGGCCATTGTGACACTGCAGGACCTTGTGCAATGATGGGGCCATTGTGACACTGCAGGGCCCCATGGAACCAAGGGGCCAGTGTTGTTCTGCTGGGACTCATAGAATGAAGGAAACATGTTTGACAGCGTGGTGCTCCTTGGGACCAAGAGACCATTATGACACTGTGAAACCAAGGAGAGCATTGCTGCACTGTGAGACCTCAAGGAATCTGGGTTCCATTGTGTCACTGTGGGACCAGAGGATCCAAGGGGCCTAGTGACACGAAGAGGTGCCATAGATAAAAGAGGCCATTGTGAAACTAGGGACTCCTGGAATCATGCAGACATTGTGACATTCTAGGGCTTCATGGAACTGTGGTGATCAACCTGTGTACTAGTGTGGATGTGCTGAAAGGTTGGAGGACTCTGCAGAGGGACCTGGACAGGCTGGATCCAGGGCCAAAATCCAACAAGGTGAGGTTGAACAAGACCAAGTGCTGGGTCCTGCACTTTGGCCACAAAAACCCCTGCAGTGCTACAGGCTGGGGACAGAGTGGCTGGACAGCGGCCAGGCAGAAAGGGACCTGGGGGCACTGATGGACAGCAGGCTGGACATGAGCCAGCAGTGTGCCCAGGTGGGCAAGAAGGCCAATGGCTCCTGGCCTGGATCAGGAATGGTGTGGCCAGCAGGAGCAGGGCAGTGATTCTTGCCCTGCACTCGGCACTGGTGAGGCCACACCTCGAGTGCTGTGTCCAGTTCTGGGCCCCCAATTTAGGAAGGCCATGGAGGGGCTGGAGCATGTCCAGAGAAGGGCAAGAAGGCTGGTGAGGTTTCTGGAACACAAGTCCTGTGAGGAACGGCTGAGGGATCTGGGGTTGTTTATCCTGGAGAAGAGGAGGCTCAGGGAGGCAAGGCAGTGTCAGGGCACAGGCTGGACTCGATGATCTCTGTGCTGGTTTAGGGCAAATTTGTTAAAGAATCTGCAAAGGAGGCCCCCTCCAGAAAGCAAAACCCACACAGCCCCTCCCCCCAACCGGTTCGGGAAAAAATTCCTTGGAGAGAAGTGGAATGAACCTGTTTATTTGACTGGCCCAGCACCCCAAGCACACAAAATGAACAATACCCGATGACACCGCTTTGAGAAAGATGACAAAATCAGAAAGTCTCTTTCGGGGGTGGTTGCTCTGTTCTCAGTCCCTCCGGCGCTGGGCCAGCTGCTGCAGCCGAACGGTCTTCCCGGGTCCCAGTCCGGAGCAGGTTCAAGATGGTCACAGAAATAGGAGAGGAGAAACAGTCCAGGAAAGAATGTGGACTGTTTAGCTAGAACTAGCTAATAAGCAGAGGCCAAAGCAGAGCAGAAGGAAGAGCAGAAAAGGGAGCAAGCAAAGCAGCAAGCTAAAGCAAGAAGTGAAAAAACAGCCCTATGCACTGCTCGTCTCTGTGTCCCTGATAAGAGAAACCCAAACCAAACTTCCGCTCTTCAGAGCCGGTGTTAAAGGCACAGAACAGATGAATGGGGATACAAGCATCATAACGTCACCCCAGGACAACCTCCAAGGTCTTTTCCAACCTTGCTGATTCTGTGGCTCTCTGAAACCACCCCTGGAGCAGTTGCAGGAGGAACCCTGGGCCTCCTCTTCAGCAGCTCCAGCAGCCCAGGTCCTTCAGCTTCTCCTGGCAGCCCCAAAGCCCATCATGTCAGTCCTGCAAAGGCTCTGCATCTCCTCCTCACTGCCCAGAACAGGGAGCCCCAGAGCCAGACACAGCAGCCCAGATGTGCCCCCCTGGCCTGGGGTACCTCTGGCAAGGGAGCAGCACGAGGCACTGCATGAGCCTGCAGGCAATTCCTGCAGCACTTGTAGGATGATCCTGCTGCCCAAGGGACGTTCCTGTGATAGATAGGGACAGGAGTTCGGAAGATCACGCGATGTAATGGATAGCAGCCTGACTCCCTTTTTCCCCTAATCCCTTAAGATAAGAGATCTCTCTAGGAATGTAACTAGGAATGTACCCCCCCTAACAGTAATGCCAGTAACTTTCCACCCCACTCCTGGTAACTTTCCACTCCTTACTAACCATAGAAGGTAAAGCAGACCCCTCTGACATAGAAGAGACCCCTTAGACTATAAAACCCCACGAGAAGAGATAATAAACGCCTTTGACCGACCACCACATTGGTGTCATCGTGCTTCTCTGGCCCGAGCGACCCTAGAGAGTGGGTCGCCGTGCTGTGCCTTGGAACCAGGACGCCTTGCCTTATATCAGAAGGCAACAACTGGTGCCGACACCTGGGAGCGGATCAGCGCCCGGGGTTCAGGGATTTCTCCTGGACAGAGCACAGCGGCTGTAGCGGCAGGTCCAACTACTGTGGGAGGGACGCCTCCGGACCGGGGTGGACCATGGAAGCCATCGCAAAGGTCGTAACACAGATGCATGCACAATGGGGTATTGAATGTAAACTTAGGGATTTAAATCTTGCATTGCTGAGACTGATTAAGCTTGGGGCTATAGAAAGCCCTTTGGATTCCTCCATTTGGGGGTGTGGGATTATTGTACAAAAGCTCTGGCGGAGGACACTATTTCCTCGGGCTCAGGGAAAGCCCTAAAATCGTGGGGCAGAGTTATCCAGGCTCTGCAAACAGCTCGACAAGAGCAAGAAACCTGGAAAGGCGCGCGAACCTGTTTATTAGCCATGCCGCAGCTCGGGGTGGGCGCAGCGACGCAAACTGCGGAGGATTGTGATCCTGGCAAGCATGCGGAGCCGCGATCGCCAGAACCCCCTCAGTGGGCAGACTTACCATTGAAGGGGTGAGACACGCGCGGGCGTTATGACCGGGACTTGCGGAGCAGGCGCGGAAGGCGGCCGGATTGTCGGACCCCATAGGGATCGATAAAACCACCCCCCCACCCTATGCGTTTGAAAATGGCGCCAGGCTGCATGTTCAGGGCGGAAAGGAGGAGGCGAGGGGTGGAAATGCAGTCAGCCTCCTTAACAACACATGCGTGGGTGAGCAGGGAGAAGGGGCGGCCCCCGCGGAGGAGCGTAAGACCAATTAGAGCGCTCTGTTCAAATTAGGTCCTTATAGGGCAAGGACCTCCCCCAGCAGGAGGCGGGGGGACCCCAGAAAGAGGGGACGGCCCGACCCCTGCAAGAAGGGGCGGGGTCGGAGCCCGGGAAAACAGCAGAGCAGCCCTGAAACTTCCAGCCAGTCGACTTCCGACTCGGACTCGGGCTCCAAGCTCGAGAGGGAATCGGAGGATTCCGATTCGGATTCTAGTTTTAATAGAAAGAGAGCAGCGCACATAAGGTCACTAGTTGCAATGCTTCCACACGGGCGAAGGGGTTATCAGAGAAAGACCGAACCCCTCTTACAGATTGGCGGAAAATAAAGATAACTTGTGCAGACTGGGCAACGGCCACTACAATACACACTTTCCTGGTGAGGGTCAGCGGAGCGCAGGAAAACCAACAAAGGACCTATTCCCCAGTTAACCCAAAGGATGTGCAGGCAATCATTAAAGCGATTGCAGAGAAGGGAATTAATTCTGCCATGGTTACCACACTCATTGACGGCATTTTTGGAGGGGATGATATGTTACCCTTTGTTATTAAGCAGACGTGTAGGATGATTTTCGATGGCGTGGGGATGATCGTTTTCAAACAAGAGTGGGAGGACCAATGCACAAAGGAGCTAGCCCAGGTAATGGGAGCTGACCATCCACTGCGCGGCTCCAGCATACAGAGGCTAATGGGCAGAGACCCCACTATGATCGACCCCCAGGCACAGGCAGAGGGCTTGCGGGCCCATGAGGTTAAGATAGCCACCCGTGCTGCCTGAGAATCCATCCGTGCTGCCTCCAAAGTAGTAGCCAAACCTTCACCATGGTCAACTATAAAACAGAGTGAGAGTGAGAGCTTCACTCAGTTTGTGGACAGGCTTCAGGCCGCATTAGATTCCTCTTCATTACCCTCAGAGGCGAAGGGTCCCATGCTGGCAGACTGCCTACGCCAGCAATGCAACTCAGCCACCAAGGACATTTTAAGGTCACTGCCACCTGGGTCCAGTGTAGCTGCCATGATCAGACACTTTGCAAAGGAGGAACATCTCGCTCCCATCCAAGCAGCAGTTCACACTGCAATACCCAGCGTGATGGCATGCCTTAAGTGTGGCCAGGCAGGCCACTTGGCAGTAAACTGCCCCCAGCCAAGACGCTCATCAGCAGCTGCTCCACCACGCCAAGGGGGACTTAGGGGACCATGCTGGGCATGTGGAAGGTAGGGGCATTTAGATAAGGAATGCAGATCCAGACCTCAGGGAAACGGGAGAGGGAGGGGGCAGCCGGGCCGTGTCCAGCCTCCTCCCACCTGGAACATGCAGCAGCCCAGCTACAGCAACCCCCAGTGGGGCAGGGGACCCTCAGACCCCACATGCTCCCACAGGGAGCAGTCAATTTCACATCCCCGCCTACACTGCAATGGCAGAGCGGGGTAGCACCGCCAGTAACACCTTCACAGCCCCCACTACCACAACCTGTGCTGGTGGTACAGGGCCAGCAGGAGACGCCCCAGAGCGGGACCCCTGGGTGGCCTTGGCCATGAGAATAGGAAAGGAACCCCTGATGGTGTGGGGGACATGCTGCCTTTATGGCAGTCAGGATCCCCACATCATAGGGCTTCAGTTTTGGGCAGACACGGGATCAGACTGTACGATTTTTCCCCAAGCACATTGGCTTGGACATTGGCAATTCAAAGAAGTCCCTCCAGTGAACGGAGTGGGAGGGCAGTCCTGGGCATGGAAAAGCACCCAGCTTGTGGCTATACCACTTCATACGAAAAAGGGACCAGAATAGACAGTAGCGATCTACCCCTACATCCTGCAAAATTCTCCACCCCTGTTAGGAAGGGGCATTCTTTCCATGCTAGGATTCCGGATTACAAATTTATCATGAGGGCCACTGCCATACACCCTCCACTGCTGATCAAATTGACCTGGAAATCATCAGACCCCGTATGGGTCGAGCAGTGGCCCCTGACAAAACCTCGAGCGACAGCCTTGCTGGAATTGGTCGACCGCGAACTGCAAAAGGGTCACATAGAACCCTCCATCAGCCTATGGAACACCCCTGTATTCGTGATCCCCAAAAGGTCCGGAGAGGGCTACTGTCTCGTCCACGACCTGAGAGAAGTGAACAAGACGATCAAACCCATGGGTCCAGTCCAGACACTGCTACCCACGAACTCAGCCATCCCTGCAGGGCAGCCATGCGCAGTACTGGATATCAAGGACTGTTTCTTCTCAATACCCCTGCACCCTGAGGACAGAGAACGATTCGCCTTTTCCGTGGTGTTCCGAAATGGCGAGCGGCCCAACTTCCGCTTCCAATGGCGAGTACTACCACAGGGCCTTCTCGACAGCCCTACTATATGCCAAATCACCGTGGACAAAGCACTGACACCAGTTCGACACTCCCATCCCACCGCAACCATCATTCAATACATGGACGACATCCTGGTCGCAGCACCATCGGCAAGCCAAGTAGATCACCTGGTGTCCACAATCACAGAAACCCTTCAGGCCAACGGCTTCGAGATCGCAAGCGCAAAGATCAAGAGAGGACCCTGCGTGACCTTCCTGGGAGTGGGGATCGCAAGCTCCTATGTGACACCCTCCGAGGCGAAGGTCAGTCGAGACATCAAGACGCTCCATGACATGCAACGCCTGGCGGGATCACTGCAGTGGCTTCGCAACATCGTCCTGATTCCTCCCGAGGTCATGGACCCCTTATATGACCTCCTGAAAGGAAAGCACCCCTGGGAACCCAAGGAGCTGACGCTGCAAGCCACGAGCTCTCTCGACTTCATGGAAAGCCAGATGTCCATGGGCAAACTCGCCAGGTGGAACCCAGCCATGCCACTGGACCTGTACGTCCACTTTACACCTAAGGGGGGAGTGGGAGCACTGGCTCAAGGACCTTCTAAAAAGGCCCGACTGATTCAATGGGTGGTCCTCGGAAGACCTGCTCGTGCATTCTCCCCGGGAATCGAATGCATCGCTAACCTCATCATGAAAGGCAGGAAACTCGCCTTGAAACACCTAGGAACCGAGTCAAGAAGCATCCACCTTCCATTCCGCAAGCAGACGACCACGGAGTCAGCCAGAAAATATCAGAGTACCTGGCCCTTGCTCTCTCCGGCTTTGGAGGAGAAATCTCCTACTCCTCCAAACCACCCTGGACTAAGCTGCTGACCATTGTCGACATGGACATGCCACCGAAGGTCAAGGACCGACCACAGCCAGGACCAACGGTCTTCACAGATGCTTCCTCTGCGACTTCAAACCACAACAGCAGTGTGGCAGGCAGGAGAACAATGGCATTGCATCAAAGCGTGTGACCCCACACTGTCAGTGCAATAACTGGAGGCAGCAGCAGTGGTCTTGGCATGCGGACTCTTCCAAGAAGAACACCTCAACATCGTAACGGACTCTATATTCTTGGCAAGGCTTTGCCTAGCCATGGCAGGACCACAAGTGTCAACATCTGCAGCAGCCCTAATGCTGGAAGAAGCACTCTCCTGGCGACAGGGCATCGTGCCAGTCATTCACATCAACAGCCATGACCCAGTCAAGGGCTACCTCCAAATCGGCAACGACAAAGCAGATGCCGCAGCAAAAGGCGTATGGACGTTGCAGGAAGCTCGTCAGCTGCACGAGTCTCTCCACATCGGAGCCAAAGCACTGGCGAAGAAATGCAGGATCTCGACAGCGGACGCGAAACATGTGGTAGCTACCTGCCCTCATTGCCAGAAGTCACCCCTATGGACCTGTGAGGTCAACCCGAGAGGTCTCAAGCCTTCAGAGATCTGGCAGTCGGACTTCACCTGGTGTCAACTGCTGAAGCCCCGAGCATGCCTGGCAGTGACAGTAGACACTTACAGCGGAACGATCATAGCCACACAGCACCCCAAAACAAACTCCAAGGCCACAATCAAGCACTGGCTGACAGCCATGGCTTGGCTTGGTATTCCCAAGCAGATCAAAATGCACAACGGGTCCAATTTCACCTCCAAACGAGTGCAAGAATTCGCCTCAAAATGGGGCATCACATTAGTGCAAGATATCCCGTATAACGGTACCGGGCAAGCCATAGTAGTGTGTAGCAGATAGGGCCCGGCGTTCAGAAGATCTCGTGATGTTACGGGAAGACAGGGCCCCTGCCCTCTTAGATAAGAAAATTAACATAGGAATGTAGTCCCCTGAACCAGTTTTCAGTAACCTTCCACTTGCCCAAGTAACTTTCCATTGCCTACTAACCATAGATGGTAAAGACAGACCCCCACCTGACGTAGAAGCCCCCTAGACTATAAAACCCCACAAGAAGAGAGAATAAAGGCCTTTGATCCTCCACCATATTGGTGTCCGCGTGTTTCTTAGGCCCGAGCGACCCTGGGGAAGAGGGTCGCCGTGCTGCTTCCTGAAACCAGGCCGCCTGCCTTGTATCAGAAGGCAACTTCTGGTGCCGAAAACCTGGGAAGCCGATCAGTGCCCGGGGGAACGGGGATTCGCCTGGACGGTGTCATGGTTTGAGCCTGGCACAGAGCCAGTGCCCCCATGAAAATGCCTCACCCTGGTGTCTGCTGTGAGATGTGACCAGGAATAAGCAAAACAGGCTCCAACTTAAACATAAAGAACACTTTATTACCTAAAACTACAGGAAAAAATAGGGAAAGACTATAAGGAAAAAGAAAGAAAATTGAAAACCTTACAAAAAAACCACTTTTCCTCCTCCCCACTCCCTGACTTTCCCAATCCAATACATTCTCTCAAAAACACCAACTGCCCAGCCCGGCACGACACTTTAGTATACTCAAACTGCAGTTCATGAAGAGGAAAGGAGTCCTTCTTGTTCCATAGGCTTCCCCTGGAAACACACTGAAACCTCGGATGCTTCCTTGTCACTTCGGCACCACCCGGGGGAAAAAAAAAAAGTCCTTTTGCCGCTTGTGACATGTTCCTTCCATGCCCAGTGCTCTCACCACCGAGACATGGCCAGAGCTGCTTTTAGGGTGGTCTTTCAAGGATGCCTTGTCTCACTCCAAAAAGGCACAGTCTCTGCTTTTGGGACAACTGTCCCCCCCATATTTTTCCAACCCCCTGGGGCCGGGGGGTCCTCACGAATGAACCCTCCTGGTTTTGAGGCACTGCCTCCCCCTAAATGCAGTCTGTGTCACAGGAACAACTGAGTCCATGGCTGCAAGAAAAAGTCCAGCCAAAAGGCCACTCCAAATCATCTCTCCCCATCCAATCATCTCCACAATCTCCGGGTCAAAGTCCTTATCTCATCTCATCTCATCTCTCATCTCCCTTCTTATTCAGCTTCGAGGAGGATTAGCATTTTCTGCAAGGCCCCAATCATGCAAGAAAGGGTTAAAAGTTTTCAGTCTCTGTCTGTCCTGGGACGAGATGATACTCCCACACGTGCTGCTGCTGCGGCCGGCCGCTCTCCCTCCCCCCTTCTCCTCCTGGCTGGCTGCCATCACATTCGGTGCCGCCGGCTCTCTCTCTCCGGGGGGGGGGGGGGGGCTGGCTGCCCGATATCTCGATGTCTCTTGGGGCTCCGCCACCCTTCCATCCTTGAAAGCCCCCTCAACCCCCACCTCTGTCCAGGCCCCAGGCCTACCGCATGGCAGTCCCTCCCCCGCCCAGCAGCAGCGTGCCAGGCGGGGGAAGAGATCTGACCTCTTCGCCCGACGATGTCCAAAAGAGGAAGTGCCAGGGCAGTGCCTTGCTTTTAACCCCTGTGTATTCTCGGAGGTGTGTCCAAACCCCACTGGCTATACCAGGTGTCAGTATGAAACCCAAAACCTTCATTGGTTTGACCACAGCTTCCCAGAATTCCCACTCCTTCCTGGTCAAACCATGACAGACGGGAAGCAGCGGCTGTGGCAGCGGGCCCCACCACAGCAGGGGGGACGCCCCCGGACCAGCACGGACCATGGGATCCGCAGCGAAGGTCGTAAGTCAGGCTCATGAGCAATGGGGAATTAAGTGTGAGCTCAGGAATTCTAATCTTGCTATTGCAAGGCTCCTAGAGCTCGGGACGATCGAACGTCCGGTAAATATATTATATTCGGAAGTGTGGGAGAAGCGCATTGCCGCCTTAGCAGAGGATACTAAGTCCTCACGCAGTGGTAAAAGCCTCAAAGCGTGGGGGAAAGGAGAAGAGGCCCTACGCAAGGCATTAGAAGAACAGGAGACGTGGAAAGTCGCGCATATACGTTTATTTCTTGCAGTAAAGCGTGGGGCGGGGGCCGCGACGCACAAAGCGTCTGAGAGCGATCGGATTGAATGCGGGAATATGCCGGGGCCGGGAGCGTTCCACCCCTTCCCGAGCCCAAGCCCAGACCCCCCAGAGCCCCCACGGGACCCCCCGGAGCGCCCATGGGAACCCCCGACCCTCTCGCAGAGCCCGCCGGGTCCCAGCCCCCCCGCGGAACCTTCCGAAAAATCCGCGGTTTCTCTATCCGTCCCTTCCCCACCGGCTGCCAGCCCAGCGCGGCAGGCAGAGCGGCACGCGCAGTTCTTCTGCCGGGGACAGGCAGAGGGGGCGTGGAGTGCGGCCAGATTGTCCGACCCCGCCGGGACCGGCGGGGACTCACCGCCGCCGTTTGCGTTTGAAGGTGGCGCCGAACCGCATGGCAAGGGTGGAAGGGAAGAGGCGGGGGGCGGAGATGCAGTAGTCTGCTTGACAATGCATGCACAGGCGAGGGGGGAGAAGGGGCGGCCCCCGCAGTGGAGCGGGAGACCAATCAGAGCGCTCTATTCAAATTAGGTCCTTATAGGGCAAGGACCTTCCCCAGCAGGAGGCGGGGGGAGCCCAGGGGGAGGGAACGGCACCACCCCCGAAGGGAGGAGCGGGGTCGGAGCCGCAGAAAACGGCACGGACTTCCAGAAATGTGCCGGCATTTAGCTTCCGCCTCAGAGTCAAGTAACAGCTGCTCAGACAGCTCGGGAGAACTGACCGAGCCCGGCTGGGACTCGGAAACCGAGAGAGCAGTATTAATACGGTTTCGAGCGAAACCGAATAAAACTTTAAACAATATCGGGAAACGGTCGCAACACAAATTCACCGATTGGGGAAAAACAAAGACAGCTTGTAGGGACCGAGCACCGGCAGCCCCCATGAACGCTTTCCCGGTGGGGGTTGCCGGAGCGCAGGGAAACCAACGGGGGGCATATACCCCAGTTAACCCAGGGGAAGTCAAAGCGATTTCAGAAAGAGGGGTCAATTCAGCCTTAGTACCCACTCTCGTGGACGACCTTTCTAACAATAATGATCTGTTCACTTTTGATATTATGCAAATAAGCTGCATGCTTTTTGATGGGGCGGGGCGGATTCTATTTAAACAGGGGTGGCGGGACGACCGCGTCAACCCGGGCTTCTGGGGAAAGGCAGCAACTCAGCGAGCTGTCCCCAGCCGGCACAGCTTTCCCTGGCAGCATCCTTGCTCCGAGCACGCCCGAGAGGGATCTGTAGGAGCTGTGGGAAGACACCCCGATGCAGCGGCCCAGCCACGGCGACCCCCAGGGGGGCAGGAGACCCTCGTGCCCTGTGCCCTCACAGGGAGTGGTCAATTTTGCATCCCCGCTTACGGTGCAATGGCAGAGCGGTCGGACCAAACAAAGTGATTAAAAGTGTGCCGAAAGGGAAAAACGCAACCTACCCTAAAACCCTACCCACTGGAGTCAGCAAAGTCCCAACCGGCCATGCGGAAGTCTTTCAGACAGACCGCGCCACCAGGTCGGACTCAGACCCAATCCTTCGTATGTTAGAAGCTACCTTTATATCCCTGAATGAATCCAACTCTAACCTAACCGAATCCTGCTGGCTTTGCTACGATGTCAAACCTCCCTTTTATGAAGGAATCGCTTTAAACACTCCCTTCAGTTACTCCACAGCCGATGCCCCTCACCAGTGCAGATGGGAAACCCCTCGCAAAGGAATCACCCTGAGTCAAGTCACAGGCCGGGGCAGATGCTTTGGCAATGCAACCCTAGCTAGGCGGAGAGGCAACGTCTGCACCAAAGTTGTCAAGCCTAACAGGAAAAACAATAAATGGGTAGTCCCATCCGCACCTGGGATGTGGGTTTGCCAGTGATCTGGAGTGAGTCCCTGTGTGTTCCTTGCCAAATTTGATGACTGTAACGACTTTTGTGTCCAAGTTCTGATTGTTCCTAGGGTCCTGTACCACTCAGACGAAGAAGTGTACCACCTTTTTGAGGAACCCAGCCGGCTCCACAAAAGAGAAATAATAACAGATGTAACTATCGCAATGTTGCTCTGTTTAGGAGCGGCAGGAACGGCAACGGGTGTCTCAGCCATAGCGACACAGCACCAGGGACTGTCCCAGCTGCAAGTGACAATCGATGAGGACCTGCAAAGGATCGAGAAATCTATCTCCTTCCTGGAGAAGTCAGTCTCCTCTCTCTCGGAAGTGGTCTTGCAGAACAGGTGAGGTCTGGACCTCCTGTTCATGCAGCAAGAAGGCCTGTGTGCCACCTTGAGAGAGGAGTGCTGCTTCTATGCAGACCACACAGGAGTCGTGAGAGACTCCATGGCAGAACTCCGAATCAGACTGGCTCAGAGGCAGAAGGACAGGGAAGCCCAACAGGGCTGGTTCGAGTCCTGGTTCAATCAATCACCATGGCTAACCACTCTGATTTCTACCCTAATAGGTCCATTAGCATTGCTGCTTCTAGCAGTTACCTTCAGACCATGCCTGCTGAACAAGCTGGTCTCATTCGTTCAGACCCACCTAGAACGGACCAACATCCTGTTCATCGGCCGGTGACAAATGCTGTGAATTCAACCAGGGAACACTGCCAGTCACAAGTCCTAAACTTGTCTGGCAAAAACTTACTCAGGTTTACCAAACCCCTTTCCTTGTTGAACTACAACCTTATACCTCATTTCTGTGCCTATGTATATGACTACCTCATTCATTTGTGAAAAAGCGGGGGGGAGATGTGGTAGATAGGGACAGGCGGTCGGAAGATCTTGCGATGTGACGGAGAGGCAGCACCCCCTGTTCCCCTAAGATAAGAAATTACCCTAGGAATGTAGCCTCCCTAACAGTAGTGCCAGTAACTTTCCATTCCACACTCAGTAACTTTCCACTCCTTACTAACCATAGATAGTAAAGGCAGACCCCCTCTGATGTAGAAAACCCCTTAGACTATAAAACCCCACGAGAAGAGATAATAAACGCCTTTTGACCGTCCACCACATTGGTGTCTGCGTGCTTCATTGGCCCGAGCGACCCTGGGGAACTGGGTCGCCGTGCTGTTCCTCGGAACCAGGACGCCTTGCCTTATATCAGAAGGCAACAGACCTCAGGCCTGAATAAATGATCCCCTCTGAAATAGCAAATCACGGTTAAAGAGCCTTATTCTGATATTTCAGAGGTTTGCTGACCGTGGTTCCTCACAGAACCAAGGAATCAGCTGTGACACTGTGCAAACTCATGGAACAAAGGGTCCATGGTCACACAGCAGAACCCCATGGAACCAAAATCCATTTGGGCACATTGGGGCCACATTGAACCAATGGTCCATTGTGATAGTGTGGATCCAAGTAGACCATTGTGACCCTGAGAAACCTCTTGGAACCAAGGGGCCATTGTGACACAGCAAGGCCAGGTGGAACCATGGGTCCATGGTGACACTGCAGAACCTCACGGAACAAAGGTGACCATGTTCTACTGAGGAACCTCATGGAACAAAGGGTCCATGGTGACAGTGCAGAACCAAGGAGACTGCTGCTGGCAGTGTGAGAGCTCATGGAACCACAAGTCCATTGTGACACAGCAAGGCCTGATGGAACCAAGGGTCCCTTGTTAAACTGCGTGGCCTCATGGAACCATGAGCCATTGTGACACAGCATGGCCACACGGAGCCAAGGGGCCACTGTGAGACTGTGGATCCAAGCAGACCATTGGGACTGGGGAACCTCATGGAACCAAGCTTCCATTGTTCCACTGTGGGGCCCTGTGGAGCCAAGGGGAGCACAGTGACATTGTGGGGCCTCATGGAACAATGGAGACTGTTCTGACACTTTGGTTGCCACTGGAACCATGAGGCCATTAGAGCATGGCAGGGCCTGGTGGAATGAAGGAGACTGCAGTGAACACTGTGGGTGTCCATGGGATGAAGCGTCCATTCTGACACCCTGGGACCAAGGATGCCATTGTGACACTCTGGGGCATCATGGAACCAAAAGGCCCATTGTGTCACAGCAGCAGGGCCTCATGGAACCATGGAGGCTATTTTTACACTTGGAGGCCTTGTGGAACCAAAGGGCCATTGTGGCACTTCAGAGCCTTGTGGAGCCAAAGGGACCATAGTGACACTGTGGGGCTCCATGAAACCACTGGTCTGTTGTGACACTGCAAGGCCTTATGGGATCATGGAGACCACTGTGACACTACAAGGCCTCATGGAAGCAAGGAACCATTGTGACACTGTGGAATCTGTCAGGCCAAGGGGCAGTTGTCACACTGTGTGGCACCATGGAACCAAGGAGGCCATTGTGACACTCCAGGGCCCCATGGAACTAAGGATTCATGGAACAGTGTGGGACCCCATGGAACCAAAAGTCCATTGGGACATTGTGGGGCCTCACGGAATCCTGAAGGCCATGGTAACACTTGGAGGCCTCATTGAATCAAGGGGCTCTGCAGGGCCTCATGGAAGGAAGGAGATCCTTCTGACATTGTGAGTCCCCATGGAACCAAGGGTCCATTGTGACACTGCAGCTCCAAGGAGACCCCTGTGACACTGCCAGGCCTCATGGAAGCAAGGGACAATTGTGACACTGGAGCCCCATGGAAACAAGAGGCCAGTGTGACACATCTGGGCCTGACAAAACAAAGGATCCAATATGACACCACCACTGTGACCCTGCAGAGCCCCATGGAAACTAGGGAACAGGGCACAGCTCTAGTTGGCTTGGCCTGACTGCTCCAACTGCCCTTGGCACGTTGAGGGTCTCCTCTCATGTATCCCTGAAACCCTGGGGCTCTGGACTTTCCTTCAAATGGAAAAGAACTGCTGTTCTCATTCAAGCATCCATGGCCAAAATGGGATTCCCCCTGCAACCTTCCCAATATACAGGGATTGCTCCCAGACAAAAGCTGCCCTTATCAACAAATCTGGCTGCCCTTGTCTTCCTGAGAGCTGGGTCTCACCTGCCTTCAAACACTGGGGCTCTGTGCTTTCCTTCCTATGGAAAAGAAACATCCTTTCTCAAGGTGACCATGGCTGAAATTGGGAATCCACCTCCAAATATCCTATATCCAATGGTTGCTCCTATACAAAAGCTGCCCTTACAGAGAGGTCTGGCTGGCCTTGGCCTCCTGAGGGCCGGCTCTCACCTGCCTTCCAAACAGAGGGGCTCTGTGCTTTCCTTTCTGTGGAGAAGAACTGGCCTTGTCTTCTGGGTAGAAATGGCTTAAATTGGGAATCAACATTCAAAATTCTGAATATCCAAGGGTTGCTCCCAGACAAAGCTGCCAGGATAGGTAGGTGTGTCTTTCCAGAGGCCTTTGTCTCTGGTAACTGCTGTTCATTACCCCTGAAACGCTGGGGTACCGTGGTTTCCTTCCTGTTGAGATCATGGTGACAGTGTGGCGAACCTGTGGAACCAAGGGACCATTGTGACATTTTGGGTATCATCAATACCAGAGACCATTGTGACACTGTGGGGCCTCGTGGCACCAAGGCCATCACTGTGGCTCTGTTGGGCCGCATGGTCCCAAGGGGCCAGTGTGAAGCAGCAGGGCTTTGGGAACCAAGAGGCCATTGCTGCATTTCAGGGCCTCGTGGAACCAAAGGGCCGTTGTGATCCTGCAGGGCATCATGGATCCATGGAGAGCATGGTGGAATTGCAAGGCCCCATGGAATCATGGAGACCATTGTGACACTGTGGGGCCCCATGGAACCAAAGGGCCACTGTGACCCTGTAGCGCCTCATGGAACCAAGGGGACATGGAACAGATCTGGCTGGTTTGGCCTCCCAGGGGCCACCTGACAGGTCCAGCTGATCTTGGAATGCTGACGGCTGCCTCTCATCAGCCCTTGGAGAACTGGAGCTCTGTCCTTTCCTTCCTATGGAAAAGAACCATCTGTCATTCCAGGTGCCAATGGCCTAAATTGATATTCCCCCTAAAAAACTCCTATATTAAAGGTTTCTCCAAGACAAAAGCTGCTGGCCTTGGCCTCTGGTGGTCACCTCTCATCTCAAGGAAACCCTGAGCAAAGTATTTGAACAGGTTTGACTACTGTAATAATCAATGAGTCTCTCCTCCTCTGAAAAACTCAGATGGTCTTCGAATCGTATGTGGCTTTTTTTTTTTCTCATTTTGTATTATGCACAAAATATTAATTTCAGCTACATAATATTATTCTTCTCACTCTACCAGTGTTATCTGCCACAAATTACCTCCACTACATATGGATCCAAGTCACCTGTATAAGCAACCACAAGAAAGAATCCAGCAGGAATGATTTGTCCCTGTTCCCATCTGTCCCATCTCCTCTGGAGCTGGAGGTGCAGCCCCAGCACTTGGCAGGGCTCAAGGGTGAAGCCCCAAACTGCCTTTCCAATCAGCATTTTGCAACCTATGTATCTTGCTACTGCACAAGAACATAATTTTGTTTTCAGTGGTACTTATAGGGCATTATTGATCAAAATGCTTAGGCAGCTCCACAAACTGAAAATCAATCCTAAACAGTCCTATCCCATTCCACGGTTAGCTACTGACGCGACCTCTAACGTTGGAGCCATATCCCATATCACCGGCGGGTGGTCTCACGTTATGTTGAAGGGGGTTGGCCCCATCCACATTCAGGAATTGCTGATGATGCTGTGCGCCATGTTACTCATTAATCCGAAAGCAATCCTGGTGGATTCTTCTGTTTGAAGTTCGGTAAGCTCCCGTGGCTCTTTGCCCTCAGGGCAAACAGGAAAGAGAGATAGGGATAGGGGAATTGATGAGCTAAGCATGTTCAGAGCCAACAATGTCAAACTGACCCTAAGAGCCTTGCCAAGCCATGGGGACAAAGCCAAGTACACCGGGAATTGGCCATATTAGGATAGGAGTTCAAAGTTTAAGGAGGAAGACTCATCAGGAGACCCCTGCCCACGATGAAGGCAACCGGAACAACCACCAAGATGATCCTCAAAAGAGATGTCCCTGCCCACGCTCCGCCTACACCACGCCCCTTATGAATATGCTTGCAAAGACATGATTATGTATGTGATATGATGAAACCCTGCATTCAAAACTGTATAAAAGGCCTGCTTTTGTTATGGGTTAGTCAGAAATCCCTTTTGTGATTTCTCCGACGCGTCGCAATAAAATACCTCCTGCCTATGTTGACTTAAGCTGAGTCTCTTAGGCAGTTACTCTCGCCTTTTGGGGCAAAATTCGGCATCAAGGGCTCACAAGTTCAGCTCCCACCCAGAGAACTTGCAGACCCTGGGCTGCTCTTCTTGGCCCCTGCACGCTCAGCCAGGCTGAGACGGACACTGATGGTTTCTGGGCCTGGCTCTCTGAGCCCGGCCCAGCTCCCTGCAAGCTCTGCCAGCTGCCCTGAGCTCTGGGCAGCACCAAGGGCCTCTCCCCAGCCCAGCCCAGCCGGCTCTGGCCCCACAGCTCTGCTCAGGCCAGGCTGCTCTGGGCACTGCCCCACAGCCTCAGCCCCTGGCAAGGGCACAGCAGCAGCTGCAGCTGCCACAGGACTCAGCCCCAGCATGGAGGAAGGTGCCTGGCCAAGGGAAAGGAGGTTCCCTGGGTGCCCTGCTCTCCTCTGCAGGAGATGCTGAGAGCTCTGCAGCCCCTGCTGACATCCCATCTGCCCAGGGCAGCACAAGAGCCCCGGCCTTGGGGCCCTCAAGAGCTGTTCCTGCTCCAGGCCCAGGGCCCATCCCAAAGCTGGGGCGCCCACAAAGCTGTGCCCATTTCTGTTCATTCCTACTCTGATCAGGATGGTTCCTCAGTAACTTGGAGTTTGGTGGTGAAGTTTACTTTTCCAGAGGTCTCTTCTATCTTGAGACCTTCAGTTGAGAAATTCAGTGAGAAAAGCTGATTAAGATTTGTTCAAAACACCCAAACAAGACAAGCCCATGGGAATAATTCAAATCTTCAGTTCTTCTGTGGTTAATTAGACAAATATCAGAAGTGTACTCAAAATGAATCTACTATATTTAAAGAAATGCAGAGAGAATTATTTAGTCCTGTTAGGTTTGTTTTCCTGTATTTAGATTGCTATTAGCAATTCCCAGTTGATATTGATCCCCAGCCCCTCCTCATGCAGTCTGAACAGATATGAAAATCAAGCCCCTTCATGGTTGACAATCAATCACACTTTGTCTCTACCCCCTCCCCACAATTTCCCTCATCCAGCCCCTGGCACTCAGAGCAGCTGAGGAATGGAGTCACATCCCGGGGTGTCCCCAGGGCTCAGGATTGTGCCCAGGTCAGTGAAATCTCTTTATTGATGATGTGGATGATATCGCAAGCTGGGGGCTATGTACAAATCACAAATGGGAGGGGACTGCTGTGGAACATGCCTATAGCTGTTTTATTTATTTTTCAGCATCAGTCTTATTACCTGGTTATGACAATAGGAAGATGCCAGCAGCTCACATTTCAAGCAGCAGACCAAGAACGTAATGTTACAACTTACTTTATAAGTTTTTTGACCAATCAAAAAAGGAAAAGCATATTGACAGTAGTTCTATCCAACAAGTATAAGCACATGTACCTTTGGTTAAAACAATGATTGTTTATTTTTAATACAATACATACTTGTAAGCCTTAAAACACATTGCACAGAGCTCCATTATTGAGCTTCAAACTTCCTAATATCTCGCTACATATACTTTTCTTTAGCTTAGGATGGTTTTCTAGACAAGCGTTAATACACAGACCATTGTTCTATTTGTCCTTGCTTTTCTACTTTTTAAATAATTTTTCTGCTGACCTATCTCATGGCTACTGCTTAGCTCTAATCACAGTTTGACTGTCTCTGAGGCCTGCCTTTTGCAGCTTTCCCAAAACCCTCTGATTTTGTGGATTCTCACAGATGAGGCCATCGAGGGCACCCTCAGTCAGTTCCCAGGTGAGTCCAAGCTGGGTGGCAGTGTGGCTGTGCTGGAGGGCAGGAAGCTCTGCAGAGGGATCTGGCCAGGCTGGAGCCATGGGCCCAGGACAATGGGATGAGGTTCACCAAGGCCAAGGGCCATGTCCTGCCCTGGGCTCACAACCACCCCAAATCCCTGGCTGTGCCCTGTCCCTGATCCCCACAGCCTGTCCTGTTTCCTTCATCCCTGCATTGCCAGGGACTCTCTGGGTGAAGGGAGCTCTGCTCTGGGGATGGAGGGAGGTGCAGGTGCCACCACTGGAGTGGGAACCAGAACTCACCAGGTTTGTGTCCTTTGGGGGTCAGGAACTGGTGGGACTCAGAGGCACAGGAAGTTTCTCTTCATGGCCAACCGACCATGGTTGAAGAGGACACAATTCAATAACAATCACGCTCTTACCTGAGCAATGTGCAACGTCCATGCAGCATCTGACATGTCCACCATCCACAAGTGATTTCCATACTAAAATTATTTTTAAAAAATATAGTCCAGTGATAGAAATAAACAAAGTGACGTTCTTGTATCAAGATGCCTATCCTGGAGTGGTGTTAAAGCAACCTGAACAATTCCTGATTTGCAAAGCTCTCAGTGGTGGATGGAGAATGGGGCCAGGCTGCTTTGAGTGTTGAGGAAATGCTGAAACGAGCCTAACTCATTTCATCTCCTCCTGTCCTGGCCGATCTCCCCTCTTTCCCCTTCCACCCATTGGCTTTTATCTTCCCCCATGCCCCCCGGTGAAGAGCCTGGCTCTGTGTTCTCCATCCCCTCCTGGCTGGCACTGCCAGGCTGGCATGAGGAGCCCCTCAGCCTTCCCTGCTCCGGGCTGGACCAGCCCAGCTCCCTCAGCCTCTGCTCACAGCCCAAGGGCTCCAGCCCCGCCTTGGAGGCCCTTCCCAGGCCCTGCTCCAGCTGCCAGACATATTTCCTGCCCTGGGGAACCCAAACCAGGCCCCAGTGACCTGGATAATCCACGTCCTTGATGTCCTGGTCACACAGCCCAGCCCCTCGTCCCTGTGACAGGTTTTGGGGTTGATCTTGTGGAACATCCTTGGAGGAGGCTGTGGCTCCAGGTGGGCCAGGGGGATACCAGGGGACAGGGACCCTGCTGGGCATCAACAACTTTGGACTTCTGGGGGGAAACTGTGAGGGGGGACTGGGGCAGAGTAACCAACCCAGTGACCTCACACAGCCCTCCTGTGATGTCACACGGGCCTCCTGTGACATCATAGTTTATTCTCTGATGTCACAAAGCTGGGCTTTGATGCCACAACCCACTCTGTGAAGTCACACAGCCCTCCTGTGATGTGACAACCCAATATGTAATGTCACAAAGATGATCTCAGATGTCACAGTCCACTCATTGGTGTCATAGTCTGCTCTATGATGTCTGTCCTCTGCCCTGTGATGTCAAAGCTGGTTCTGTGATGTCACAAGTCATTATCTAATGCCATACAGTTTATCTCTGATGTCACAGCCAACTCTGTGATGTCATAGTCTTATCTGTGATGTCAGTCCTCTGCCCTGTGATGTCACAGCCAGCTCTTTGATGTCACAGAGACAGCCTTTGATGCTGTAGCTGCTTGATGACTTCCCATAATGTGATGTCATCACCCACTCTGTGATGTCATAACCCCCTCTGTGACCTCATGTCACCAGATGATAAATTGTCAACACCAGGTGAGCACACACAATGCTGGTTCTCCAAAACCGCAGGCCTATGGAAACCACACAATGCCCATTGTGTGAAAAGGGGAACTGAAATTCACCAGCCTCAGTGTCCTGCCAGCTCAGCCAGGCCCACTGGAACATTGGGGTTCACGAGCACCAGGGACCTCCAGAGAGGCCCCCAAGGCAGAAGAACCCATGGGTAAAGGGGAGGGGAAATATGTTAATGATTTTGGGGAAATGATTATCATATGTATGTTTAGTCCAGGACAATCAATGAATATGTGTGCAAAATACAGAATATAAACAGAAACCTTCCAGCACTCAGCATGCACAGCTTTGGGAGGAGCTATGCCCCCATGCATCTGGACAAATAAAGAATGCTGCTTCTTAATGCTACATTGGGATTATGGATTTTTCTGTTTTACTGAATTTTTGGTAACAGTCCCACTCCCAAGGAAAGCTCTGTCTCCTGCTGGTCACAAACAGAGAAGGGCTGGTGGGAGATGTGGTGGTTGGAGGCTGCCTGGGGCACAGTGGCCATGAAATAATCGAGTTTTCAACATCCTGTGAAAGAAGGAGTGGCATCATCAAAATGTCAACACAGGAATTAGAGAGGGCAGACCTTGGCCTACTTGAGATGCAGATTTGGAGAGTACTCAGTCAGGTACTGATTTTTAAAGAGAAAACAGCCTTTAAAAACAAAGGTGTCCAGGAAAGATGGACACACTTAAAGAAACTAATTATTAAGGGGGAGGAGCAGCCTGTCCCTCTTTGCCAAACGATGAGCAAGCGAGGAAAATGACTGTCCTGGCTGGGCATGGAGCTTTCATGGGAACTCAGCAGAAAAAAGAGGGTGCATCACCTTTGGAGAGAAGGTCTGGCAACTCAGGGTGTGTTTTAGAGTGTTGTTAGGCCATGCAGAAAGAAAAGCGGAGATGTGAAACGTCAATTAGATGTTAACCTGAACACTTTGGTGAAATATAATAAAAAATATTTGCATAAATAAATTAATAGCGAAAGGAAGTGTAAGGAGAACCTCTATTCATTGTTGGATGCACTGGGGAATAGAGTAATTAAAGATAAGGGAAAGGCTGTGGTACTCGAACCCATTCTTAGCCTCAATTTTTAACAATAAGTGAAGTTGTCCTCAGAACAAGCGTACCCTGAGCTGGTGGATGGGCACAGGGAGCTGCACAGGCCCCTGTAATCCAGGAGGAAGCAGCTGGGGACCTGCTGAGCCACTCAGATGCTCACAGGTGTCTCTGGGAGCAGATGGGATCCATCCCAGGGGGATGAGGGAGCTGGTGGATGAGCTCCCCAAGCTGCTCTCCATCATTTACCATCAGTGCTGGCTCAGCAGGGAGGTGCCAGAGGACTGGAGGTGCCAATGTGAGCCCATCCCCAAGAAGGGCTGGAAGGAGGAGCTGGGCAACTCCAGGCCTGTCAGCCTGCCCTGGGTGCCCGGCAAGGTTATGGAACAGATCACCTTGAGTGCCATCACAGGGCACCCACAAGATGGCCGAAGGATCAGAGCCAGCCAGCATAGATTTCAGTGTCTGCATTGATGATCTGCATGAGGGGACTGAGTCCAGCATCAGCAAATGTGCAGATGACACCAATGTGGGTGTGAGTGTGGATGTGCTGGAGGGTAGGAGGGCTCTGCAGAGGGCCCTGGACAGGCTGGATCCAGGGCCCAAATCAACAAGGTGAGGTTGAACAAGACCAAGTGCCGGGTCCTGCACTTTGGCCACAACAACCCCTGCAGTGCTACAGGCTGGGGACAGAGTGGCTGGACAGCAGCCAGGCAGAAAGGGACCTGGGGGCACTGATGGACAGCAGGCTGGACATGAGCCAGCAGCGTGCCCAGGTGGGCAAGAAGGCCAATGGCTCCTGGACTGGATCAGGAATGGTGTGGCCAGCAGGAGCAGGGCAGTGATTCTTGCCATGCACTCAGCACTGGTGAGGCCACACCTCGAGTGCTGTGTCCAGTTCTGGGCCCCCAATTTAGGAAGGCCATGGAGGGGCTGGAGCATGTCCAGAGAAGGGCAAGAAGGCTGGGGAGGGGTCTGGAACACAAGTCCTGTGAGCAGCAGCTGAGGGAGCTGGTGTTGTTTATCCTGGAGAAGAGGAGTCTCAGGGAGACAAGGCAGTGTCAGGGCACAGGTTGGACTTGATGATCTCCAAGGTCTTTTCCAACTTTGCAGATTTGTGATTCTCTGAAACCATCCTTGGAGCAGTTGCAGGAGGATCCCTGGGCCCCCTCTTCAGCAGCTCCAGCAGCCCAGGTCCCTCAGCTTCTCCTGCCAGCCCCAAAGCCCATCCTGTCAGTCCTGCAGAGCCTCTGCAGCCCCTCCTCATTGCTCAGAACAGGGAGCCCCAGAGCCTGACACAGCAGCCCATATGTGCCCCCCTGGCCTGGGGTGCCTCTGGCAAGGGAGCAGCACCAGGCACTGTAGGAGCCTGCAGACAATTCCTGCAGGACTTGTAGGATGATCCTACTCGCCAAGGGATGGTGCCAAATAAGGAACTGCTATGGGGAGTGGGGCCAGAGAGGAAAGGGCAAACAGGGAAGGGCTGTTTGCATTGGAGGGGACATGAATGGGCAGTAGTAAGAAATCTGGATCAGGAAAGAGGAAAGAAAGCAAAGGTGAAGCCAAGGAAATGCTTGGGGCTGTTTGGGGGTGGCTGCCAGGCAGCCCTGGCTCTGGGAACAGCATCTGCAGTGGGACAGGAAACTCCCAGCTGATGGGAACAAACTTTCTGGCTGACTGCAGAGGCCAAGTCAAAGCTGAGTGGTTTCCCTGCTGTTCCCCAGCCCTTGCTGGCCCCAGGGGCTGATGGCGTTTGTGCTCCCTCAGGTTCATGTCCCCACACCAACAGCATGGGGGTGCTCCCCCTGCTCTGTACAATGCAAACAGGGGCTCCTGAGCCTGTGCTGCCGTGTCTGTGCCTGCAAGGATGGGGCACCTGTGTGAGCTGGGGGAGAGGCCAGGGCTGCAGAGGGGGGATGTTGTTGGCAGCTCCATGAGGACGCTCTGGGACGCTGCCCTGGGCTGTGCAGCGCACTGGGGATGGATCATCCCCTGCTCTGCGGCTCCTTCCCATCTGCCCCAGGGCCCTTGCAGAGCCCCAGCCATGCTGTTTGCCTCCAGCCTGCCCACGGCCAGCCTGGGGCTGCTCACGGGGTTTTCTGTGCTGAGCATTGGCCTGGGCGTGTTCTTGAGAGAGCCTGGGCAAGGAGCCTGGAGCCCCCAGGCCCTGGGCTGAGGCGTCAGCGCTGCCCCAGCAGTGCCCATGGCCTGTCCCTGCTGCAGCCCCGGCACTGCCCCCCCCAGGGCTGTGCCCGGCCCCGAGAGCACTCAGGCCCTGCAGCAACACCAGGGCCATCAGGGCAGCGGGGCAGGGCCATGGCAGCAGCACTGGCAACACCAAGTGCTGCTGCTGCTGCTGCTGGGCACAGCTGCTGTGCCAGCCCTGATCTGCCCCCTGCTCGGCACACAGACATTGCTGCTGCAGCCAGAGAACGGAACAAAACGGGCATCTCTGGTGAAAACTTGGCTGGGAGATATTTCACTTCATTTGAAGCCATCAAGACCACAGCTCCTCATTGACACAGAATAGGCCCACAGTGAGTGCTGAGAAAATCAAAATGTTAAAGGGTAGAAGCAATGACATTGCTTTGTGAACCTCATTGAAATCCTAAAAAAAGGAAAAAATAACCAAACTACCAAACCACAAGAACTATTAAAGATGTTTTTTGTTATATGTGATTTGCAGAAAATGACCAGCAGTTTAATGTTTCTGAAACTGTCCAGTCAGCATTTTGCACACTGCAGCCTTGAGCTCCTGGTTCCTCAGGCTGTAGATGAGGGGGTTCAGGGCTGGAGGCACCACCGAGTACAGAACTGACACGGCCAGGTCCAGGGATGGGAAAGAGATGGAGGGGGGCTTCAGGTAGGCAAATATGCCAGTGCTGACAAACAGGGAGAGCACGGCCAGGTGAGGGAGGCAGGTGGAAAAGGCTTTGTGCCGTCCCTGCTCAGAGGGGATCCTTAGTACGGCCCTGAAGATCTGCACATAGGAGAAAATCATGAACACAAAACAGCCAAAAGATAAACAGACACCAAGTAATGAAATCCAAATTTTTCTGAAGTTGGAGTGTGAGCAGGAGAGCTTGAGGATCTGGGGAACCTCACAGAAGAACTGGCCCAGGGCATTGCCATGGCACAGGGACAGGGAAAATGTATTGGCTGTTTGCAGCAGAGCATTGAGAAAGCCACTGGCCCAGGCAGCTGCTGCCATGTGGGCACAAGCTCTGCTGCCCAGGAGGGTCCCATAGTGCAGGGGTTTGCAGATGGACACGTAGCGGTCGTAGCACATCACAGTGAGAAGGGAAAGCTCTGCTGAGATGAAGAACATAAAGAAAAGGAGCTGTGCAGCACATCCTGCGTAGGAGATGTCCCTGGTGTCCCAGAGGGAATTGTGCATGGCTTTGGGGACAGTGGTGCAGATCATGCCCAGATCGCTGAGGGCCAGGTTGAGCAGGAAGAAGAACATGGACGTGTGCAGGTGGTGGCCGCAGGCTATGGCGCTGATGATGAGGCCGTTGCCCAGGAGGGCAGCCAGGGAGATGCCCAGCAAGAGGCAGAAGTGCAGGAGCTGCAGCTGCCGCGTTTCTGCCAATGCCAGCAGGAGGAAGTGCCTGATGGAGCTGCTGTTGGACATTTCTTCACTCTGGGCATGGTGGACTCTTGAAAGAAGACATTGACAAAGGTCAATCAATTTTTTTAGTGAATTCTATGTATTTTTTTTGGAATCTCTGCAAAATCATTTCTCTTCCGGTGAGGAAATATGGCTAAACTATTTTGATTTTGAGTTTGTGCTGCTGAGTACTGGCCGCATCTTTTGCACTGCTCTCAGGCTGAACACCGCAGAGCCCAGAGGGAAGTTAGGGCTCTCTGTTACCAAGCAGACAGTGCTAGTCCCCACCCAGGAGTCTCTGATCATTATATCTTATCAGTTTCAGGGTGCCTGCACTTAAAAATTTCTTGAAGAATGAAGTGGACATTTTGAATTCTCCAGTTTAAAAACAATTTTTCTGCATACCCTTCTCTCTTTCCCTCTGCAGCTGGACAGGAATGGATACCAAGGGTTATTCTGGCTACCTGCTGCCTGCAGTGGTGCCTACTGGGAGCTGTTTCTCTCTATCCCAGCCCTGTCCCTGCCAGTGCTGCCCGAGCCCAGCCCAGCCCTGGGGGCTCAGCTCTGCCCTGCAGACCCCTCCTAGCACAGGGACCTGCCCAGGGGCATCTCCCTGGCACCAGGGCCTTAAGGGTAGGGCAGACAAACAGAGATGCTGCAAGCCAAGGTGCTGCTGCTGCTGTCTGTAGGGAGAGGAGGCTGAGGAGGCACTTTCTGAGGGAGATCTGAGGCCCATCTGCTGATGGCCAGGGTGACTGTGCAGGAGTGTCAGTGACACAGCCAAAGCTGACAGCCCATTTCCCTTCCCTTTAGGAGAAAGCTGAGAGCAGCCCTGGCCATGCAGCACCATCTCCAGAGCAGGAGGAATCTGCCCTGATGGGGGTGGCTCCTTCCACCTCCAACTTCTCCCCTGCAGCGTCCATGGGGAGCTGCCAGGCAGGCTGAGAGCTGCCCCTGGCAGGTGGCACATGCCCTGGGCTGGCCAAGAGTCCTGAGGGCTGCAGGAGCTGCTCTGGAGGACAGCCCTGGGCAGCCCTGGCTGCAGCCCCAGCTTCAGCCCCTGCAGCCGTCCCTGGCAGCAGGAGCCGTCCTGCCCTGTCCCTCTGACGGTGCCCGGGGCAGCCCCGCTCTGCAGCACATCCTCCCCCTCCTGCTCCTGTGCCAGAGAGAAACTGGGAGAGTCCTCCTGACACATCCCCCAGGCTGTGGGGTGTGCTGGCTTCAGGAGATCCCTCCAGGAGCACAGGGGACATTGCCCTGCACCCACACACTCACCATGCACAGGGCTGTGAAGATCTTTCCCCAAGTGAAGTCTCAGCTCAATGTCTTCCCAATCCTGATTGCCTTCAGCCTGTCTCTGCCTGGCTCCTGTCCCCTCAGTGCCTGCAGGCAGAGCCCTCAGCCCTGATGGGCTGGGAGAGGAGCTGGCCCTGGGAAGAGCTGTTCCTTTAAAGCTCAGCAGCACAGACACAGCCAAGGACTTTAATGAGCCTCTAGGGGATTTGGTGTTGTTTACATCACACTCAGTCCCTCAGAGAGCATTAAAAAAACTTCTGAAGAACTCAAACTTAAATTGAAACTCCGAAGTTTTTGAAGTTTTAATGGGTAACAGTGAGGGACGCAACTGAGAAAGTGTCCCCAGGTTCCAGGTTCCAGTTAGAGCAGAACACTGGAGGCAGTGATGACAGCTGGGGACAAGAAAGGCAAAGGTGTCTCTGGTGCTGAGCAAAGCTGGATGCGTTTGAGGAATGCAAAGGGCCAAGGCCTGTGCCCCAGCCCCTGGCCAGGCAGATGCTGTCCCTCCCTCCTTGCTCAGGGCTCTTGCCGGGATGGGCACTGGCATGTGGGGATGTGCAATGGCAAGGGCAGGAGCATGGGGCGGCCCCTGCCAGGCTGCTGAGCAGGGACAAGGAGGCAATGAGGCCCCAGGCCTGCAAGGGTCACTTGTCTCCTGCTGCTGCCTCAGGCCCAGGCCCAGCAGCCATGGCCAAAGTGCTGCCCAAGTTGGCTCTGGCAGGGCTGTCTTGCAGCTGCTGCACATGCCTGTGCCCTGTGCAGCCCAGGCTGTGCTACGGTGTCCCTGCCCTGCGCCTCTGTCACTACAGGCTCTGGGAACAGGTCCCCCTGTACCTTTTGGACCCATACCTTGGCATATTGGAATGTTGTCCACATGGATGGCTACAGATCACCAAAACATAAATTCTCATCCCTTTTTTCTGAAAATATAGGATCATAAGTCCCTATACTATCCTTTGGTCGTTTTCACTATAATGAAACTGACCTTTTTGAATAGAAGGGTGTCCTTCCTCGTGTGTAATAACTTATACAAAGGGTAAAATAATTTGGAGTCATTTTAGGCATTGGAATTCATGACCATAGAACCTGAGGAAGGGGCCAAGTTCGAGTCCATGCGTTTTTCAATGCAACTATTTTTCCGGAAGCTTGAAACATAACTGGAGAGGACAACTGGGAAGTGACATTGTCCTGCAGCCTTATGGTGCTTCTTTTTTAAGAAATTCATGTGTAAAATTATAACTAACCTGTTGTCACTTGTATTTTTAGAGGAAAAAAGGGGTGATTAAAGGTAACTAAGGCCTATCCATAAGACATTCTATAAATCTTTAGATTACTGAGCCCCAAAGGATAAGTTGTCATGGTATACCCTGATAAAGGGTACCTTTATCAACGCCCTATGGACTACCCTGTTGCTGTTGATCATATGGACACTCAAATTTTCAGCTACCTCATACAGGCATGTTCATACACACAGACAAGAGTGCAAAATGTTTCTCATCTGACTTCACCACATCCCACTGGCTCTGCAGAGCCATCAGAAAATACACAGAGAGTCTCTACACATGAGGAAACAGGGTGCTGTAGAGCAGTGCAGGGACCAGGTGCAAGACCAGGGCCTTACACGCACACTGATCAGCATTTGTAAGCATCTGTCAGTATGACTGACACCATTTATTGTATTATTCCTCTATTTTCCTATGTTCATTTCTCTCCAAACCACCTTGATCCCTCCCTTTTCCTTCTTTGGTTCTTCCCCTAACATTCCATATTAAGTCTAGTGAAATTCAAAAATGCTGCTTCCTTTCACCTCAATATTAACCCTGTAACACTCGGCAGTAATACCAGCCATTCTGCAAAGCCATCTGGAGAGCCACTCTGCTGCCTCATTGTGATAAGTTTTCTTCCCAGACCATGAGGCTGAGGCTCTCCTGGAACATCTGGGAATGTTTTTATTTATTTCTTTTTTTATAAATTTATTTTTAAATTTAATGTATTTTATTTATTTATTTAACATCTTTTATCATCGTCCACATGTTCCATATGGTATACCATGTTCCCTGCTACAGAAGACTCCAGTATCACTGCTCTTACTTTCAAAATGAAAACAATACTGAATAAACTTCTGTCCTTCAGTGGAGCCCAACTACTGAAAGAGTCTGATGTGAATCTCTCCTGGTCACCTTATGTTACAGTAATTGACAGGGGTGTTGGCCAACTAAATATCTCCCCATCTTTTGGCAATGCAGAATAGGTCTTGGACCACATAAGCCATGTTGTAAAACTCATCCCCCAGGTGCCTCATCTTGCTGGCCCCTTCCTTTCCTGACAGCTCTGCCTCCTGCCTACTTCTGCCTTCCCACACAAAGGCTGGGGATGACCCAGACTCCTTCTGGTCTTAGACCAGAGCTCTGCCCTGGAGGGAAATTTCTTTCTCCTGCTGTCCAGTATGGACCTCCCCAGCTGCCATTTTTATTAATTTTTTCTTTTTTCTGCCTTTTTCTTTTATGTCAAAAGGATCCACTATCACTGAAACCACACTTCTATGCCTCCCAGGGCTCTCCTCTGCTGTCCTCAGTCTCCACTCCACGGAGCACAGAGCTCCTCTGTCCCTGTACAGTGCTCATGTGCTTGAGGCCATGGGTGCCTGGACAAGAAGGACAGTTCTTTTCTACAGGAAGGAAACCACAGAGCCCCAGGGGTTTGAAGGCAGATCAGAGGCAGTCACCAGAGGCCAAGGCCAGCCAGACCTGTCTGTCCTGGCAGCTTTTGTCTGAAAGCAACCCTTGGATATTTGTGGAGTTTTGGAAGTGGAATTCCATTTCAGCCATGTGTACCTGGACCAGAATGACAGCTATTCTCAGCAGGAAGGAAAGGGCAGAGACCCAGTGTTTCAAAGGCTGATTAGAGGCAGTTCCAAGGAGGCCAAGGCCAGCCAGACCAGTTTGTCTTGGCAGCTTTTGTCTGGGAGCAATCCTTTTTTAAATGGAATTTGGGAGGCCAAATCCCACTTTTCTCCATGGGCATCTGGACAAGGACAGTTTTTTCCATAGGAAGGAAAGTACAGAGCCCCTGTGTTTCACAGGCAGATGAGAGCTGGCCCTCAGGAAGCCAAGGGAACTTGGACAGTCCTGGGAGCTATCCTTGGATACAAAGAATTTTGGAGGCAGATTCCCAATTTTGGCTATGGACACCTGCACTTGAAAGATGATTTTTCCATGGAAAGAAAAGTACACTCCCCATTGTTTGAAGGCAGATGAGAGGCGGCCCCCAAGATGTCAAGGCCACTCAGAGCTGTCTGTTCTGGCAGGTTTCATACAGGAATCATCCTTCAATATAAGTGAATTTGGACATAGATTTCAGCCATGAACCCCTGGAGGAAAAGGAGAGTTCTTTCCCACAGGAAGAAAAGCACAGAACTCCAGGGCCTCAGGGGCAGCAGGGAAGCAACTCTAAATATGCCAAGGTAAGCTGGGCCAGTCAAGCCAAGCCAAACAGAACTTTTCCATGTTCTTGGATCCTTGGGGCCTTGCAGCAGTACAACTGCCCCTTGGTTCCATGAGGCCTCGTAGTATCACAAGAGATCTTTTTTTTCCACAAGGCCCAACAATACCACAGTGGTCTTCTTGGCTGTGCAGTGGCACAATGGCCCCTTTCTTCCATGAGGCCCTGCAGTGTCTGACAATGGCCCTTTGGTTCTATTGGAATCCCCAGGACCACAATGGACCCTTGGTTCCTCAGGGCATGGCTGTGGTACACTGGCCCTTTGCTTCCATGGTTCCCTGCAGTGTCCCAAAGAGGTCCTTTGTTCCACAAGGCCCTGCAGAGACCCCTTATTCAACAAGGCCTCAAAGTGCCATAATGGTCTCCAGGATTCCATGAGGCCCTGCAGTGTCACAAGGGCACCTTGGCTCGATGACGCCCTGAAGTACAGAATGGCCTCTTGACTCCATTGGGCTCTTCACTGTCACATCAGTTCTTAGTTCCATGCAGCCATGTAATGTCACAGTGGTCTCCTTGGTTCCAGAGAGTCAGAATGTCCCCCTGCTGTCATGGAGCCCCAATACGATCTCCTTGATTCCATGAGGCCCTGCCGTGCTACAATGAGCCCTTGCTTAAATGAGGCCCTGCAGAGTCATAGTGGCCCCTTGGATCCAGTAGGTCCTTAAGTGTCATAATGGTCTCCATGGTTCCATGAGGCCCCAGAATGTCATGATGGACTTTTGGTTCCATGAGCTTTTGTACAGGCAACAACAGCCTCCTTGTCTCCACAGTGTCATAATGTAACCTTTGTTCCATGAGGTGCCTGGCTTCCCACAGCCCCTCAGAGACATCCCCCTCAAGGTCCCCAACAGCCCTTCATGGCCCCTCAGAGAACCTCATGGCCCCTCAAAACTCCTCCTGTTTCCCCATGACCCCTCACAGTTCCATCATGGCCCCTCACAGCCCCTCATGGCCCCTCATAGCCCCAGTCCTGGGACTCCTCCCAAAGGAGAAGGGGTCAGGCCCTGCTTGTTCTGCTTTTATTTTGGTCCCTTCACAGACACGAGTAAAGAAAGGCTGAAATAGAGCCTTTCCCCAGTGTTTCCCTCGGTGTTAACTGTGGGCTGAAGCTCTGTGCTGGCGCTGGCCCCAGCGCCACCATCCCTGCAGCCGCCAGGCCTTTGCTGTCCCCCCCGTGTCCGTTCCCTGTCCCCGAGTCCCGCCCGGCTCTGGCAGCAGCAGCAGCCGCAGCGCAGGGGGCGCCGGCCCGGCCCGGCCCAGCCGGGGCTCCCGGCCAGGAGCAGCAGCAGCACCGGCCCCTTCCCGCCTGCTCCTGCCTCGGCTCCCAAGGGCTTTTTCCAGCTCAGTTCTGGACTAGAGCAGCAATCACCCACACACAGCCCTGACTCCTCAGGGCCCGCCTGTGCTGCCCTGAGCCAGCCCTCAGAGAAAGAAAGGATGAGGTTCCAGCACTGTTTTCAGCACTGTTTTACTCACCCTGAGGTGACAGCAGGAGGCTGCTGCTGCCTTTGCCTTGGGAATTGGTGATCCTGCCTGCTCTTGGCCCTCTTCTGCTTGCCACTTGAAATTTATCTGTAAAACTGCAATTGCCTTTTTTGTTCAACGCTACCCAGAGTGTTTTGTGACAGTGAACGTAGGAATCCTTAAAATCAGAGGGTTTTGGGAAAGCTGCAAAAGGCGGGCCTCAGAGACAGCAGAACTGTGATTAGAGCTAAGCGGTAGCCCTAAGATTGGTCAGCAGAAAACTTATATTAGAAGTAGAAAGTAAGGACAAATAGAAAAATGGTTTTTTATTAACGCTTGGTAGAATACATCCCTGAAAATTATATCTATCGAGATATTAAAAAGTTCTAAGCTTAAGCTCTGTGCATTGTGTTTTAAGGCTTACAAACAAGTATTATATTCAAAACAAGCAAGCATTGTTTTAACCAAAGGTACCTGTGCTTATAGTGGTTGGATGGAACTACCATGAATATGCTTTTGCTTTGTGGGATTGGTAAAAAAACTTTTAAAGTAAGTTGTAACATTGAGTTCTTTGTCTGCTGCTGAGGACATGAGCTGCTGGCACCTTCCCATTGTCATAACCATGTAATGAGACTGATGCGGGAAAATAAACAGCTTGAGACACGTTCTTCAGCAGTTCTGTCCTGTTGGTGATTTATACATAGCCCCTGACCAGCAATTGGTGAACTCAGGCTTTTGGTCACAGGCATCATGATTAGCAGATCTTGAAATGCTCTCAAATCCCTGAGCACAAAGTCAAGCAGAATTAAAGCCACACTGGCCACATTTGTAGTGCTCAAACACAGCCCTGTTTCTGCAGCTGCTGAACTGACTCAGCTGACAGAGGCCATCACAGAAATTGCCTCTAGAATGTCAAATCAAATGAAAAAATCCACCAGGATGAAGAGAAACCAGAACTTCTTGACTCCATTGTTTCTCCCGAGCAGCAGCAGCCAATGGAGATGCACAGAGGTATTTCCAGCTGCTGCTGATCCCAGCTGGAGCCCAGCCTGCTGCCCAGGCCCAGCGGGAAGCTGAGCCCAGCCCGGGGAGCTCCCGCAGTGTCGGCAGCTCAGCGCACGCGGGGCCAGGCCCAGAGCCCCGGGCACGGCCGCCCATTGCGGGGCAGCGGCGCAGACGGAATGTCCTGCGGCCCAAACCTCCTGCTCGTGCCACACAGTGCCAGCACTCTCCCCCTCCTCCTCCTCTCCCAGCATGGCACAAATTCCAGCTCCGAGGAGGCTGCCCCAGACAGGGCTCAGGCTCCTGCTTCAGTCTCAGTGTCCCTGCAGAGGAAAAGGGCATCTTTCAGCCCTTCCACAAGCTCAGGTCTCTCATTTCATGGGGAATCTGGGATGAAAATGGACTTGTTAAGAAGGACAAAAATGGCATGAATGTGTAGAATAATTGCAAGAGGAGAAGTTGTAGTATTGCAGATCAGTAGAGATAGTGATTGATTTGCTAACTGATGGCTGCTCCAATTTGTTTGAATTTTGTGGGCTACAACATCTAGAGCAGCTTGTTGCTCCAGTGAACAGCTTCGGAGACTGTTTGCCTCAGTGCCACACAGCCAAGATTGGAAGAGCTGCAGGTCATCATTGGTGATGCCCACAATATTAGGAACCCATTGCAGATCTCCTAGGAGTTTCTGAGCATCATGTAAATTACTTATATCTGCAGTAATTGTTACTTTTTAAGGCCTGACCTGAGCATCTGAGATGAGCCAACCTAAGTATTTCCATGGTGCAGAACGTTGGACTTTTTCAGGAGCTACAGTTAAACCACAGGAGTGTAGATGGTCAATGAGCCACTGTAGTTGACTATCAGAGATTGTGGCTTCGGCAGCAAACAAGATGTCATTCATATAATGATAAATAAGTACATGTGGCCAGCGTTGTTGTATAGGTTGAAGTGCCCAATCAACAAAGATTTGGCACATAGTAGGCGAGTTGCAAGAGGCTTGGGGAAGAACTTTAAACTCATAGCATTTGGCAGGGACTGCATGATTGACAGATGGCAAAGTCAGTGCAAATCTTTGTGTGTCATTGGGGTGTAAAGGAATTGTGAAGAAACAGTCTTTAAAGTCTATTATAACAATTTGCCAATTTAGAGGAATCACTGTGGGAGCAGGAAGGCTAGGTTGCAATGCTCCCATAGCAAGCATTTGTTCATTAATTTTTTCTAAATCATGTGAAAGTCTCCATTTTCCAGATTTCTTTGGTATAACGAAGATAGGAGTTTTCCATGGGCTTGTGGAAGGTCGGATGTGGCCTGCTTTTAGTTGTTCTTGAATTATTCTTCTGCAATCTGCAGCCATTCTGAAGTCATCAGCCACTGGTCTACCAATACTGGCTTTTCAGTTAGCCATGTGATTTTTAGTATGGGCGGCTGCTGTCCAGTGGCCGTGGCACAAAATGCTGATCAGTTGTCATGACGAGTCCTAATCGTGGTAAGACATCTTGTCCACTTAAACCTGGAAATGTGTGTGGAAGTTGCATCACATATGGTTGAGTTACAACAGTTTGGCCATCTTCAAATTGCAGCATAATTAAATATTTGGTTTGGTGCTTTTGCACATCCTACTCCTACTACTTGAGTCACAGGAGATTGCAGTTCCCATGTGTGAGGCCACATTTGTTGACTGATGATGGTGACATCTGCTCCAGAGTCTAATAATGGTTCTAAATAAGTTTGCTGATTGCCATTCTTTAATTGAATCTTTTGGTATGATCTCTGATTAAGATCTAATGTGAAGAACAGTTCATATCCAGTAGATCCAAAACCATTTTCTCCTCTTATTTTGGATGTTTGGCCTTTCTGTAGGAGCATCTTGTAGTAGTATCAGGATCATATGTACAAATGTTTTCAAAGGGAAGTATTTCAGCAATTTTGCTTCCTTTTGGAATTGTGACCAGTGTTTGTAATGCATAGGCCATGCTTTGCACTTGTCCTGTAAAGTCTGCATCCACCACTCCAGGTAGTACGATTACTCCTTGTTTTCCTGTTAAAGATCTTCCAAGTAAGAGTCCTCCAAGACAAGAAGTCCTACTATATAGAGGACCTCAGCTGGAATTAGTGTCACTTCTTTATTACTTAAAGTTACTTCTACTGTGGTTGCCACATCCACTCCGAGGCTTCCTCGGGTGACTTGGATGTGCTGTTAAAGAAATTATTTTCTTCTGGGTTGCTGTCACTGGAGTCTGAGCTTGTGTCTTCGTGCGCAGACCTGGCACACTGCACTGCAATTCTCCCAATTGTCCTCATCCACAAGCAGCTGTAGCATGAGTATCAGAGTTGCATGAATGACACCAAACAGTTTTGGAGGTGTTTCGTCATATGTGTCGTGGTTCACTGCAGCAAAAGCAATTTTTGGTTTTGAGGTTATTGTTATGTTGATTTTCCATTTTAGCTTGCTTATCTCCACTTCCAGATTGTGCTGCTGCAATTATACGCCCTTGCTCCTTTATTGCTCCTCTCATTGCTGCAGTGAATGCAGCTGCTTGATTATTTTGTTCTGCTGGGGTGGCTCTCACAAGTATTTCATCTACTGGACTTCCTAAAGGTAGTGTTGCTAGGATTGCTCTTGTTTTGGGATTAGCTCCTTTGACCGCAAGAGTGCAGAACATTTGCCCTTGAAGTTCAGGTGGTAAATCTGAAGCATCTTTTATTGCTGCTGACAAGCGGTCTACAAACTGTCCATAGGGCTCTGTTGCCTCCTGCCAAACAGTGGTGTAAGGTGCAGGCTTTTTCTTATCTGGTACAGACAAAAGGGCTCGATGAGATAAAGCTCAAACAATCTGATGCATCTGTGTGGGGTACTGTAGTTGAACTTGCGTGGTAGAACAAGGTCCTTGTCCTGTTAACATGTCTGCTTGCAATCCATAAAGGGGGTCTCCTACCACTTGATGTCTGTTTGCTTCTTCTACTGCTAATCTTTTCTATTCTCTCTCAAACATTAAATATTGAGATGATGTAAGTAGCAACAAGGCAACTGCAGAACAATCTGCAGGGGAAAGGACATCTGCTGTAAAAATAAAATGAATGATTTGACAAGCAGCTTCTGACAAGAGACTGTGAGTGGTAACTGTTTGTTTTGCTTGTTGCAGTAATTTGCAATCATGTGGCTCCCAAGTTGCCTGATTATTGGTAACTAATACAGGACAGGCCAGAGTACTTGGTGTGTGCCATTCTCCATCTAAGATAGCATCACGAATAACTCCTGACCAGCATTGCTGTATTGGATCTTTTTCTGGCTTGGGAGCCTGTGGAGGCGACACAAGCCACCCAGGCACTCGTGGAGCATTAGGAGTGATAGGCATTGAAGTGAAAAGGGGTGTAGGTATAACTTCTGATTTTTTCATGTTTTCTGTTGGTTTTTCTAATTGTTCTTGCCGGGTGGATAATTCTGCTATATTCTTTAGTATTTCTTGAAGTAGATAATTAGGTTCAGAGTATTTTGATTTACGAGTTTGATTTCTTTCTTCTTCTTTGAATTCATCTGATGATGTTTCAGGCAAGGAGGGATACAAAGGGGAGCGGCACGGAGAATGACATGAAGAACGAGAACAATACAGAGAACAATATTCTTTTTTCTTTTTATCTTGCCTGCGAGCTGTAACTGCTCTTTTTGGTCTCACACCACTAATCGCTCTGAGTGATTTTTCTATCTGCTTTTCTCCTGCAAGAGGGGGATCAAGTACTTCTTTTTGATTTTGGTAACCTGTAACAAATTCCTGCAGGGAAATTTCTTCTTTTAGTGGTACACTAACTATCACTTCTTTCAAAGTAGAGCAAACAGGAGTGGTAATTCTGTTCGTAGGTCGAGTATTTCTGACTCCAAAGAAGGTCGCAAGACCTCATGGTTCAGGAGATGTTGGGTTTTTTCTCTCTTGTTGCCTTTCACTATCATCGCCTCCTAAATCTTCAATGGCTGCAGGAGCCACGTTTTTCTTAGCTTTCATAGTTTCTAAAGTGTTAATAATAGATTTCCAGGTGGCTCCTAACTCCTAAGCTTCTTTTCCATCTTTTCCTCCTTCTATTGTGCTATTCCAAAGATGGTTTCCTACCTCTTTCCACCCAGCTGTACTAAATAGCAGGGAAGGCTCAAGAAATATTTTTTTCTTTTTCATGTCCATTTCACTAGGGCTTCTATTTCTGTTTTTTTTATGTCCTCGCCTCTCTTAGAGAGGATACTTGTGAGCAATCTTATTGCCACATCTAATTCCATCGCAGTCTTACCTTGGGAGGGGCTGTTCGGCTGCTCAAGCTCCGGACTCTGATCTCTGTGTTTGCCCACCAGGTCTCTCCTGCCTCCGACTCTTCAGCTCCCAAATCAGGTTCTTGCCTGATGCTTCAGTCTTCCATGTTTAGGCAAACCGCATTCAAGCATCTCAGAGGGTCCCTGTTTGTGGCACCAGTATGAAGATGGTCCCATGGAGAGTTGGCCGAGTAATGAAAATCACACCAATGTGGCCACACATCATATTCCTTTATTTAGCAATTTTGTCATATTTATGCTTCTATACACTTGTGTCACACCACCAATGCTTAGTGATTTTTGGTTAAGTGCCTGTATTCACACATACGTGTTACTTGTTGATTGGTTGATACACTGTAAGTGTTTTAGCTAAGGTGTGCTAAATTAGCAGTTCTCATATAGTGTTGGGCATCCGGCTTTGTCCTTGCACAATGCTTATTCTTCCTTGTATCTATTCGAGGACAGTACATGGTCTATCTTGTTCCAAGGATGGCCCATGGTCTTCAAAGCAACTCTGCAATCTGCAGGCCATGTTGTCCAATTCCTGTAGGAGTATAGCATGCCCTAGTTTTGCCAAGAATTCTTCCACAAGCTCACTTCCAAATTTTTTAAATCTAAGGCAGCCGCTTCCAACATGTCCAGTCTGTGGCTCTCATACCACAGACTTAAGACTAATAATGCCCAGTCACCATATTTTTCAAATACTTTCTTTTAAATAGGAGTCCATATTTGCAGAAGGAGGTCCTCATGCTTTGAAGCCCCTGCTCCCATGTTGGTGGTGTCTTCCACTTACAAGAAGAAAACTAAGAAGAGGGAAAAAAAAGAGGGTCCAGATCGATCACAGCTCTTTACTTCATTCTTTGCAGCTCAAAGGCTGTAGGAAACTCTTCCTGCTTGCCCTGCAGTGCTGGATGCCACTCTTCAGAGCTCAATGGCTGTGGGCAGCTCTTCTTGGCTGCCTCGTCAATCTCCCCGCTCTATCAGCACCAGCTGTTGTGATCACGTCGGGGTCACCAATGGGGACACAATTTCTGAGACAGTGACTTGACAGTCCGTGTTCATGCAGCAATAGGCAGCTTTATAGAGATCTCACTTCCTTATATAGATAAGAAGGCCCATGAGGTTAATCCGCATTGGCTGAGCCAGTTACTACTCAGCTAACCAGCCAATAGCAGCCTGAGTCTCCAACGGCCATGGCCTGCTCCTACTGGTTGAATTACATAAGTAAGGTAATTATACAATAAATAGTTTATTTAAGTTATGAAGTTGAAATTATTTATACTGTGAGGCCTACAGTCCAGCTGTAGGCCACCACAGAGGAATATCTCAGGAATATGTAATCAGTGTATGTGATAAAACCTCTGCTCACCTGACGCTTGGGGCACTCAAATGGAGGAAGGATCAGTGATCAGTGCTGCAATAAAGAATGGCTGCTTTCTAATACTCAAAATGTGTTAGAAAGTTTCTGTTTGGTTGATTTCAGTATCAGTTCCACAAGGCCCCGTAGTTTCACAGTGGCCCCTTGGTTCTGAAGTGTCACAATGGCCTCAGTGCCACAAGGCCCCGCAATGTCCAAAGAGTCCCCTTAATTCCATGGGGCCCTGAAGTGCTACAATGGCCCCTTGGCTGCATGAGGCCCTGCAGTGCCACCCTGGGGCAGGAGGCCAGGAGGGATTCGTTCCCCACACGCTGCAGCTCCCTGGGCCAGCAGGCACCAACACCTTCTCCCAGGCCAGCGCTGCCGGGCACAGCCAGGGCCGGGCCACACTGCAGCTCCCTGCAAACCACAGAGGGGGCTGCCAGGCCAAAACCTGAGTCACAGACAGTTTGTCACTCTTCCTGTCTGTATTTGACCAAGAAGTGTCCCATTGTGGGGTCCCCTTTCCTGCAGTCACTGCAGCACTGGGACCATCCCTGGAGCTCTGAGTGAGAGAAATGGCCAGCGCTGCACCTCTGCACTGACTCGGGGATGGTGGGAAATGCTCTGTGGGGTGGCTGGAACCATGGAAAAAGGACAATTGGCAGTGCAGAGGGAAACCCAGCTGGGCTGCTGGACTGGGGCAAGACATCTCTGTCTGGGGGAGAAGTTGGCTCTGAAAGTCTCTCCTGTGGATGCTCACGTGCCCAAGAGTTGGGTACTGAAGAGCATCGCAACAACGGACAGGAGGATGGGGCTACCAGGATTAAAGTGTTCCAAGGGGGTCTGGACTGGCCACACAAGGGTGAGTTATTTCTGGACACCTCAGGTCATCAGGGAAGAGATGCAACCTCCAGATGGGCTTGTGAGCGAGGGGTGGATTTAACTATGGACACCATCTCCAGGTTATCCCCAGCTGTGCAGCGTGGGCTGAGATCAAGCAGGGCCAGGCAAGTAAAGCCCCTGTGGTGTGGGGGACAATGGTGGGAATATAAATCTGGGCAGACACATGGTCTTTGTAGTGGGAGTAAGAAATTGGAGAGCACCATTCCTAAACCACAACAGCCCTGTCAGAGCCAGCCCTATCCCTGCACTGCCCCAGCTCTGCTGCCCCACAGCTGCTGGATCAGGAAGGGCAGAGCCATGGGGGAGGGAAATGCACAGGGACTCCTCCTGGGAGTGACCTTCCATGCTGATACTCAGACCCCAAGGCAGAAATGCCCGTCTTCAGCTGGGAGGTCATCATCAGAGTCTCTGCCATTGTCCCACTTGGTGAATCTTTCATACTGAGATGTTGGTTCTTCCTTTCAGTTTCTTTTCTTTTGGGGCTTTTAATGGTTCCTCCATAAACACAGCAATTCATGTCCCTGATATGGCAATTCTTTCCTTTTTAAGGAAATGTTGGGAATTAGGCCAGATTAAAATGCTGGCATGGTGTGCATAGGTACTTGCAGCCCTCTGGAGAAGCAGTTGGGAAATCAGAATCAAAGAATTGTAAAATGGTTTGAGTTAGAAGAGACCTAAAAGAGCCTCTGGTAAAACTCCCCTTCCATTACCCAGGGACACCTTCACTTGTTCGGGTTGTACAAAGCCCCTGACCTTAAACACTTCCAGGGATGGGGCTTCTATTCTACGGGCAACCAGTGCCAGTGTCCTGCCATCATCATCATAAAATATTTCACCTTACATAAAATGTAAATCTGCCCTCAGTCAGTTTAAAGATACAGTGTATTATTTTGTATTATATTCCCCAGTCCAATCTCTGGGCAAAAAGGTACACAGCCATTCCTGGACTTAAATCACATCTCCAAGGCTGAGCACCTTTGAGAGGGCCCAGACATCTCCCAGGATGTGCTTTGGAGACCTGAAGAACTTGATCACGATATGGGAGCTGGAAGTCCTGGCTTCAAAAGTGTGGAGACTGAGGACAGAACAAGAACAGCCTGGAATGACTAGAGAGGTGGATTCAAATATAATGGACCTCTCCTTCACAGTGGAAATGAGCCTGAGATAGAAATATTGTCACCAAGTGCAGCTGGGATGACCCAGAATAGGAATGAGGAGAGATGAATTTCCATTTCAGCAGGGCTGTGGCAAAACACATCCCCAGAAACAGCCTGGGTCAGCCCCAGGCTTTGTGTGGGCAGGCAGAGGCAGGCAGGAGGCAGAGCTGTCAGCAAAGGAAGGGGCCAGCCAGGTGGGGCAGCCGGGGGATGCCGACAGCCTGCAGGGACAGAGACGCAGGGCAGGGACAGCGTAGCACAGCCTGGGCTGCACAGGGCACAGGCATGTGCAGCAGCTGCAAGACAGCCCTGCCAGAGCCAACTTGGGCAGCACTTTGGCCATGGCTGCTGGGCCTGGGCCTGAGGCAGCAGCAGGAGACAAGTGACCCTTGCAGGCCTGGGGCCTCATTGCCTCCTTGTCCCTGCTCAGCAGCCTGGCAGGGGCCGCCCCATGCTCCTGCCCTTGCCATTGCACATCCCCACATGCCAGTGCCCATCCCGGCAAGAGCCCTGAGCAAGGAGGGAGGGACAGCATCTGCCTGGCCAGGGGCTGGGGCACAGGCCTTGGCCCTTTGCATTCCTCAAACGCATCCAGCTTTGCTCAGCACCAGAGACACCTTTGCCTTTCTTGTCCCCAGCTGTCATCACTGCCTCCAGTGTTCTGCTCTAACTGGAACCTGGGGACACTTTCCCTGTTGTGTCCATCTGTGGGACTCATTAAAACTTCAAGAAACTTCAGTTTCATTTTAAATTTGAGTTCTTGAGAAGTTTTTTGAACACTCTCTCAGGGACTGAGTCTGATGTAAACAGCCCCAAATCCCCAAGAGGCTCATTAAAGTCCTTGTGCTGTGTCTTTGCTGCTGAGCTTTAAAGGAACAGCTCTTCCCAGGGCCAGCTCCTCTCCCAGCCCAGCAGGGCTGAGAGCTCTTCCTGCAGGCACTGAGGGGACAGGAGCCAGGCAGAGACAGGCTGAAGGCAATCAGGATTGGGAAGACATTGAGCTGAGACCTCACTTGTGGAAACACCTTCACAGCCCTGTGCATGGTGAGTGTGTGGGTGCAGGGCAATGTCCCCTGTGCTCCTGGAGGGATCTCCTGAAGCTGACCTTCACAGGACTGATGTGACTTTAAGGCTGGCTCTGCTGCTGTTTCTGTTTGGGGGAGGATGTGCTACAGAGCGGGGCTGCCCTGGGCACCGTCAGAGGGACAGGGCGGGACGGCTCCAGCTGCCAGGGACGGCTGCAGGCGGTGAAGCTGGGGCTGCAGCCAGGGCTGCTCAGAGCTCCAGCCCATGCCCAGCTCATTTCTGAGGGGACTTGCCATGAGCTCATTCACAGCAGGAGTTTCCTGCTTGGGTCTCTGCTTTCCTGATTCTCTGCTCCCACTTTACCTGGCTCAGCTTGGTGGAAATGGAAAATAACCTTTGCAGGGTACATCAGGGCCTGAGACTCCCTAAACAATCACCCTGAGGATTCCTGGGCACCTCAGCAAGTGCCTGCACCTGCCCAGCCCTCAGATCCATGCAGCATCACCTTTCCATGGTGGCCAGAATGGGGGAGCTATTTTTTAATCCCTGCAGGGCCCAGCAGCTGCTGGGCAGGGCTGGCCCAGGGGCTGGGCTGGGCTCTGGAAGCTCTGGCAGGGAAGGAACCCGGGGCCACAGGAGCAGCTGGGGCTGGGACAGCTCCAGCAGCAGAGCTGTGGGCAGGCAGGGAGGGAGGCAGTGCTGAGGGAAGCCCTGCTGCAGGGCAGATGTGGCACCTGCCAGGCCTGCCCTGCAGGGCAGACACTGCCCTGAGCAGCACAGCTCTTGTGTCCCCTCGCAGCCAGCACAGCCCTCAGCCCGGGGGCTCGGGGCCCTCAGTCCCTCCTGGACCGGCAGAGCAGCCCCAGAGATGAAGGGCATCTCTGCGGCCATGTGCCCATTCCCTGCTGACCAGGGCCTGAGGGCCACTGTCCTGCCCTGCTGCTGCCTGGCATGGGATGGGCAGGGCTGGGCAGGGAAAGGCTTTTCCTCAGGCCCGGCTCTCTCTCTCTCTCCTTGCCTTGCCCAGGTGCTGCTGGCATTGCTGAGGGGCTCTCTGCAATGGCAGTTCCAGCTGCAGGGCCAGGCCCAGCCCTTGGGCTCCCCCTGTGCAGGCTGAGCACAGCAATGGGGTATCCCAGCTCCCTGTGCCCGGGCAGCTCTGGGCAGGGCAGCCTGGAGGCTGGCAATGAGCCCACTCTCTTGACTCTGGGAAAGGCAGGAGCCCCTTTGTGTGCCAGGGATCCCTCTGCTCTCAGCTGTGTCTCCTGGCTGTCCAGAGTAACACAGGAGTGGATTTCAGAAAGGTGCAAGTCCAGGGAAGCTGGAACAGGAGAGAGGGACAGAGCAGCTCTCCTCAGTCTGCTCTAAGACTCAGACAATCCTCCTGCCTCTCTGGACTCTCTGTTCTTTCACAGTGCAGCAGAATCTCTCGTTCTGCCTTCTGTTATCCCCATCCCTTCACGCAGGCAGCTCTTTTGCATTAGGGGAACATACTTTATCCAAGTCCCAGCACCAGGACTGGCCGTTGCCCTCACTGTTCCCCTGCACTGAGTGGGGATCAGGGCTGACTCCTAGGTGTCGTGCAGGTCAAGCTCCAACTCCTCACACAACATTGGCCAGCAGCAATCATGGCTCCAGCAACAAATGTTGCTGGAGAATATCTCCTAGACATGGACAGGGGTAGGTGTGTAGTGGGAGGAAGGAGTCCATGAGAAAGGGGTTGATTTTCTGTGAGAAATCTCCCCTCAATCATCACTGTAATTCCTTCTTCAAAAGGTTCCAATGTCCGGAGACAGCAAATGTCCAACAGCAGCTCCATCAGGCACTTCCTCCTGCTGGCATTGGCAGACACGCGGCAACGGCAGCTCCTGCACTTCTGCCTCTTGCTGGGCATCTCCCTGGCTGCCCTCCTGGCCAACGGCCTCATCATCAGCGCCGTAGCCTGCGGCCACCACCTGCACACGCCCATGTTCTTCTTCCTGCTCAACCTGGCCCTCAGCGACCTGGGCATGATCTGCACCACTGTCCCCAAAGCCATGCACAATTCCCTCTGGGACACCAGGGACATCTCCTACTCAGGATGTGCTGCACAGGTGTTTTTCTTTATCTTCTTCCTTGCAACAGAATTTTCCCTCCTGACCGTTATGTGCTACGACCGCTACGTGTCCATCTGCAAACCCCTGCACTACGGGACCCTCCTGGGCAGCAGAGCTTGTGCCCACATGGCAACAGCTGCCTGGGCCAGTGGCTTTCTCTATGCTCTCATGCAAACAGCCAATACATTTTCCCTGCCCCTGTGCCATGGCAATGTGCTGGACCAGTTCTTCTGTGAAATCCCATACATCCTCAAGCTCTCCTGCTCCAAATACTACCTCAGGGAACTTGGGCTCATTGTGGTTGGTGCATCCTTAGGTTTTGGCTGTTTTGTGTTCATTGTTTTCTCCTATGTGCAGATCTTCAGGACTGTGCTGAGGATCCCCTCTGAGCAGGGACGGCACAAAGCCTTTTCCACCTGCCTCCCTCACCTGGCTGTGGTCTCCCTGTTTGTCAGCACCTCATTTTTTGCCTACCTGAAGCCCCCCTCCATCTCCGTCCCATCCCTGGATCTGGCCCTGTCAGTTCTGTACTCAGTGGTGCCTCCAGCCCTGAACCCACTCATCTACAGCCTGAGGAACCAGGAGCTCAAGGCTGTAGTGTGGTCAGTGATGACTGGATGGTTTCAGAAACCTTCAACTGGTTGCCAATTTTTGAAAATCGCTTGTATTAAAAGTCATCTTTGATACTTCTTCTCGTTTTCCTTTTTAATATAGTCCCTAAACAAAAGCCATCGATCCTGAAATGTCTTGTTTTGTTCCTCCACACCTTCGCTGAATCCCTCAGACTGTGCCTATGAGTTGCTATGCTCTTGGTGGGTTTAAATGAATTGAAGAACTTCCAAGCAGACTTTTCACTGGAGATCCCCATTTTGTTCCGTTCTCTAGAGCTGCAGCAGCAATGTCTGTGTGCAGAGCTGGGGCAGATCAGGGCTGGCACAGCAGCTGTGCCCAGCAGCAGCAGCAGCAGCACTTGGTGTTGCCAGTGCTGCTGCCGTGGCCCTGCCCCACTGCCCTGGTGGCCCTGGTGTTGCTGCAGGGCCTGAGTGCTCTCGGGGCCGGGCACAGCCCTGGGGGTGGCAGTGCCGGGCCTGCAGCAGGGACAGGCCATGGGCACTGCTGGGGCAGCGCTGATGCCTCAGCCCAGGGCCTGGGGGCTCCAGGCTCCTTGCCCAGGCTCTCTTAAGAACACGCCCAGGCCAATGCTCAGCACAGAAAAGCCCCATGAGCAGCCCCAGGCTGGCCGTGGGCAGGCTGGGGGCAAACAGCATGGCTGGGGCTCTGCAAGGGCCCTGGGGCAGATGGGAAAGAGCAGCAGAGCAGGGGCTGATCCATCCCCAATGCACTGCACAGCCCAGGGCAGCGTCCAAGAGCATCCTCATGGAGCTGCCAACAACATCCCCCCTCTGCAGCCCTGGCCTCTCCCCCAGCTCACACAGGTGCCCCATCCTTGCAGGCACAGACATGGCAGCACTGGCTCAGCAGCCCCTGTTTGCATTGCACAGAGCAGGGGGAGCACCCCCATGCTGTTGGGTGTGGGGACATGAACCTGAGGGAGCACAAATGCCATCAGCCCTTGGGGCCAGCAAGGGCTGGGGGACACCAGGGAAACCACTCAGGTTTGTTGTGGCCTCCGCAGTCAGCCAGAAATTTGTTCCCATGTGCTGGGAGTTTTCTGTCCCACTGCAGATGCTGTTGCTCAGAGCCAGGGCTGCCTGGCAGTCACCCCCAAACTGCCCTGAGCATTTCCTTAGCTTCAGCTTTGCTTTCTTTCCTCCTTCCTATTGCCCATTGCTGTCCCCTCCCCTGCAAACAGCCCATCCCTGTTTGCCCTTTCCTCTCTTGCCTGACTCCTCATTGCAGTTCCTGACTTGGTCCCATGGGAATGTCCCTTGGGCAGCAGGATCATCCTTCAAGTGCTGCAGGAATTGTCTGCAGGCTCCTGCAGTGCCTCCTGCTGCTCCCTTGCCAGAGGCACCCCAGGCCAGGGGGGCACATCTGGGCTGCTGTGTCTGGCTCTGGGGCTCCCTGTTCTGGGCACTGAGGAGGGGCTGCAGAGGCTCTGCAGGACTGACAGGATGGGCTTTGGGGCTGGGAGGAGAAGCTGAGGGACCTGGGCTGCTGGAGCTTCTGAAGAGGAGGCCCAGGGTTCCTCCTGCAACTGCTCCAAGGGTGGTTCCAGAGAATCACAGAATCAGCAAGGCTGGAAAAGGCCTTGGAGATCATGAAATCCAACCAGTGCCCTGATATTGCCTTATTTCCCCTGAGCCTCCTCTTCTCCAGGATAAACAATCCCAACTCCCTCAGCCACTCTGAAAAAGACTTGTGTTCCAGAACCCTCCCCAGCCTTGTTGCCCTTCTCTGGACACGCTCCAGCCCCTCCATGGCCTTCCTAAATTGGGGGCCCAGAGCTGGACCCAGAGCTGGACACAGCACTCGAAATGTGGCCTCACCAGTGCCGAGTGCATGGCAAGAATCACTGCCCTGCTCCTGCTGGCCACATCATTCCTGATCTAGGCCTGGGGCCATTGGCCTTCTTGCCCATCTGGGCACACTGCTGGCTCATGTCCAGCCTGCTGTCCATCGGTGTCCCCAAGTCCCTTTTTGCGTGGCCGCTGTCCAGCCACTCTGTCCCCAGTCTGTAGCACTGCAGGGGTTGTTGTGGCCAAAGTGCAGGACCCGGCACTTGGTCTTGTTCAAGCTCACCTTGTTGGATTTGGACCCTGGATCCAGCCTGTCCAGGTCCCTCTGCTGAGAGCCACCCTACTGTCCATCAGAACAACACTTGCAGCCAACTTGGTCACCACAGTTCCATGAGGCCCTAGAGTGTCACAAGCGTTTCCATGGTTTCATGAGACTGCTTAGTGTCACAAAGTGCCTTGCATACTTGGGCCCTCTGCAGAGCCCTCCTACACTCAAGCACATCCACACTCACACCCAGCTTGGTCTCATCTGCAAATCTCCTGATGCTGGACTCAGTCCCCTCATGCAGATCATCAATGCAGACACTGAAATCCACGCTGGCTAGCTCTGATCCCTCAGCCATCCTGTGGGTGCCCTGGGATGGCACTCAAGGTGATCTGTTCCATAACCTTGCCGGGCACCCAGGTCAGGCTGACAGGCCTGGAGTTGCCCAGCTCCTCCTTCCAGCCCTACTTGGGGATGGGCTCACATTGGCACCTCCAGTCCTCTGGCACCTCCCTGCTGAGCCAGCACTGATGGTCAATGATGGAGAGCAGCTTGGGGAGCTCATCCACAGCTCCCTCATCCCCCTGGGATGGATCCCATCTGCTCCCAGAGACACCTGTGAGCATCTGAGTGGCTCAGCAGGTCCCCAGCTGCTTCCTCCTGGATTACAGGGGCCTGTGCAGCTCCCTGTGGTGAACTACCAGCTCAGGAGAACACTTGTCCTGAGGACAACTTAAATTATTCTTGAAAACTGAGGCAAAGAAGGAGTTAAGTACCTCAGCCATTCCCTGATATTTGGTAACCATATGTCCCGCAATAATGACAAAAGATTGGCTTTGTACCTCCTTTTGCCACTGATGTATTTATAGAAAGCTTTTTATTCTCCTTCACAGAAGTGGCCTGGTTTAGCCTTTAGCTTTCACCTCTCTAATTTTTTTCTGCATGACCCAACAATACCCTTAAACATTTCCTGAGTTACCTGCCTCTCTATACAAAGGTGATGCACCTTCTTTTCTTTCCCCAAGTTCTTGCAAAAGGCCCATCACATTCAGAATGTAACCTGTTGTATAAAGTACGCCTCAGAGGAGGAAAATACAAGAGTCTATAAATTAAAAGAGGGAAAGCAAGCTAGGAAAATAAAAGAAGATAAGGCTGGGAAGGCTAACAAAAACTGGGACTCCCATTGACCACTCACTTCCTCCTATCCTTGCAGTACCTCAAATCCTTCCTCCAGTTCCTCTTTCTGTGGACCCGATTCCTCCTCCTCTCCCAGCTGTCATTCCTTTACCGCCCCATAACCCAGTTATACCTCCACCACCTTCCCCCCAAACCTCTCCTTGCTATCTTTACCCTTCACTACCATTCCCTTACCTCAACCATCTCATGCACCCCTTATTCACCAGCAAGTTCCTGCTCTGCCTCCCCCACCACAAATGAGAAGCCAAACAACATCTCAGAATCTCATGCCCAAGAGTGAAGTTACCCAGTCAGCCTCCACAGCTGATGTTGTAACATCCGGACCAAAGTGGCTGAAGTGGGAAAATTGTTCCCCCTCAGAGAAGTTTCCATGTGCAGGGTGGCCAGTGAGATTGGATTTGTAAATGCTCCCTTGACTGTGTCCCAAGTTAGAGACTTTAAGAAAGAATTGTAAAATTTAGTGGAAAACTCTGTAGGAATAGCAAATCAAATTGATCCATTTTTAGCCCTAATATTTATACATGGGGAGAATTGAACTCCACCTTTAACATCCTATTTTCCCCAGAAGAGACTCAATTCATAAGAACTGCAGGAATGAAAATCTGGGAGCGAGAAAACCAGCCCGGGCCCTCAGGTGACCAAAAAATGCCTTCAGTGGAGCCTGACTGGCATGCTAGTCAAGAAGAGGGGAGACGGAACATAAGAGATTACAGGTCCCTGATGACCAGAGGGATAAAAGAATCAGTGCCTAGAGGGAGTAATACCAGGTTAGCATTTGACGGCACCCAGAAAATACACAAGACCCCAGCACCATGGCTTAATAGGCTAAAGCAAAACTTCCAGATTTACTCAGATGTTGACCCAGACAGCCCAGAAGGCCAGTCTCGGGTTCCCTGTGGTCAGGGATGATCCGAGAATCCTTTTTTCCCAGCCTGGTGTTCCAAAGAAGGAGTCTGAATTATTTGGTTCTGGTTTCCAAGGTTGTTTATTGTTCCTTACCTATAACATTTTTTCTCTGGCCTGCCAGAGGTCAGACAGAGGCACACTCCCTGCCCCTGGGCTGGTGTCTTCGTTTTATCCTATGAACTATGTGTACTTTATTTATCATTATTTTCTATTACCTATCACCTACGTTAGACAGTCTACTTCTACTTTAAACCAATCCTAAAATGCCACCATCACCAAGAAGGTGGAGTCTAAGAAGAAGGAAGAAGAATAGGACAAAACCCAAGTCCCTCCATCTTGCCTCCTAGACCTCTATATAAAAATCACCAAAATACAATTTTACATCCTGTGACAGATTCATTATCATTCTAAGTAAACTTTTGTGACTTGTAATTCTTCATACAAGGGTGGTAATTTGCTCTGTGGGTTAAGAGAAAAATCCCAGGCATCTTTGGCTTTCTGCCAAGACTCTCCAGCCCCCTGCCAGGGGCACGTGTCAGCCAGGGCACCCACAGGGGTGTCCTGGGTTCCAACAGGCCAAGTCCTTCTCAAGGTACAATTTGTAACTAAATCCTGGCCAGATATCACATGAAAGTTGGAAAGAATAGAGGACTGGCAGGAAAAAAGTATTAATGAACTGCTGAGAGAAGCCATTAGAGTATATCTGAGAAGAGAAGAAAAAAATACAAAAGCAAAAGCTAAAATTATGGTATCCATAGTCAGAGAAAGTGTGGGAGCCAGCAAAGACAGGCCAGTAGAACCACTTAGAAGAGACAAAGGTTTTATTGGACCAAAAGGGGCGAGGGCTCTACCCAGTGACAAATATTGTTATTACTATGGAGAGAAAGGACACCTAAAGAGAAATTGTAAGAAACTCCAATTAGATGAAGCCATAGTCTGGGAGCAAGAAACTCTAGAGAACATCTTAAGAAGGGATGAGAAGTATGCGGAATAGGGGTGTCAAGGGTTCTATGCTCTGGGGAATTTAATGAATCCTCTGGGGAATTTAATGAATCATCTAGAAGAGCCCCTGGTAAATTTCGAGATTGGTCCCCAGAATGATGAATTTGAATTTTTAGTTGATACCGTAGCAGACAAGTCATGTGTGACTAAAATACCAACAGGAATCACAGTCTGTAAAAAGGTCTGCAGAGTACGAAAGGCCAAAGGAGAACCATTTGAGGCCCAGATTATAGAAGATGTAGAAATTAGAGGAAATTCAAGAGAGTGTTGAGCTAATTTCATTTACATCGCCAAGTTAGGTCATAATTTATTAGGACATGATTTACAAATCAAATTGGGAATTAGAGTAATGCCAAAAGAAGGAAAAATGGTAGTACAAATAATGGTCTCAGCTAAGGGAGACATAGATGAAATCAACCCAAACGTGTGAGTGAGAGAGGGAAAAATTGGTTGTTTGAGTATTCCACCAATAGAAGTAGAGATGCAGAAAGACATCTCCCCCATTCGGGCAAGGCGGTATCCAATTTCCCCAGAGGGAAAGAAAGGACTAGCCACAGTAATTGACCAGCTATTAAAGGAAGGCATTTTAGCACCATGCATATCTCCACGTAATACTCCCATACTAGCGGTGAGAAAAGCTGATGGAAGGTATCAATTAGTACAAGATTCAAGAGAAGTTAATAAAAGAATGGTTGTGAGGCACCCGGTAGTACAAAACCCGCACACCCTTTTAAGCCAAGTACCTCAGGAGCATGCATGGTTCTCTGTCATGGATTTAAAAGATGCCTTCTGGGCGTGTCCCCTGGCTGAAGAGTGCCTGAACTGGTTTGCCTTTGAATGGGAGGACATTGAAAAGAAAAGAAAACAGCAACTAAGGTGGACACGTCTTCCCCAGGGGTTTAGAGAATCCCCAATCTCTTTGGCAAGCTCTAGAAGAATTCCTAGAACAGTTTAAACCTGAGAATGGGGTACATATTTCACAATCTGGTGATGATTTACTTGTATCAGGGGGACAACAAGACAAAGTTAAATGTTCTAGCATACAGTCCATAAATTTCTTAGGGGAAAAAGGTCTAAAAGGATCACTAAATAAACTGCCATTTGTGGAATAAGAAGTAACATATCTAGGACATATAATCACCCAAGGGTATAAAAGGTCAAGCCCCAAGAGAATTTTTGGAATTCTGTCCATCCCTGCCCCAAAGACCAAAAGAGATGTTAGAAAATTACTAGGTTTGTTTGGGTATTGAAGATTATGGCTTGATCAGTATACTAAAAGTGTTAAATTTCCATATGACAAATTGATAGACTCAGAGCCTGTAACCTGGACCTGAAATGATGAGGAACAGCTTCGGAATCTGAAAACTAAATTGTCTTCTTCCCCTGTACTAAGTCTACCAGACCTTAAAAAGATCTTTGACCTATTGGTAAACGTGGAAGAGGGGATAGCTTGTGGAGTCCTTACACAGGACTGGGGAGGATGCAGGAAGCCGGTCGCATCTCTCTCCAAGTTACCAGATCCAGCAGCCAGAGGGTGGCCAGCCTGTGTGCAAGTGACAGAGGCAACAGCCACCCCAATGGAAGACACACAGAAACTAACCTGAAAGGGGAAGATCCAGGTTCATACCCCACACAATGTGAAAGATGTTTTAAGTCACAAGGCCCCTCGGTGGCTAACCAACGCCCAAATACTAAAGTATGAAGTCATCCTAATAAGTACCAAGGGCCTTCAATTAGTCACTTCAAAATATTTAAATCCAGCCCAGTTCCTCACGGGAGAGCTGTTAACAGACCTGGAGCATGATGGTTTAGAAATTATTGAAATGCAGACTAAAGTGAGAGAAGATTTAGAAGATGGGCCCCTCCCATATGGGAGAATTTTATTTACAGATGGATCATTATGAATGGTAGCCAGTAAACAGGTCTCAGGGTATCCAATCATAGATGGGCAGAACATGCAAGTTGAGGAAATGGGAAAGCTACCCTCAAAATGGTCTGCCCAGTGCTGTGAAATCTATACCCTGAAGAGAGGACTAAATTTACTAGAAAAAGATAAAGGAAAATCTGTATCACCTCCTGGTATGCATTTGGGATTGCCCATACATTCGAAAAATATGGGAATAACAGGGGTACCTAAATTCTAAAGGCAAAAATTTAATACATGAAGAGCTAAGAAAATTAGTACTAGAGTCCCTGATGAAACCAATAGAGATAGCCAAAGTTCACATAGAAGGACATCAAAAAGGAGACACCCTTGAAATGAAGCAAAACCAATTAGCTGATCAAGTAGTGAAAGAAGTAGGTTTGCAAGAGGAAAGTCCAGTTAAAATTCTTAAGACAGAGGGAACATCTAGTAGAGAAAGAAAAGAGAAAAGACTCATCTTTGACGAGAAAGAATTAAGAGAGTTAGAAAAGATGAGAGGACAGCAAAAAGAAAATGGAGAATGGTGGACCCTGGATGGACAGAAAATTTTAAATAAAGCTCCAGCCCGAAAGGTGATGACAGAGTTATATGAGTTGACCCATTGGGGAATACAAGGCTTATGTGACCACTTTCCAAGGCATCATATGTGCATGGGAGTATGTACCACAGCAAAGACAGTTACCAAGGGATGTTTAACTTGCCAACAAATTAATCAGAAAGTAATGAGAAGAGTACTGTCTGATCTGGGGGAAGAGCGTTGGCTGTTGGAGAGTTTTTGTGCAGACGTGGCTTGAAGGAAAAAAGGCCATGATCATATACAGCTGGTTAAGCAGTAAAAAGCAGCTGTAAGCAGTAAGTTCTCAGCCTTCTGATTACAAAAAACAACTGCGTCCTTGATCAAATAATGAGAAAAACATGGTGAAAATCATGGAGTCCTTGAATGTAGTCAATAACAGTCAACAGCAGGATATTGTCGTGGGGTGACAGCCTTTATCCCAATATCGTGTGTTGTGTCTAGCAGCTGTGCCTTTTCTCCCCCCCCCCGGCTGTCTTGCTGCAGCCGGGCGGGGAAGAGAGGAGGGGAGGGTGTGAGCAGGCACTTTCGCTTTTGGCCTTTTGCTGCTTGGCTTGGCTTGGCTAGCCGCTTGCTTGCTTGCTAGCTTTCTGCTTTTTGCGCTGTTTTTTTTTTTCTTTTCCTTTTCTTTTGTTCCCTTTTTCTTACCCTCCCCTGAAGATACTGGACCGGCTCCAGACCTGACCTGAGAGCTCCAGGACACCCGGAGCCTGCGAGAGAAGCTCAGCGCCCTTCACAACACAGTCTGGTCTCTTTTCTTTTCTTGTGTTGGGGAGTGTTCTTTTGTTACTTGTAAATGAATAGGTTTTGTTTTCCACTTTGCTCATCTGAGAAATTCCTTCCCAAACCCGGTGTTGGGGGAGGGGTGGTTGGAGGTTTGTTTTGTTTTGGGGGGCTCCCTTTTGGAGATTTCCCCTAATTTGTCCTAAACCAGGACAATATATTTTTTGGTGCGTTGGCCGGGAAACGGAGGCCAAAAACAGTGGAAAAAAACCCTATAGTAATAATATTTTGGTTTTGGTTGTTTTGTGGGCATATTGGTGATTCATAATGTCATTTGGAGTGGAAGCTTGCCGGTTTTTCTGGTCCCTAGGGGTTTTTGAAGTTTTAATACCTTTGTAGTCCCTAGGGTTATTTCCTTACCCAAAAATAGCTCTGGTGTTGTCCCTAATAAGTAGCTTTTGTAAGCGGGGGGCACTAACCAGAGTAATCATTGTGCTGGTCTTATGTGTGATGATGTGTCGGATAAAAATGCTGGACTTTATTTCAGGAATGTATGGATTGTTGTCATGGCTGTGTACTCAGTTTGTTTGGGGAGAAGAAGAGGAAGGGACTTTTCAGCCTTTGTTTTCCTTGTTCTCCTACAAATTGTTGACATCTCTATTAGAAAATACTGAATTTCCCCTGAGTTTGAAAGAAACCATCTTTCTGGCATTTAATTTATTAAGCCTTTTCTATACTGTCTGGAGTGTATATAAAATGAAAGCTGAGATTTCTAGAGGGGTTAGAGAGACTCCTGATTCAGGAGTAAAACAAAGCAGGAAAAATCTTGACTGGAGTGGGAAATGGGAGGATATGGGCCAGACTTTAAAGGAATTTTCTGTTCCTATAGACTGGGACTTTCCATCTGATCAGATTCAGAATCCAGTCGAGGTGGCAAAGTATTTGAGAGAGAAGTGCCATGGTAATACTAAGGAAGAAAGGATTACTGCAGTGAGCTGGGCCTTGGCGTTTGTTTACTGTACTCTGCTAGATACTGTGGAGCAGCAGATAGCAGAAAGGGAACAGGGAGATAAGTTAGTTACTATCCCAGTGACCCAGGCTGCAGCTAACATCCCAGGCTCCAGGCTAGCAGCTGAACCAGACAATAGGCCCCAAACCATGGCTGTTGTAGCTAATACAAGAGGTGGAAAGTGTAAAGGCAAGACCGATCGAAAGGTGGAGGATGATGAGGATGATGTGACCGATCGAAAGGTGGAGGATGATGACAATGATGCAGGAGAAGGACCCTCACCAAAATCAGAGGCCACATCAAGGGGCACAGAATCTGGAGCTAATATTGACTCCTTTTCTCTGAAGGACCTCAGAGGCCTAAGAAAGGATTACAGACGACAACCTGACGAATGTATAATTAGTTGGTTAGTCCGCCTTTGGGATGCTGCAGGGGAGGTTACGATTTTGGATGGTACTGAAGTGAGGCATTTGGGATCCCTGTCACATGATCCTGCCATCGATCAAGGTATGATGAGGGGGGCTAACCCTCACAGCCTCTGGGAACGGGTCCTAAGAAGCGTAGCAGAACAATACCTGTGTACGGATGATCTCTATATGCAGCAGACACGGTGGAAGACCATAGAACAGGGGATCCAACGCCTGAGAGAGATGGCGGTGGCAGAGCTCATTTTCTCAGATGACACAACAACTAGGAATCCGGACCTGGTACCATGCACTCCTGTAATGTGGAGGAAACTTGTGCGACTTGGGCCACCTGAATACGCTTCTGCCCTAGCAATAATGAAGCGGGATGATACATATGAGACTGTGCTCGATATGGCATAGAAGCTTTGAGTGTACGCACATGCTGTGCATGGCCCAACTCATGCCAGAATTGCAGCAGTGGAAACCCGACTGCAGAAACTAGAGGACAAAATAGAGGAGAATCATAAGAAACTCCGAGAAGAGATTAAGGAGGACCTTATTCAAATCTCAGCTGTACAAATTAGAGGCCCTGGCGTCCAACGCTGGCGCTCCTTTGATGGGGAGAGAAGGTACATCCCACGGGCTGAGTTATGGTTTTTTCTGCATGAGTCTGGAGAAGACATGAGGAGATGGGATGGAAAACCCACCGCTGCTTTGGCGCAACGGGTGCGTGATTTGAAGAAAAGAGAAAGTATCACCAAAAAGATAGCAGCTCCGGTCGCTCGTAGCCGAGATGTTAAGTATGATGATGACGATGACATGTCCGATCCCCTTGAAGGAACTTCTAAGGCATATGCCCAAGGAAAGAAGGACAATCTGGCTTAGAGGGGCCCTGCCTCCAGCCAGGAAGAGGCACGGGAGAACTGGATTTTTTGGAAGGTGTGGATCAGATGGCCTGGCACATCAGAGCCACAAGACTATGAAGCATTGGTTGACACTGGATCACAATGTACCTTAATGCCATCGGAACACGTGGGGACAGAACCTGTTTCCATTGCTGGAGTGACGGGGGGATCACAACAGTTGACTTTGTTGGAAGCTGAGGTGAGCTTGACTGGGAAGGAGTGGCAGGAACATCCGATTGTGACTGGTCCAGAGGCTCCGTGTATTTTGGGCAAAGACTTCCTCCGGAATGGCTATTACAAAGATCCTAACGGATTCAGGTGGGCTTTTGGAATAGCTGCAGTGGAGATAGAGGGTATTAAACAATTGAACACCTTGTCTGGACTATCAGAGAACCCATCTGCAGTAGGACTCTTGAAGGTAGAGGAGCAGCGAGTGCCAATTGCCACCTCAACAGTGCACCGCAGGCAGTACCGGACGAATCGAGATGCCGTGATCCCCATCCACAAGATGATTCGAGAACTGGAGAGCCAAGGGGTGGTCAGTAAAACCCACTCAGCCTTTAACAGCCCTATCTGGCCCGTGCGAAAATCTGACGGAGAATGGAGATTGACTGTGGACTATTGTGCCTTGAATGAAGTGACTCCACCACTGAGTGTGGCTGTACCGGACATACTGGAACTGCAGTACGAGCTGGAGTCCAAGGCAGCAAAATGGTACGTGACCATTGAAATAGCTAACTTATTTTTCTCCATCCCTCTGGCAGCAGAATGCAGGCCTCAGTTTGCTTTTACATGGAGGGGAGTGCAGTATACCTGGAACCGATTGCCCCAGGGGTGGAAACACAGTCCTACCATCTGTCATGGACTGATCCAGGCTGCACTAGAAGAGGGTGAGGCTCCAGAACATTTACAATATATTGATGATATCATTGTTTGGGGGAACACGGCAATAGAAGTGTTTGAGAAAGGAGAGAAGATAATACATATTTTCCTGGACGCCGGATTTGCCATTAAGAAGAGCAAAGTCAAGGGTGTTGCCTTCTGATACAAGGCAGGCGGCCTGGTTCCAGGAAACAGCACGGCGACCCATTTCCCCAGGGCCGCTCGGGCCTAAGAAACACGCGGACACCAATATGGTGGAGGATCAAAGGCCTTTATTCTCTCTTCCCGTGGGGTTTTATAGTCTAGGGGGCTTCTACGTCAGGTGGGGGTCTGTCTTTACCATCTATGGTTAGTAGGGATGGAAAGTTACCTGGGAAAGTGGAAAGTTACCGGAATCCGGTTTAGGGGGCTACATTCCTATGTTAATTTTCTTATCTAAGGGAACAGGGGCCCTGTCTTCCCGTAACATCACGACATCTTCCGAACACCAGGCCCTATCTGCTACATCTCCCCCCCCTTTTTCACAAATGAATGAGGTAGTCATACACTGAAATGAGGTATAAGGTTGTAGTTCGATAAGGAAAACGGGGTTTGGTAAATCTGAGTAAGTTTTCGCCAGTCAAGGTTAGGACTTGTGGCTGGCAGTGTTCCCTGGTTGGATTCGCCGGCCGATGAACAGGATGTTGGCCCGTTCCAGGCGGGCCTGAACGAATGAGACCAGCTTGTTCAGCAGGCAAGGTCCGAAGGTAACCGCTAGAAGTAGCAATGCCAGTGGACCTATTAGGGTAGAAATCAGAGTGGTTAGCCATGGTGATTGATTGAACCAGGACTCGAACCAGCCCTGTTGAGCTTCCCTGTCCTTCTGCCTCTGAGCCAGTCTGTTTTGGAGCTCTGCCATGGAGTCTCTCACGACTCCTGTGTGGTCTGCATAGAAGCAGCACTCCTCTCTCAAGGCGGCACACAGGCCCCCTTGCTGCATGAACAGGAGGTCCAGACCTCGCCTGTTCTGCAAGACCACTTCCGAGAGAGAGGAGACTGACTTCTCCAGGAAAGAGATGGATTTCTCGATCCTTTGCAGGTCCTTGTCGATGGTCATTTGCAGCTGGGACAGTCCTTGGTGCTGTGTCGCTAGGGCTGAGACACCCATTGCCGTTCCTGCTGCTCCTAGCCCGAGCAGCACTGCGATAGTTACACCTGTTAGTATTTCTCTTTTGTGGAGCCGGCTGGGTTCCTCAAAAAGGTGGTACACTTCTTCGTCTGAGTGGTACAGGACCCTGGGAACAATCAGAACTTGGACACAAAAGTCGTTAGAGTCATCAAATTTGGCAAGGAACACACAGGGACTCACTCCAGACCGCTGGCAAACCCACATCCCAGGTGCGGATGGGACTACCCACTTATTGTTTTTCCTGTTAGGCTTGACAACTTTGGTGCAGACGTTGCCTCTCCGCCTAGCTAGGGTTGCATTGCCAAAGCATCTGCCCTGGCCTGTGACCTGACATAGGGTGATTCTTTTGCAGGGGGTTTCCCATCTGCACTGGTGAGGGGCATCGGCTGTGGAGTAACTGAAGGGAGTGTTTAAAGCGATTCCTTCATAAAAGGGAGGTTTGACATCGTAGCAAAGCCAGCAGGATTCGGTTAGGTTAGGGTTGGATTCATTCAGGGATATAAAGGTAGCTTCTAACATATGAGGGATTGTGTCTGAGTCTGACCCGGCGGCGCGGTCTGTCTGAAAGACTTCCGCATGGCCGGTTGGGACTTTGCTAACTCTAGTGGGTAGGGTTTTAGGGTAGGTTGCGTTTTTCCCTTTCGGCACACTTTTAATCACTTTGTTTGGTTCAACCGCTCGGGGCACCGACGGTTGGAGCCTGATAATTCGCACATTCACTCTTTCTTTTGACCCTTGAAGGACAACTGTCCACGTTCGGCCTATGGCCCAACTGGGGTGATGTGGCTGCAAGACTGTTAAAAGCTTCCCTGGAGGAAGACAGGTGTTTTGCAGCCACTGGGTGCCCAGGCGAACTGTAAGAATTTGTTGGGCTCTTGTGAACCCCACCCAGGCCCCGACGGTCTGGCATCTGTAACAATGGTTTCGCAGCCCCAGTGCCCACAATATTCCCCTTGGTGTGGTGGAGCTGTTGCTGATAGGCGCCTTGGTTGTGGGCAGTTTGCTGCCAGGTGGCCTGCCTGGCCACACTTAAGGCATGCCATCACACTGGTTATTGCAGTGTGAACTGCTGCTTGGATGGGAGCCAGATGCTCTTCCTTTGCAACGTGCTTAATCATGGTTGCTGCATTAGCCTCAGGTGGCAGTGACCTTAAGATGTCCGTGGTGGCTGAGTTACACTGCTGGCGCAGGCAGTCTGCCAGCACGGGACCCTTAGCCTCCGACGGCAACGAAGAGGAGTCCAGTGCTGCCTGGAGTCTGTCCACAAACTGAGTGAAGCTCTCGCTCTCACTCTGTTTGATGGTCGACCATGGGGCTGGACTGGCTACTACTTTAGCCGCAGCACGGATGGCTTCCCGGGCAGCACGGGTGGTTGTCATAACCTCATGAGCCCGCAAGCCCTCAGCCTGTGCCTGGGGTCTGATCATAGTGGGGTCTCTGCCCATGAGTCTTTGTATGCTGGAGCCATGCAGCGGATGGTTAGGTCCTGTCACTCAGGCTAGCTCCTTTGTGCATTGATCTTCCCACTCCTGTTTAAAAACTATCATCCCCGCGCCATCAAAAATCATCCTACACGTCTGTTTAATATCAAAAGGCAACATATCATCCCCTCTGAAAACGCCATCAATAAGTATGGTAACCATGGCAGAATTAATTCCCTTGTCTGCAATCGCTTTGATTATTGCCTGGATTTCCTTTGGGTTTACAGGGGAGTAAGTCCTCTGTTGGTTATCGCCTGTTCCCCTCACGCGAACCGGGAGCGCCAGGTTAGCAGACGGGCTCCACTCCGCGCAAAACATCTTTATTTTCCGCCAATCCGTAAGCGGAGTCCGGTCTTTCTCTAATGACCCCTTCACCCATGCGGGAGCCCTGCGACTAGAAACCTTGTGTGCCGCTGATCTCCCTCTGTTAAAGCTAGAATCCGAATCCGAACTCTCCGAATCCGAACTCTCTGAATCCCCCTCGTCCCAGACCGAGTCAGAGTCAGAGCCGGAAACAGAGTGAGCCCGCACTTCCGGGCTGCTCTGCCTTTTTCCCGGGCTCCGACCCCGCCCCCTCCTGCGGGGGTCGGGCCGTTTTTTCCCCCTGGGGTCCCCCCGCCTCCTGCTGGAGGAGGTTCTTGCCCTATAAGGACTTAATTTGATTAGAGCGCTTTGATTGGTCTCATGCCGTACCGCGGGGGCCGCCCCTTCTCCCCGCTCTCCCGCGCGTGCGTTATGGAGCGCGCTGACTGCATTTCCGCCCCCCGTCTCCTTACTTCTGCCCTCACCATGTGCTTCGGCGCTATTTTCAAACCCATATGGTGGCGGGGAGTCCCTGCCGCTCCCAGCGCCGCTCCCGGGGCCGCTCCCGGCGGGGTCGGCCGCGTTCCGGGCCTCCTCCGCCAACCCCCGCCAGAATGCCCATGCGTGTCCTTCCCCCCCCGATGGCGAGCCTGCTCTCTGGGGGGTTTCCGCCGACCGCGCCCCCCCTGCGAGGGTCAAGAATCTCCGCAGTCTGTGTCGCCGCACCTCCCCCGGGCTGTGGTGGGGCTAGCAAGCAGTTTTGTGCAGCTTTCCAGGCTTCCTGCTCTTGTCGAGCTTTCTGTAAAGCCTGGAGAACTTTGCCCCAGGATTTTAGGGCTTTCCCTGAGCCAGACAACATAGTGTCTTCGGCCAGGACCTTTGTGCAATCATCCCAAACCTCCGGATGGAGGATATCCGTGGGGCTTTCTATAGCCCCAAGCTTAACCAATCTCGGCAATGCGAGAGATAAATCCTTAATTTTACATTCTAACCCAAACTGTGCATGCATATCTGATACGACCTTTGCATAGGATTCCATGTTCCTTGCTGGTCCGGGGACGTCTCCCCCGCTGCAGTCGGGATCCGCCGCTGCAGCCGCTGCTTCCCGTCCAGGCGAATTCCCGTTCCCCGGGTGCTGATCGGCTTCCCGGGTTTTCGGCACCAGAATGTTGCCTTCTGATACAAGGCAGGCGGCCTGGTTCCAGGAAACAGCACGGCGACCCATTTCCCCAGGGCCGCTCGGGCCTAAGAAACACGTGGACACCAATATGGTGGAGGATCAAAGGCCTTTATTCTCTCTTCCCGTAGGGTTTTATAGTCTAGGGGGCTTCTACGTCAGGTGGGGGTCTGTCTTTACCATCTATGGTTAGTAGGGATGGAAAGTTACCTGGGCAAGTGGAAAGTTACCGGAATCCGGTTTAGGGGGCTACATTCCTATGTTAATTTTCTTATCTAAGGGGGCAGGGGCCCTGTCTTCCCGTAACATCACGACATCTTCTGAACGCCAGGCCCTATCTGCTACACAAGGGACCTGCCCGAGAAATTCAGTTCTTGGGGGTGAAGTGGCAAGATGGACGGCGTCAGATTCCTGCGGATGTTATTAACAAAATCACTGCTATGTCCCCACCAACTGATAAGAAGGAAACACAAGCTTTCTTAGGTGCTATAGGTTTCTGGAGGATGCACATCCCTGAGTATAGTCAGATTGTGAGACCCCTTAATCTGGTTACCCGCAAGAAGAACGACTTCCATTGGGGCCCTGAGCAGCAGCAAGCTTTCGTCCAGATCAAGCAGGAGATCGCTCATGCTGTAGCCCTTGGTCCAGTCAGGACGGGACCAGATGTGAAGAACATGCTCTACTCTGCAGCCGGGAGCCATGGTCTGTCCTGGAGCCTTTGGCAAAAGCTACCTGGTGAGACCCGACGCCGACCATTGGGATTTTGGAGTCGGAGCTACAGGGGGTCTGAAGATAACTATACTCCAACAGAAAAGAAAATCTTGGCTGCCTATGAAGGAGTCCAAGCCGCCTCGGAGGTGATTGGTACAGAGGCACAACTCCTTCTGGCACCCCGACTACCGGTGCTGGGATGGATGTTCAGAGGAAAGGTTCCCTCTACCCACCATGCCACCAGTGCTACTTGGAGTAAGTGGATTGCCCTCATTACGCAGCGCGCTCGAATTGGGAAGTTAAATCGCCCTGGGATTCTAGAAATACTTACAAATTGGCCCGAAGGTGAAAGCTTTAGTGTCGCAGATGAGGAACAAGAGCCAGTGACCCGGGTTGAGGAAGCTCCGCCATACAATCAGTTGCCAGTAGAAGAAACACGTTACGCTCTATTCACTGATGGTTCTTGTCGCGTGATAGGGATGAAACTGAGGTGGAAAGCAGCTGTATGGAGTCCCACTCAACGGGTTGCAGAGGCTACTGAAGGAGAGGGTGAATCCAGTCAATTTGCTGAAATCAAAGCTATTCAACTGGCCCTAGGTATTGCAGAGAGAGAGAAGTGGCCAAGGCTCTATTTGTATACTGATTCTTGGATGGCAGCCAACGCTCTATGGGGATGGCTGAAGAGATGGAAAGAGGCCAACTGGCAGCGCAGAGGAAAACCAATTTGGGCTGCTGAAGAGTGGAAAGATATCGCTACTTGGTTAGAGAAGTTACATGTGAAGGTTCGCCATGTAGATGCCCATGTCCCCAGAAGTAGAGCTAATGAAGAGCAGCAAAACAACCAGCAAGTACATCAGGCTGTAAAGATAGGGGAGTTGAAGATAGATCTCGACTGGGAGCATAAGGGAGAGTTATTCTTAGCACGATGAGCCCATGATGCCTCAGGCCACCAGGGTAGAGATGCCACCTATAAGTGGGCACGAGACCGAGGGGTGGATCTAACCATGGACAGTATCTCTCAGGTTATTCGTGACTGTGAGACGTGCGCTGCCATTAAGCAGGCCAAGCGGGTGAAGCCCCTCTGGTATGGGGGGCGGTGGTCTAAGTACAAATACGGGGAGGCCTGGCAGATTGATTACATCACACTGCCTCAAACCCGCCAGGGCAAGCGCTATGTACTAACCATGGTAGAAGCCACCACAGGATGGCTGGAAACCTACCCTGTGTCTCATGCTACAGCCCGTAACACTATCTTGGGCCTTGAAAAGCAGGTCCTTTGGAGGCACGGTACTCCTGAGAGAATTGAGTCGGATAATGGAACTCATTTTAAAAACAATCTTATTAATACTTGGGCTAGGGAACATGGCATCGAGTGGGTATACCATATCCCCTATCATGCACCAGCTGCAGGGAAAGTGGAAAGGTACAATGGATTGTTAAAAACCACATTAAAAGCATTGGGTGGGGAGTCTTTAAAAAACTGGGAGCAGCATTTGGCAAAGGCTACCTGTTTAGTTAACACTCGAGGTTCCACCAACCGAGCGGGTCCTGCTCAGTCTGAGCTCCTTAATATAGTAGATGGGGATAAAGCCCCAGTGGCCCATGTCAGAGGTTTGTTGGGAAAGACAGTATGGATCAACCCTGCCTCGAGTACAGACAAACCCATCCGTGGGATTGTCTTTGCTCAAGGACCAGGTAATACATGGTGGATAATGCAGAAAGATGGAACAACACGGTGTGTACCTCAGGGAGACCTGATTGTGGGATGAGACTCATATATGAATGTCATTGTTTGTTGAATGTGAGACAGAAGGAAACTGTAAGCGTCAAAGGTCTGAGCAAGTAAGATGAGAGGAATGTGTAAGTGTCAAAGGTGTGAGTAAGTGAAATGAAAGATTTTATTGTATGTTCACGATATGGGATAAGGGGTGGAGTGTCGTGGGGTGACAGCCTTTATCCCAATATCGTGTGTTGTGTCTAGCAGCTGTGCCTTTTCTCCCCCCCCGGCTGTCTTGCTGCGGCCAGGCAGGGAAGAGAGGAGGGGAGGGTGTGAGCAGGCACTTTCGCTTTTGGCCTTTTGCTGCTTGGCTTGGCTAGCCGCTTGCTTGCTTGCTAGCTTTCTGCTTTTTGCGCTGTTTTTTTTTTTTTCTTTTCCTTTTCTTTTGTTGCCTTTTTCTTACCCTCCCCTGAAGATACTGGACCGGCTCCAGACCTGACCTGAGAGCTCCAGGACACCCGGAGCCTGCGACAGGAGCTCAGCACCTTTCACAACACAGTCTGGTCTCTTTTCTTTTCTTTTCTTTTCTTTTCTTTTCTTTTCTTTTCTTTTCTTTTCTTTTCTTTTCTTTTCTTTTCTTTTCTTTTCTTTTCTTTTCTTTTCTTTTCTTTTCTTTTCTTTTCTTGGGGAGTGTTCTTTTTTTACTTGTAAATAAATAGGTTTTGTTTTCCACTTTGCTTTTCCGAGAAATTCCTTCCCGAACCCGGTGTTGGGGGAGGGGTGGTTGGAGGTTTGTTTTGTTTTGGGGGGCTCCCTTTTGGAGATTTCTCCTAATTTGTCCTAAACCAGGACAGATATGAAAAACAAATATTGGCCTCAACAAGAAAGCCACAGGTATTAGCAACAAAGGAGGGGTTGGCATGTAATCTGTAACCAATGATGAGCTTGGTTTTTGCAATATGTATGAGCTTAATTAACACTACTATGAAAGTGTGTAAACTGGATCACTAAATCTGAGACAAAGATCATCAATAGGATGTGCTTGTCTCCCTTCACCTTCCTCAAATGGTGACCTCGACCTGATACGGCGACAGACCCCGGAGGAGTGAAGAACCAGGTCCGGTTCCGAAGCAGCCGGGACGGCAGATAAGCACGGAGAAAAAAAGGAGAAAAAAGAAGTTGAGACGCGCCAAGCCCTGGGAGTCGTAGAGGCGAGCCCGGCCGATACGTGCTGCCGCGACCTTGAAGAGCTGCAGCAGCGCTGACGATTTAGGTATGGAAAGGCAAGCAGCATATGATTTATTTACTGCCTTTTTAAAAAAACGGCAGGTTAGGGAAATAGCTTTACAAAAGGATTTACCAGGGCTTTTAGCCTATGGGTACACTAAGGGAGTTTTTATTAACCCCCACACTGTTCACGAGTTAACAGAGTGGCGTAAACTCGGTGATTTATTGTGGGAGGCCACTTTAGAGGACGATAAAACTGCCAAGAAGTTAGGTAAATTATGGAGGGTGGTTCACAATGAGATGTTAAAACATCAAGCCAAAAGAAAGACTGCTGCCGAACAGGCAACAGCTGCACATGGCCGTAATAAAGATTATAATCAGGACGCACGTACTCCCCTCGCCCCTGCAGTTAGGACGTTTTTTTTGCCTGCCTCGCCGTCCTCTTCGGTTTCGCCGAGACTGGGTATAGAGTGCACTTGTGAGCCTTCTGCACCCCTTGAAGAACAGGAGCTGTGGCCAAAACCTCCCGCAAAGTAATGAGCTGATCCCTGGGGCGGAAAACGACCAAGTGGAGGCTATTGCAAGGGAGCGGAGTGGGGTTCCGCCTGCACTGGCAAAAGATGCCATGGAGAAAGGGGATGACGGGGTTATTAGCGCTGCTACCCAGCAGGCTTGTCCTGTTGTATTCAGTCCACAGGAGGGAGGGGGCATGCAGGCCACCATTACAGCCCTTGATTGGAAATTACTATCTCAGCTGAGGTCTACTGTTAGTCAATTTGGAGTGAAAAGTGAGCCAGCCAAACAAATGTTAGACTATATTTTTGATACCAGTCTTCTCTTGGTAAATGATTGTCGGGGAATAGCCAAATTGATATTTACTCAGCCTCAGCAATTGTTATTCAATGCTCATTGGCAAGGGCTTGTAAATGAATGCGTGGCACAATTAGGGCTAGGCTTACAGGAAGAAGCAGGGACCTCTGTTGCCTTCTGATACAAGCCAGGCGGCCTGGTTTCAGGAAACAGCACTGCGACTCTCTTCTCCAGGGTCGCTCGGGCTTAAGAAACACGTGGACACCAATATGGTGGAGGATCAAAGGCCTTTATTCTCTCTTCCCGTGGGGTTTTATAGTCTAGGGGGCTTCTACATCAGGTGAGGGTCTGTCTTTACCATCTATGGTTAGTAGGGATGGAAAGTTGCTGGGCAAGTGGAAAGTTACTGGAATCCGGTTCAGGGGGCTACATTCCTATGTTAATTTTCTTATCTAAGGGGGCAGGGGCCCTGTCTTCCCGTAACATCACGAGATCTTCCGAACGCCAGGCCCTATCTGCTACAGACCTCTCAGAATCGGGTGTTAGCTGCTCTTGCACCACTTCAAGCATCAGCTGCACCGGCTCTAATGTCTAGTTGGTGCCAAAAATGCCGCTCGGACACCCACAATACGGGCGCTTGCAGGCGGAGACCGGGAAGCTTTAACAGGAGCCCGAACCGCAGTGACCGCATATCGACACAAGTCATCGCTGCAGCATCAGCACCCCCTCCTGTCTCCAATCCGCCACAACAGGGAGCCTTGGCTTGGATCTGGCAGCCGCCGTAGATGTTACGTTGATGACCCCGCACCCACAAAAAATCCCGACAGGGATTCATGGACCTATTGTTATACAGGGTCAAGCTGGGTGCTCTGCTGTTTGGAAGATCATCTGCGTCTATGTTGGGATTATTTGTTTTACCTGGCGTCATTGATGCGGATTATACAGGAGAAATTATGGTGATGGTGCATACCCCTTTCCCACCACTCCAAATTAACAAAGGACTAAGAATTGCTCAGCTGGTGCCACTTGAACAAATGACTAAGGGATTACAGGCTATAAAAGGACAAGAGAGGGGAGAAAATGGTTTTGGACCCACCGGAGGACTTACCTTACTGACTTTGAACCTTTCTGAGAGACCCAAGAAAAGGGTGTAAGTGGAATTTCAAGGACAAAAAAAAATAATTCTCAGGCTTGCTGGACACTGGAGCAGATTCCAGCATTATTAGCCCTAGCTGTTGGCCTCAACACCGGCCTTTGCAGCCAGCAGCCAGCACAGAGACCGGGGTTGGAGGTTTTACCCTGGCTAGCCGTTCTCCTCCTCTCCGGGTTCGCAGGAATGGGAAACAGCTAACAGCTTTCTTTTTCTTAGCCCAATTACCACCTACCGTGCAATGCCTCATAGGGCGGGGCTCAGTTTCTTTATTATGGCTCAGTTGGGGGTGGTTTTAACCCTTTGGGGTAAAAGCCATTGCTTGGACCGTGGCTGAGGAACCTTGTGACATATGCTATAGGGATACTAGGTGCGCTTTTAATGCTTTTGCTTATTTTTCCTTGTATTTTTAATTGTATTCAAAATATGGTCAGTAGAATGATAGAAAAAACCTGGCAGACTAACCTCCTTGCGCAAAAAGAAAAACGGGAGATAGGTTGGAGAGTTTTTGTGCAGACGCGGCTTGAAGGAAAAAGGGCCATGATCACATACAGCTGGTTAAGCAGTAAAAAGCAGCTGTAAGCAGTAAGTTCTCAGCCTTCTGATTACAAGAAAAAAAAAAAAAAACACTGCCTCCTTGATCAAATAATGAGAAAAACACGGTGAAAAACATGGAGTCCTTGAATGTAGTCAATAACAGTCAACAGCAGGATATGAAAAACAAATATTGGCCTCAACAAGACAGCCACAGTATTAGCAACAAAGGAGGGGTTGGCATGTAATCTGTAACCAATGATGAGCTTGGTTTTTGCAATATGTATGAGTTTAATTAACACTACTATGGAAGTGTGTAAGCTGGATCAATAAATCTGAGACAAAGATCATCAATAGGATGTGCTCATCTCCCTTCACCTTCTACAGCTGGCCTTGCAGCCATTCCAAAATGTACAGGTATGTATCACAGAAATGCCCCCTTGTCCAGGGATACAGACACTTATTAGTGATTGTGGATCACCTCACCCATTGGGTAGAGGCGTTCCCCGACCAAAACAGAGACAGCCCAGGAAGCCACAAAAGCAATCCTAGAAAACATCATTCCCCGGTATGGGTTGATAAATAATGTCAATTCTGATCGAGGTCCTAACATTTTGCTGCCCAAGTCTTACAACAAGTTGTTGAAGCCCTGGGAATGAAATGGAGGCTGCACAGCCCATTGGCATCCCCAGAGCTCCAGAAGAGCAGAAAGGATGAATAAAACCATCAAAACTGGGTTAACTAAATTAGTTACAGAAACCCAGATGAATTGGCCTAAATGTTTACCCTTAGCACTGTTACCAATTAGAACAAGGCCTCAATCAGGTATAAGAGTCTCACCGTATGAAATGATGTTAGGACTCCCCTTCTTGAAAAGCCCGTACAGCACGGGAACTTATCCAGAAGGAGAGACAGCCACCCAAAAACAGGTAAAGGCCATAGGAAGGAGATTCAAAGATCTTAGGAAAAAGGGTTATCTCCCTCGAACCTCTCCCTTAGACACTAAGGAGACTGGGTGTTAGTTAAATCGTGGAACTCTGCACCTTTAACCTCTACATTTGAAGGCCCTTTTCAGGTCCTACTCACCACCAATACAGCCATATGACCCAAGAGAAGGGGTGGACACATATAACCCAGATTAAAGGACCTGTACCACCTCCCACTGAAGAGTCAAAACCAACCACATCCCCGACTAAGTCTTCTAATGAATGGACTGTGACTAATCACTCAGACAATCTAAAGCTAACCCTCCAGAGGAGACCTAAAGACTATTGGAGAGTGTTTATAGTCAAAAACTTGTTAAGAACTGTTTAAATAATCAAAACTTGTAAAGAACTGTTAAAAATTGCAGTTAATGTTATTTATATTTTACTTTTGAGTTTGAAATTAGATACTTTCCTGTTCAATTATTATTAGTTAGTGGTTATTAATGAATGTACAGTTTTTAGTTTGTGTTGGAGCCTTTCTTTGTTTCAGCGTACATTGTGATTTTGTAGGATTAGGCATAAGAATAAATACCTCGTTATTTGTTTGGAGTATTTTTTGTATCATTTTGAATACCGAAAATTTTTAAAGTCATCTGACCATTGAATTCAAGGTTTTTAGGAGTATGTTTTTGTGTTAAAAAGTTAAAATACCCCAGTTAACTCCAATTTTAGTGTACAAAGCAATCTCCTATAAAACATCCATCAGGGCAAAATAAATTAGAAAAGAAAAATCAAATGTGTTGACACTGAGAGAATAAAAAACTCTGTACTGAAACCAATGAGCTCTTCTGTCAGAGAAAAGCATAACCAGGAGGCAAGGCTGGGTGAGTCTACAGTCCGCCTAAAAACAGCCACTCCAATTACTGGGTGCAGCTCAGCAGTTGTAGAGTTTGGTGGAATGCCTCATACCAGACTCCTGGGAATGCTCTTACTGATCTTATTAGTTCAACATCACACTGGGAATTCAGAAGAGCCCATGTGCTAAATGTTACTACCCCCTTTACAAAGGAGAAGAAACTGGATCTCTAATACGAGTACATACAAATTTAAACTAAAACTGTGTCATCCTCTCTCTGTTAGCAACCTGTCAAGGGGAAGGGAAGACTTACTGGATTTCACAAAATATAGCCACTTACCAGCAAGGACTGCCTGGGGAGTGTCCCATAGGAGATGCTTGGCTTTGCTTTGAACATAAGTCCAATCAAAAAGGCACAGCAGACTTAATAAAAGAGAAAGAAGTAACAACATCAATAAATTGAGAAAGAAGACCTAGAAACATCTCGTGGGAAAAACTTGTTCATAGATTTAGTGGAAAAGATCAGAAAAGAGCTGAATGTAACTAATTGCTGGATCTGTGGAAATACACAAATGGCCACAGTCTGGCCTTGGGAAGGGATCAGCTTAAGACCAATAGATATTTTAAAAATGGACACAAACAAGACAAAAAGCACCAGCTATTGGAGAAAGAGGAAAAGAATGGTGGGAATTGAAGTCTGAAATAATTGGAGAAGACTAGTGTATATCAAGGAAAGCGAAAATGTATAAAATATATAAATTTACAAAATTCCAGGAGGAGAAATATCCTGTAAGAGATATTTAAAAATAAAACATCCATTAGCTGGGTAGGTCCCTAGAGAACCCAATACATACTGGAAGTATAATTTATTATTTATATATTGGATAAATAAATATTATTATTTATTAAATATTAAATAATACCATTTGAATTTATTATTTTTATTTTTATTAAATAATAAATAATAGTATTAATTTATTAAAATATCATTTATTAAATATGAAGAAGTAATATTACTTTATTAAAAGCCTATTTTAATATTATTAAAATTACATAATATTATTTTATATTAATATTATATATCAATATATAATATGAATTAATAATTAATATAAATACATCATATAACATATAATATTATATAGTTTTATATATAATACCACATAATAAATATTATAATGTGTATTTTATATTATATAGTATAATATTTATATATATATATTAGTATATTAATATATATTATATTATATATTAATAATAATATTTTAAGTTATAAATTAAACACTGAAAATCCATTGGGAAGAAAGAAATTAGGTGTATCTACCGAGAAGGATCTAAACTCCATGAGTGTACTGGAAAAGGAATAAATAAAGGAATAAATAAAGGAATAAAAGGAATAAACCCATTCTGGGGAGAGAGAGAAATATCCAAGTACTGGGAATTTCCAATGACTACCAGTGATGCTTCTTGGAAAGCTTCAGAAAACCTGGCTTGGATATGTGGGAATGCGGGTTACACTAAATTACCCGGGGAGTGGAGCAGCACTTCCACTATCGGAATTATTAAACCATCATTTTCCTTACTCCCAAAAGAGCCTGGATCAAACCAAGGAGTCCCAGTATATGATGATTTGAACAAATCTAGCTGACAAAAAAGAAACTTAATTGAAATTGGAGGAACACAGACATGGAAAAACACAGTATGGACCCCCCAGGAAATAATTTGCACTTATGGACCGGCGACCCGGGCTCAAGATGGGTCCTGGAGACACCGGACCCCAATTTATAGGGGGTTAAATCGGATTCTGAGATCACAAGCAGTACTCGAGATGGTATCGAACCGAGCCTCTCTGGCTGTAGACCACATAAATGACCAACTATCCCAGACTAGAACTGTGGTGTATCACATCAGACTAGCAGTAGATTATTTACTAGCCCACGAAGGAAGCACATGTGGAAAATTTAACTCCTCTGAGTGCTGCTTAGAAATAGATGACTGCAGTGAAGTCATTAGAAATATCTCAAAGGAAATCTGGAAGTTAGTTTCTGTTGGAACACAGGAGTGAACCCCTACATTCGATACCAGCTGGTAGGACAAGTTCTGGTCATTAAAAGGAAACCGATGGGAAAAAAACCACTTTTTCATCATATGTGAAATTGCCTGTTTGATCCTCCTACCTTGCATGCTCCCCTGTATAATCCGAGTTGTAACATCTGCTGTACAAGCAAGTGTAATGATACCAAAAGAGCTTAATACAAAAGAAGTAAAAGTAATCATGGTAATGAAAGATCATGAACGTGAAGATGCCAAGCAAATTTACAATCAATATTAAAAATTGTGAGAAAATTGTTCTTTCAAGAAAAAGTAATTGCTAATTGATGCAGGCTTAAGCCCAATTGAACAATTAGAGGGGGAAATTGTGGAGAATCGATTGTTAAAGGAGTTGATATAAAGTTCATTGTTAAAGGAGTTAATATAAAGTTCCAATGTTAGTCATGGATTGTTGTTGAATGTTTTATAGTTATGTCAAGTTGCAGTGCCAGTTAAAGGATTTATAATTATGTAAATCCCCTCACTGTCAGGTGTTCCCCCCACTGCTCCTGTCAGTGTTCAGAAGCACATAATCACGAAAATGATTCTAGCAGGTGCTTTTATTGAAGAGCTCTGGATGTCAGGGGTACAACCCCAAATCTGTCTTCGACATGGGTTCGGGATGAACATGTTTTTATATTCTATTGTTATATAACTTTCATGTTAATAATTAAACCTATATTGTTCTTTTGTATACATAGATTTCAGCCAAGCATGGCCTGGTTGTGGTCCTCCACAAACTTCTAACATAGTTTCTCATTATTATTCTTATGATTATACCATAATTATATTTAATTACTAAACAATCATCACATCTAACAATTATATAATTTATCATTTACTACTTACACAGGTGCAATTTCACATGATCTGGCAAACCCAAAGCCTAACATTTTCAGAGTCTATTTTTAACATTTTCCCAGGGCTCCACAGAGTCCAGCTTCTTTCTAATTCCCCAAATTTTATGATTTTAAAACCTTTTAATATCACTCCCACTCTCATCTAAGATGGCGAACCAGCCGACACCATAAAGAAGAGGATTATGTCACCCAATAACCAAATATGAAAATCCCATAAGACCTAACAGAAAAGAATGACCTAACAAAAACCCCTAGAACAACAAGCCACCATGCAAATGAAGAATTAAAATAACACCTCTAACCACAGAAAACATAAGACAACATCAGAACCATGGTCAGAGCTTTTTGCCTTTGTCACCCCAACCAGAGCAGGCCAAGAGCAGCACAGGGACCATGGACCTGAAACCAACAGTGCCCACCCAGAGACTCTTGAAAGGAGAGAAAACCCAGCCAAGCCAGGCCTTGCTCAGCATTGCAGTTCCCTGCTCAGAGCCTTGGGCTCCCTGCAATCCTGCCCTCAAGGATCTGCTCTCACCATGCCTGGGCAGCCTTTGGCACTCCCTGCCCTCCCTGGGGCCCAGCCATGCTCCAAGGCACTTGGAGTTTTGCTGCTGACTCCTTGAGCAGCTTCTCCATCCTTCTCTGCGAGCCTGAGGCTCCTGGAGCCAGCCCCAAATCCAGCGTGGGGCTGATTAAAATATAGAAAGCCCTCAGGAGCTCTTTGTCTCCCTTCCATTGTCTTTGGGTCTCCAGGGCTTGTGCAGGGATTGGAATCAGTTTGGAGTTCTCTTCAGGAGGGAGATTCCAAAGTGCACATCAGGATTTACGGTTTTAGTCAAGAGAATATATTTCTCTTTATATTTCAGAGAAGAGGGGATAGAAGTATTCCCTAGGTGATCTGGATGTTGAATGTCTCCTGAGGAGGTCTGGGCACAGAGAAGAATGAGCCCCTTGCAGGCTGAGCCTGTTTGGCCAAGCTGCCCCTCACCCCCAGCCTCACCATGTCTGACATCATGCACCTGGGACTGACATCCCAAAACATCCAAAAATGTTAATGAAATTTATTATTTTCTTTTTATTCTGTAACACATTATTTGGTAATATTTCATTTTTTATATATTAATTGTATTTATTTATATTTCCAACAAGAGTATTCGTTTTTAAACCCTAGGTTTTATATTTATATAAAAACCAATACAGGTTTAGCAGTTAAGAAAAGTAATGCTCAATATTTCTAACTAACAAAATTCCCTTCATTAATTAATTAAGCTCTATTAGTTATTTATTTATTCCTCCTTCTTATAATTAGTTTTATATGTATTTTTTGTCAATTTTTTTATAATCTTTTTACCATACACTGTCAAGAGGGGGTACATTGGGGTCCTTGGATATATTTTTGGGCACATTTGGGGCAGTTTTGGGTCTGGGGAGGGAATTCAGAGAGAACTTGAGAGTCTGGAGGACACTTGCGGGAGCCGGGTGGGCACTTGGAGGGGCACTCAGGGATTCTTAGGGACAGTTCGGGTCCAGGGCAGATCTTGGGGAACCGGGGGGGGCCCTTGGAGGTCAAGAAGGGGAATTTGGGGCCCTTCGGCGTCCGGGCGGACCCTTGAGGGGCTCGAACGGGGCTCTCTGGGGCGCGGGGGATGATGGGAGTTGTAGGCGCAGGAATCATACGGTTTAAGAGGGCCGTGGAGCATCACGGGAGTTCGAGGCGCAGCTGCAATGGCTCTCGGTGGGGCGCGGGGCATGACGGGAGATGACGTCACGGCTGGAGTAGCATTGGACGAGCGCCGCGGAGCAGGATGGGAGCTGTAGTCCCTAAAGTGACTCGAACGCGATGTTTGGGGGTCCGGGACGGCTGTTCGGGTCCACTTTTGCGTCCGAGCCGCGACTTCAAGCCCTCGAGGCAACTTAAATACTTCCGGAGCCCTTCGGGGGAGCTCAGGGAGCTCTACCCGGCCTGTTAAGGGCGCGGGGCACGGGAGGAGTTTTAGGCGCGGGACTGTGTTCTGAGGGGCTCTGGGGCTGCGGGGGATGAGAGGAGATGAATTCCCAGAAGTGGCTGTACTGGGCATCTGTGGGGGTGAGAGCACTCAGGGGGTCCGGGGACGCTTTGGGGGGTCCCGAATGGGCACTGAGGGGACACTGAGGGATCCTGGTGGGTCTGGGGGACACTTAAGGGACAAAGGGGTGGCGGATGCCAGTGTTCTGTGGAGCGCGGGGCATGAGGGGCGTTGTAGTCCCGGCTGCAATGGGGCTCAATCGTGCCGCGGGGCATGCCGGGAGTTGTATGCAAAAAGCAAATGATCCGCCCATGTAGGCACCGCCCCTAGTCCCGGATCCCTGGCGCTGATTGGCTGCTGCAGCTGATGGGCGGCAGCATCGGCAAATGGGATGCGGTGGAGGTGGGAACAGCCAATTCACCCTCCTCCAGTCCCATCCAGAACAGACCAGTTCATTCCCAGTACAGCCCAGTACAACGCCGGTGCCCCTCCAGTTCCTCCCAGTGCAGCCCAGTCCATCACAGTACACCTGAGTTCATTCCCAGTCGTTCCCAGTTCCTCCCAATGTCATCCATAGCATGCCCCAGTGTCCCGAGTTTTCTCCACCATGTCCCCAGAGTCCCCAGTGAGTCCCAGTCCCCCCCCAGTGTCATTCCCAGTATGTCCCAGTACTCCCCAATGTCACTCCCAGTCTGTCCCAGTGTCGCCCACAGTGTTCCCAGTGTTCCCCAGTATGTCCCAGTCCTCCCCAGTGTTTCCAAGGAGAGTTTAATTTCTCTTGGTGGCCGTGGCAGCCAAACCCAGCAGTGGGGTCAGTGCAGTGCCCATGGCCACAGCCCCTTGCAGTGGCCCAGTGCAGCTTGGGCTGATGATCCACCCTCACAGCTGGCCCAGGGCAGCTCTGCAGTGGCTTTGGTGGCACCTGGGGCTGGCACACACCTGAGCAGTGTGTCTGTTTGCAGTGGGGAAACTCAGGAGTTTCAGATTGCTTCCAAAAGTCCCCGAAAGTGAAAACCCCTCTAAGGCTGAGTGCAGCCAGGTCTGCAAGCACAGCAGGGCCCAGGGGAGTGAGGACAGACAGGATGGGGCTGGGTAATGTGGAGCAAGGTTGGCCACACTGGGTCAGAGTTCCAGGCACAGCTCCTGTGAGCAGGCAAGAGCTGCTGAGGAGAGACCCTGGGTCAATATCAATCACAGAATACTGCAATCACCTTGGCTCTAAAGACATATAAAATGAAATACTTCCTTTAAAATAGGAAAGTGTATTTCTGACAAGGTCCTTGAAATCTTTCTCCATAACTGGACTAGGAAAAGTTTAATGACCCTCTCAGGGCTTTGCTGTTGTTTCCATCAGGCTCAGTCCCTGAAAGTGTCTTCAAAAAACTTCTCAAGAACTCAAAGTTAAATTAAAAACGCAAAGTTTCTTGAAGTTTTAATGGGTCCCACTGAGGAACACGACTGAGAAAGTGTCCCCAGGTTCCAGTTAGAGCAGAACACTGGAGGCAGTGATGACAGCTGGGGACAAAGAAGGCAAAGCTGTCTCTGGTGCTGAGCAAAGCTGGATGTGTTTGAGGAATGCAAAGGGCCAAGGCCTGAGCCCCAGCCCCTGGCCAGGCAGATGCTGTCCCTCCCTCCTTGCTCACGGCTCTTGCCGGGATGGGCACTGGCATGTGGGGATGTGCAATGGCAAGGGCAGGAGCATGGGGCGGCCCCTGCCAGGCTGCTGAGCAGGGACAAGGAGGCAATGAGGCCCCAGGCCTGCAAGGGTCACTTGTCTCCTGCTCCTGCCTCAGGCCCAGGCCCAGCAGCCATGGCCAAAGTGCTGCCCAGGTTGGCTCTGGCAGGGCTGTCTTGCAGCTGCTGCACATGCCTGTGCCCTGTGCAGCCCAGGCTGTGCTACGCTGTCCCTGCCCTGCGCCTCTGTCCCTGCAGGCTGTCGGCATCCCCCGGCTGCCCCACCTGGCTGGGCCCTTCCTTTGCTGACAGCTCTGCCTCCTGCCTGCCTCTGCCTGCCCACACAAAGCCTGGGGCTGATACCAAAAGGGTTCATTCCATTTTTCCCCTGCCTGTGAATTTCAGCACAGGAACAAGGCATGCAGGGGGCTGTTTTCCCAGCAAGGATGGTTGGAAGAGAAGATGACGACATCTGGCTCAAGGGTGCAGGGTTAGTAAAAACAAGGAGTGAATCTTGGAACTTGGGGTGGGTTTTATGGAAGTGAGTAAATTGTAATTCACATTTAGGGACTGTATATAAGTAACACACTGGTAGAATTCCACGTCCACAAACGGTTACAAGTTATCCCATGTTGGACCTTAGCCCTGAATAAATGATTCTCTCTGAAACAGCAAATGAGGTTTCAGGACCCTTATTCTGATATTTCAGAGGTTTGGTGACAGCAGGGCCTCAAAGAACCAAGGAGTCAGCTATGACACTGTGCAAACTCGTGGAACAAAGGGTCCATTGTGACACAGCAGAACCCCATGGAACGAAAATCCATTTTGGCACACTGGGGCCACATTAAACTAATGGTCCATTGTGATAGTGCGGATCCAAGGAGACCATTGTGACCCTGAGAAACCTCTTGCAACCAAGGGGCCATTGTGACACAGCAAGGCCTGGTGGAACCATGGGTTGGTCCATTGTGACACTGCAGAACCTCACGGAACAAAGGTGACCATGTTCTACTGCAGAACCTCAAGGAACAAAGGGTCCATGGTGACACTGCAGAACTAAGGAGACTGCTGCTGGCAGTGTGAGAGCTCATGGAACCAGAAGTCCATTGTGACACAGCCAGGCCTGATGGAACCAAGGGTCCCTTGTTAAACGGTGTGGTCTCATGGAACCATGAGCCATTGCGACACAGCGTGACCACACGGAGCCAAGGGGCCACTGTGACACTGCAGATCCAAGGAGACCATTGGGACTGAGGAACCTCATGGAACCAAGAGTCCATTGTTCCACTGTGGGGCCCTGTGGAGCCAAGGGGAGCACAGTGACATTGTGAGGCCTCAGGGAACAATGGAGACTGTTCTGACACTTTGGGAGCCACTGGAATCAAGGGGCCCTTAGAACATGGCAGGGCCTGGTGGAATCAAGGGGACTGCAGTGAACACTGTGGGTGTCCATGGGATGAAGGGTCCATTCTGACACTGTGGAACCAAGGATACCATTGTGACACTCTGGGGCATCATGGAACCAAAGGTCCATTGTGACACAGCAGGGCCTCATAGAACCTGGAGGCCATTTTTACACTTGGTGGCCTTGTGAAACCAAAGGGCCATTGTGGCACTTCAGAGCCTTGTGGAGCCAAGGGAACCATAGTGACACTGTGGGGCTCCATGAAACCAATGGTCTGTTGTGACACTGCAAGGCCTTCTGGGATCATGGAGACCATTGTGACACTACAAGACCTTATGGAAACAAGGAACCATTGTGACACTCTGGAGTCTTGGCAGGCCAAGGGGCAATTGTCACACTGAGTGGCACCATGGAACCAAGAAGTCCATTGTGACACTCCAGGGCCCCATGGAACTAAGGATCCATGGATCAGTGCATGCCCGCATGGAACCAAAGGTCCATTGCGACATTGCGGGGCCTCATGGAATCCTGAAGGCCATGATGACACTTGGAGGCTTCGTTGAATCAAGGGGCTCTGCAGGGCCTCATGGAACCAAGGAGGCCCTTCTGACATTGTGAGTCCCCATGGAACCAAGGGTCCATTGTGACACTACAGCACCAAGAAGACCCCTGTGACACTGCAAGGCCTCATGGAATCCAGGGACCATTGTGACACTGTGGAACTCCATGGAAGCAAGAGGCCAGTGTGACACATCTGGGCCTCATGGAAACAAGGATCCAATATGACACCACCACTGTGACACTCCAGAGCCGCCTCTTGGAAAAAAGGGAACAGGGAACAGGTCTGGTTGGCTTGGCCTGACTGCTCCAACTCCCCTTGACATTTCAAAGGTCTCTTCTCTTGTACCCCTGAAACCCTGGGGCTCTGGGCTTTTCTTCAAATGGAAAAGAACTGCCATTCTCATTCAAGCATCCATGGCCAAAATGGGATTCCCCCTCCAATCTTCCCAATATGCAGGGATTGCTCCCAGACAAAAGCTGCCATTACCAACAAGTCCAGCTGCCTTTGGCTTCCTGAGAGCTGGGTCTGACCTGCCTTCAAACACTGGGGCTCAGTGCTTTCCTTCCTATGGAAAAGAAACATCCTTCTCAAGGTGCCCATGGCTGAAATTGGGATTCCACCTCCAAAAGTCCTATATCCAATGATTGCTCCTATACATAATCTGCCATTACAGACAGGTCTGGCTGGCCTTGGCCTCCTGAGGGCCGGCTCTCACCTGCCTTCCAAACACAGGGGCTCTGTGCTTTCCTTTCTGTGGAGAAGAACTGGCCTTCTCCTCCAGGGAGAAGTGGCTGAAATTGGGATTCCGCATGCATGATTTCAAATAACCAAGGCTTGCTCCCAGACGAAGCTGCCAGGAGAGACAGATCTGTGTGTCCTTGGCCTCTGATCACTGCAGTTCATCAGCCCCTGAAACACTGGGGATCCGTGGTTTCCTTCCTGTGGGGATCGCTGTGACACTGTGGGGCCTCACAGAACCAAAGGGCCACTGTGACCCTTCAGGGCCACATGGAAGCACGGGGCCATTGTGACACTGCCAAAGCAAGGGGAAAATTGTGACACTGCAGGGCCACATGGAACCAAGGTGAGATGGAAGACGGCAGGCTGGTTTGGCCTCCCAAGGGCTACTGGACAGCTCCAGCTGCTCTTGGAATGCTAAGGGCTGCCTTTTATCAGCTCTTGAAGCACTGAGGCTCTCTGCTTTCTTTCCTATGGAAAAGAATCATCTGTCTTTCCAGGCGCCCATGGCCAAATTTGATACTCCCCCTCAAAAATTCCCTATATGCAGGGGAATCCCCAGACAAAAGCTGCCAGGACAGAGAGCTCTGGCTGGCCTTGGCCTCTGGTGGTCACCTGTCATCTCAAAGAAGCTCTGAGAAAAGTATTTGAACAGGTTTGACTACTGGAAATATCAATGAGTCTCTCATCCTCTGAAAAACTCAGATGCTCTTCTGATCATATGTGTCTTTTATTACTCATTTTGTATTATGCATGAAATAATATTTTAAGCTACATAATATTATTCTTCTCACTCTACCAGTGTTATCTGACACAAATCACCTCCTCTACATATGGATCCAGGTCACTGTACAAGCAAACACAAGAAGGAATGCAGCAGGATTTGTGTCTGCTCCCATCTGTCCCATCTCCTCTGGAGCTGGAGGTGCAACCCCCGCACTTGGCAGGGCTCAAGGGCTCCCAAGCTCAGCTCCCAACCAGAGAACTTGCAGACCCTGGGCTGCTCTTCCTGGCCGCTGCACGCTCAGCCAGGCTGAGATGGACACTGATGGTTTCTGGGCCAGGCTCTCTGAGCCCAGCCCAGCTCCCTGCAAGCTCTGCTAGCTGCCCTGAGCTCTGGGCAGCACCAAGGGCCTCTCCCCAGCCCAGCCCAGCCGGCTCTGGCCCCACAGCTCTGCTCAGGCCAGGCTGCTCTGGGCACTGCCCCACGGCCTCAGGCCCTGGCAAGGGCACAGCAGCAGCTGCAGCTGCCACAGGACTCAGCCCCAGCATGGGGGAACGTGCCTGGCCAAGGGAAAGGAGGCTCCCTGGGTGCCCTGCTCTCCTGTGCAGGAGATGCTGAGAGCTCTGCAGCCCCTGCTGCCATCCCATCTGCCCAGGGCAGCACAAGAGCCCCGGCCTTGGGGCCCTCAAGAGCTGTTCCTGCTCCAGGCCCAGGGCCCATCCCAAAGCTGGGGCAGCCAGAAAGCTGTACCCATTTCTGTTAATTCCTGTTCTGATCAGGATGGATCCTCAGCACCATGGAGGTTGGTGATGAATTTTACTTTTCCAGAGGCCTCTTCTTTCTTGAGCTTCTCATTTGAGAAATTCATTGAAAAAGGCTCATAAACATTTGTTCAAAACAGCCAAACAAGATAAGCCCATGGGAATAATTCAAATCTTCAGTTCTTCTGTGGTTAATTAGACAAATTTCAGAAGTGTATTCAAAGTGAATCTAATATATTGAAAACAAGGAAGAGAAAAATGTTTTTTCCTCTTTAATTTTCTTTCTGTGTTTATAGTTTAGTATCAGCAATCCCCAGTTGATATTCATCCCCAGTCCCTCCTCATGCAGTCTGAACAAATATGAAAGTCAAGACCCTTCATGGCTGACAATCAATCACACTTTGTCCCTACCCCCTCCCCACCATTTCCCTCATCCAGCCCCTGGCACTCAGAGAAGCTGAGGAATGGAGTCACATCCAGCGGTGTCCCCAGGGCTCAGGATTGGGGTCAGGTCAGTGAAATCTCTTTATTGATGATGTGGATGATATTGCCAGCTGGGGACTATGTACAAATCACAAATGGGATGAGACTGCTGTGGAACGTGCTTTGAGCTGTTGTATTTTTCAGCATCATTCTCATTACATGGTTGTGACAATGGGAAGATGCCAGCAGCTCACATCCTAAGCAGCAGACCAAGAACTTAATGTTACAACTTACTTTATAAGTTTTTTGACCAATCCCACAAAGCAAAAGCACATTGACAGTAGTTCTATCCAACAACTATAAGCACATGTACCTTTGGTTAAAACGATGCTTGCTTTTTTCGAATACAGTACATGCTTGTAAGCCTTAAAACACAATGCACAGAGCTCCATTATTGAGCTTCAAACTTCCTAATATCTCGCTAGATATACTTTTCTTTAGCTTAGGAAGTTATTCTAGACAAGCGTTAATAAACAGACTATTGTTCTATTTCTCCTTGTTTTTCTACTTTTTAAATAATTTTTCTGCTGACCTATCTCATGGCTGCTGCTTAGCTCTAATCACAGTTTGACTGTCTCTGAGGCCTGCCTTTTGCAGCTTTCCCAAAACCCTCTGATTTTGTGGATTCTCACAGATGAGGCCATCGAGGGCACCCTCAGTCAGTTCCCAGGTGAGTCCAAGCTGGGTGGCAGTGTGGCTGTGCTGGAGGGCAGGAAGCTCTGCAGAGGGATCTGGCCAGGCTGGAGCCATGGGCCCAGGACAATGGGATGAGGTTCACCAAGGCCAAGGGCCACGTCCTGCCCTGGGCTCACAACCACCCCAAATCCCTGGCTGTGCCCTGCCCCTGATCCCCACAGCCTGTCCTGTTTCCTTCATCCTTGCATTGCCAGGGACTCTCTGGGTCAAGGGAGCTCTGCTCTGGGGATGGAGGGAGGTGCAGGTGCCACCACTGGAGTGGGAACCGGAACTCACCAGGTTTGTGCCCTTTGGGGGTCAGGAACTGGTGGGACTCAGAGGCACAGGAAGTTTCTCTTCATGGCCAACAGACCATGGTTGAAGAGGAAACAATTCAATAACAATCACGCTCTTCCCTGAGCCATGTGCAACATCCATGCAGCATCTGACATGTCCACCATCCACAAGTGATTTCCATACTAAAATTATTTTTAAAAAATATAGTCCAGTGATAGAAATAAACACAGTGACGTTCTTGTATCAAGATGCCTATCCTGGAGTGGGGTTAAAGCAACCTGAACAATTCCTGATTTGCAAAGCTCTCAGTGGTGGATGGAGAATGGGGCCAGGCTGCTTTGAGTGTTGAGGAAATGCTGAAACCAGCCTAACTCATTTCATCTCCTCCTGTCCTGGATGATCTCCCCTCTTTCCCCTTCCACCCATTGGCTTTTGTCTCCCCCCAGGCCCCCAGTGAAGAGCCTGGCTCTGTGTTCTGCATCCCCTCCTGGCTGGCACTGCCAGGCTGGGATGAGGAGCCCCTCAGCCTTCCCTGCTCCGGGCTGGACAAGCCCAGCTCCCTCAGCCTCTGCTCACAGCCCAAGGGCTCCAGCCCCACCTTGGAGGCCCTTCCCAGGCCCTGCTCCAGCTGCCAGACATATTTCTTGCCTTGAGGACCCCAAACCAGGCCCCAGTGACGTGGATAATCCACATGCTTGATGTCCTGGTCACACAGCCCAGCCCCTCGTCCCTGTGACAGGTTTTGGGGTTGATCTTGTGGAACATCCTTGGAGGAGGCTGTGGCTCCAGGTGGGCCAGGGGGATACCAGGGGACAGGGACCCTGCTGGGCATCAACAACTTTGGACTTCTGGGGGGAAACTGTGAGGGGGGACTGGGGCAGAGTAACCAACCCAGTGACCTCACACAGCCCTCCTGTGATGTCACACGGGCCTCCTGTGACATCATAGTTTATTCTCTGATGTCACAAAGCTGGGCTTTGATGCCACAACCCACTCTGTGAAGTCACACAGCCCTCCTGTGATGTGACAACCCAATATGTAATGTCACAAAGATGATCTCAGATGTCACAGTCCACTCATTGGTGTCATAGTCTGCTCTATGATGTCTGTCCTCTGCCCTGTGATGTCAAAGCTGTTTCTGTGATGTTACAAGTCATTATCTAATGCCATACAGTTTATCTCTGATGTCACAGCCAACTCTGTGATGTCATAGTCTTATCTGTGATGTCAGTCCTCTGCCCTGTGATGTCACAGCCAGCTCTTTGATGTCACAGAGACAGCCTTTGATGCTGTAGCTGCTTGATGACTTCCCATAATGTGATGTCATCACCCACTCTGTGATGTCATAGCCCACTCTGTGACCTCATGTCACCAGATGATAAATTGTCAACACCAGGTGAGCACACACAATGCTGGTTCTCCAAAACCGCAGGCCTTTGGAAACCACACAATGCCCATTGTGTGAGAAGGGGAACTGAAATTCACCAGCCTCTGTGTCCTGCCAGCTCAGCCAGGCCCACTGGAACATTGGGGTCCACGAGCACCAGGGACCTCCAGAGAGGCCCCCAAGGCAGAAGAACCCATGGGTAAAGGGGAGGGGAAATATGTTAATGATTTTGGGGAAATGATTATCATATGTATGTTTAGTCCAGGACAATCAATGAATATGTGTGCAAAATACAGAATATAAACAGAAACCTTCCAGCACTCAGCATGCACAGCTTTGGGAGGAGCTATGCCCCCATGCATCTGGACAAATAAAGAATGCTGCTTCTTAATGCTACATTGGGATTATGGATTTTTCTGTTTTACTGAATTTTTGGTAACAGTCCCACTCCCAAGGAAAGCTCTGTCTCCTGCTGTTCACAAACAGAGAAGGGGTGGTGGGAGATGTGGTGGTTGGAGGCTGCCTGGGGCACAGTGGCCATGAAATAATCGAGTTTTCAACATCCTGTGAAAGAAGGAGTGGCATCATCAAAATGTCAACACTGGAATTAGAGAGGGCAGACCTTGGCCTACTTGAGATGCAGATTTGGAGAGTACTCAGTCAGGTACTGATTTTTAAAAAGAAAACAGCCTTTAAAAACAAAGGCGTCCAGGAAAGATGGACACACTTAAAGAAACTAAGTATTAAGGGGGAGGAGCAGCCTGTCCCTCTTTGCCAAACGATGAGCAAGTGAGGAAAATGACTGTCCTGGCTGGGCATGGAGCTTTCATGGGAAATCAGCAGAAAAAAGAGGGTGCATCACCTTTGGAGAGAAGGTCTGGAAGTCTGGCAACTCAGGGTGTGTTTTAGAGTGTTGTTAGGCCATGCAGAAAGAAAAGCAGAGATGTGAAACGTCAATTAGAGGTTAACCTGAACACTTTGGTGAAATATAATAAAAAATATTTGCATAAATAAATTAATAGCAAAAGGAAGTGTAAGGAGAACCTCTATTCATTGTTGGATGCAGTGGGGAATAGAGTAATTAAAGATAAGGGAAAGGCTGTGGTACTCGAACCCATTCTTAGCCTCAATTTTCAACAATAAGTGAAGTTGTCCTCAGAACAAGCGTACCCTGAGCTGGTGGATGGGCAGAGGGAGCTGCACAGGCCCCTGTAATCCAGGAGGAAGCAGCTGGGGACCTGCTGAGCCACTCAGATGCTCACAGGTGTCTCTGGGAGCAGATGGGATCCATCCCAGGGGGATGAGGGAGCTGGTGGATGAGCTCCCCAAGCTGCTCTCCATCATTGACCATCAGTGCTGGCTCAGCAGGGAGGTGCCAGAGGACTGGAGGTGCCAATGTGAGCCCATCCCCAAGTAGGGCTGGAAGGAGGAGCTGGGCAACTCCAGGCCTGTCAGCCTGACCTGGGTGCCCGGCAAGGTTATGGAACAGATCACCTTGAGTGCCATCCCAGGGCACCCACAGGATGGCCGAGGGATCAGAGCTAGCCAGCGTGGATTTCAGTGTCTGCATTGATGATCTGCATGAGGGGACTGAGTCCAGCATCAGCAAATTTGCAGATGACACCAAGCTGGGTGTGAGTGTGGATGTGCTGGAGGGAAGGAGGGCTCTGCAGAGGGCCCTGGACAGGCTGGATCCTGGGCCCAAATCCAACAAGGTGAGGTTGAACAAGACCAAGTGCTGGGTCCTGCACATTGGCCACAACAACCCCTGCAGGGCTACAGGCTGGGGACAGAGTGGCTGGACAGCGGCCAGGCAGAAAGGGACCTGGGGCACTGATGGACAGCAGGCAGGACATGAGCCAGCAGTGTGCCCAGGTGGGCAAGAAGGCCAATGGCTCCTGGCCTGGATCAGGAATGGTGTGGCCAGCAGGAGCAGGGCAGTGATTCTTGCCCTTCACTCAGCACTGGTGAGGCCACACCTCAAGTGCTGTGTCCAGTTCTGGGCCACCAAATTAGGAAGGCCATGGAGGGGCTGGAGCGTGTCCAGAGAAGGGCAACAAGGCTGGTGAGGGGTCTGGAACACAAGTCCTGTGAGGAGCAGCTGAGGGAGCTGGGGTTGTTTATCCTGGAGAAGAGGAGGCTCAAGGAGACAAGGCGGTGTCAGGGCACAGGTCAGACTTGATGATTTCCAAAGTCTTTTCCAACCTTGCTGATTCTGTGATTCTCTGGAACAACCCTTGGAGCTGTTGCAGGAGTAACCCTGGGCCTCCTCTTCAGCAGCTCCAGCAGCCCAGGTCCCTGAGCTTCTTCTGCCAGCCCCAAAGCCCATCCTGTCAGTCCTGCAGAGCCTCTGCAGCCCCTCCTCACTGCCCAGAACAGAGAGCCCCAGAGCCAGACACAGCAGCCCAGATGTGCCCCCTGGCCTGGGGTGCCTCTGGCAAGGGAGCAGCATGATGAGCCTGCAGACAATTCCTGCAGCATTTGTAGGATGATCCTGCTGCCCAAGGGACATTCCCATGGTAGAATGCTATGGAGAGTGGGGCCAGAGAGGAAAGCGAAACGAGGGATAGGCTGTTTCCAGGAGAGCGGACGGGGATGGGCAATAGGAAGTAATCCGGATCAGGAAAGAGGAAAAAAAGCAAAGGAGAAGCCAAGGAAATGCTCAGGGCAGTTTGGGGGTGGCTGCCAGGCAGCCCTGGCTCTGAGCAACAGCGTCTCCAATGAGACAGGAAAATCTCAGCCCATGGGAACAAACTTTCTGGCTGACTGCAGAGGCCACAACAAACCTGAGTGGTTTCCCTGGTGTCCCCCAGCCCTTGCTGGCCCCAGGGGCTGATGGCATCTGTGCTCCCTCAGGTTCATGTCCCCACACCAACAGCATGGGGGTGCTCCCCCTGCTCTGTGCAATGCAAACAGGGGCTGCTGAGCCAGTGCTGCCGTGTCTGTGCCTGCAAGGATGGGGCACCTGTGTGAGCTGGGGGAGAGGCCAGGGCTGCAGAGGGGGGATGTTGTTGGCAGCTCCATGAGGACGCTCTGGGACGCTGCCCTGGGCTGTGCAGCGCACTGGGGATGGATCAGCCCCTGCTCTGCTGCTCCTTCCCGTCTGCCCCAGGGCCCTTGCAGAGCCCCAGCCATGCTGTTTGCCCCCAGCCTACCCACGGCCAGCCTGGGGCTGCTCACGGGGCTTTTCTGTGCTGAGCATGGGCCTGGGCGTGTTCTTGAGAGAGCCTGGGCAAGGACCCTGGAGCCCCCAGGCCCTGGGCTGAGGCGTCAGTGCTGCCCCAGCAGTGCCCATGGCCTGTCCCTGCTGCAGCCCCGGCACTGCCACCCCCAGGGCTGAGCCCGGCCCCGAGAGCACTCAGGCCCTGCAGCAACACCAGGGCCACCAGGGCAGCAGGGCAGGGCCACGGCAGCAGCACTGGCAACACCAAGTGCTGCTGCTGCTGCTGCTGGGCACAGCTGCTGTGCCAGCCCTGATCTGCCCCAGCTCTGCACACAGACATTGCTGCTGCAGCTCCAGAGAAGGAACAAAAGGGCATCTCTGCAGAAAACTTTCCTGGGAGATCCTTTAGTTCATTTACAGCCACTGAGAGCACAGCTCCTCATAGAAACAGGCTGTGAGTCACAGTAAAGGAGAAGGGAAAGAAAATGAGAAATGGCAAAAACAATAACATCACTTTGGAGACAATATTTTAAAATTAAAACAAAGGTAAAGAATCCCCAAAATGAAACTCAGAAGAAGTATTGAAAATTACTTTTATTACAAGTGATTGGCAGAAAGGGGCCAGTAGTTTAATGTTTCTGAAAACATCCAATCATCAGTGCCCCCATGGAAGCCTTGAGCTCCTGGTTCCTCAGGCTGTAGATGAGGGGGTTCAGGGCTGGAGGCACCACTGAGTACAGAACTGACAGGGCCAGATCCAGGGATGGGAAGGACATGGAGGGGGGCTTCAGGTAGGCTAAAAAGCCAGTGCTGAGAAACAGGGAGACCACAGCCAAGTGAGGGAGGCAGGTGGAGAAGGCTTTGTGCCGTCCCTGCTCAGCGGGGATCCTCAGCACAGCCCTGAAGATCTGCACATAGGAGAAAACAATGAACACAAAACAGCCAAAAGCTAAACAGACAGCAACACATGAAATCCAATTTTTTCTAAAGGTGGAGTGTGAGCAGGAAAGCTTGAGGATCTGTGGAACCTCACAGAAGAACTGGCCCAAGGCATTGCCATGGCACAGGGGCAGGGAAAATGTATTGGCTGTGTGCAGCAGAGCATTTAGAAAGGCACTGGCCCAGGCAGCTGCTGCCATGTGGGCACAAGCTCTGCTGCCCAGGAGGATCCTGTAGTGCAGGGGTTTGCAGATGGACACGTAGCGGTCATAGCACATGACGGTCAGAAGGTAAAATCCTGCTATGATAAAGAAAAGAAAGAAGAAAACCTGTGCAGCACATCCTGAGTAGGAGATGTCCCTGGTATTCCAGAGGGAATTGTGCATGGCTTTGGGGACAGTGGTGCAGATGGAGCCCAGGTCGCTGAGGGCCAGGTTGAGCAGGAAGAAGAACATGGGTGTGTGCAGGTGGTGGCCGCAGGCTACGGCGCTGATGATGAGGCCGTTGGCCAGGAGGGCAGCCAGGGAGATGCCCAGCAAGAGGCAGAAGTGCAGGAGCTGCAGCTGCCGCGTGTCTGCCAATGCCAGCAGGAGGAAGTGCCTGATGGAGCTGCTGTTAGACATTTCTTCACTCTGGGCATGGTGGACTCTTGAAAGAAGATATTGACAAAGGTCAATAAATTTTTTTAGTGAATTCTTTGTTTTTTTTTTTTTTTTTTTTGGACTCTCTGCAAAATCATTTCTCTTCCGGTGAGGAAATATAGCTAAATTATTTTGATTTTATTTTTGTGCTGCTGAGTACCTGCCTCATCTTTAGCACTGCTGTCAGGCTGAACAACGCAGAGCCCAGAGAGAAAATAGGGCTCTCTGCTACCAAGCAGACAGTGCTAGTCCCCACCCAGGAGTCTTTGATCATTATATCTTATCAGTTTCAGGGTGCCTGCACTTAAAAATTTCCTGAAGAATGAAGTGGACTTTCTGAATTGTCCAGGTTAAAAATAGTTTTTTTCCATACCCTTCTCTCTTTCCCTCTGCAGCTGGACAGGAATGTATACCAAGGGTTGTTCTGGCTCTCTGCTGCCTGGAGTTGTGTCTACTAGGAGCTGTTTCTCTCTATCCAAGCCCTGTCCCTGCCAGTGCTGCCAGAGCCCAGCCCAGCCCTGGGGGCTCAGCTCTGCCCTGCAGACCCCTCCCAGCACAGGGACCTGCCCAGGGGCATCTCCCTGGCACCAGGGCCTTAAGGACAGGCCAGACAAACAGAGATGCTGCAAGCCAAGGTGCTGCTGCTGCTGCCTGTAAGGAGAGGAGGGTGAGGAGGCACTTTCTGAGGGAGATCTGAGGCCCATCTGCTGATGCCCAGGCTGACAGTGCAGGAGTGTCAGTGACACAGCCAAAGCTGACAGCCCCTTTCCCTTCCCTTCAGGAGAAAGCTGGGAGCAGCCCTGGCCATGCAGCACCATCTCCAGAGCAGGAGGAATCTGCCCTGATGGGGGTGGCTCCTTCCACCTCCAACTTCTCCCCTGCAGCATCCATGGGGAGCTGCCAGGCAGGCTGAGAGCTGCCCCTGGCAGGTGGCACATGCCCTGGGCTGGCCAAGAGCCCTGAGGGCTGCAGGAGCTGCTCTGCAGGACATCCCTGGGCAGCCCTGGCTGCAGCCCCAGCTTCAGCCCCTGCAGCCGTCCCTGGAAGCAGGAGCCGTCCTGCTCTGTTCCTCTGATGGTGCCCAGGGCAGCCCCGCTCTGCAGCACATCCTCCTCCTCCTCCTGCTCCTGTGCCAGAGAGAAACTGGGAGAGTCCTCCTGACACATCCCCCAGGCTGTGGGGTGTGCTGGCTTCAGGAGATCCCTCCAGGAGCACAGGGGACATTGCCCTGCACCCACACACTCACCAGGCACAGGGCTGTGAAGATCTTTCCCCAAGTGAAGTCTCAGCTCAATGTCTTCCCAATCCTGATTGCCTTCAGCCTGTCTCTGCCTGGCTCCTGTCCCCTCAGTGCCTGCAGGCAGAGCCCTCAGCCCTGCTGGGCTGGGAGAGGAGCTGGCCCTGGGAAGAGCTGTTCCTTTAAAGCTCAGCAGCATAGACACAGCACAATAACTTTAATGACCCTCTCAGGGCTTTGGTGTTGTTTACATCAGGCTCAGTCCCTGAGAGAGTGTTTTAAATAACTTCTCAAGAACTCAAAGTTAAATTGAAACTCCAAAGTTTCTTTAAGTTTAATAAGTCTCTCTGAGAAAGTGTCCCCAGGTTCCAGTTAGAGCAGGTCACTGGAGGCAGTGATGACAGCTGGGAACAAACAAGGCAAAGGTGTCTCTGGTGCTGAGCACACCTGGATGTGTTTGGGGAATGCAAAGGGCCAAGGCCTGAGCCCCAGCCCCTGGCCAGGCAGATGCTGTCCCCCCCTCCTTGCTCAGGGCTCTTGCCGGGATGGGCACTGGCATGTGGGGATGTGCAATGGCAAGGGCAGGAGCATGGGGCGGCCCCTGCCAGGCTGCTGAGCAGGGACAAGGAGGCAATGAGGCCCCAGGCCTGCAAGGGTCACTTGTCTCCTGCTCCTGCCTCAGGCCCAGGCCCAGCAGCCATGGCCAAAGTGCTGCCCAGGTTGGCTCTGGCAGGGCTGTCTTGCAGCTGCTGCACATGCCTGTGCCCTGTGCAGCCCAGGCTGTGCTACGCTGTCCCTGCCCTGTGCCTCTGTCCCTGCAGGCTTTGGGAACCGGTCCCCCTGTACCTTTTGGTCACGTACCTTGGCATATTGGAATGTTGTCCACATGGATGGCTACAGAGCCCCAAAACATAAATTCTTATCCCTTTTTTTTCTGAAAATATTGGATCATAAGTCCCTATACTATCCTTTGGTGGTTTTAATTATAATAAAACTGACTGTTTTGAATAGAAGGGTGTTCTTTGTGTGTAATAGCCTATACCCTGGTTAAAATAATTAGGAATCATTTTAGGCATTGGCATTCATGACCATAGCACTCCAGGTAGGGGCAAGTTAGAATCCATGTATTTTTCAATACAACTGTTTTTTCTGGAAGCTTGAAACATAACTGAAGATGATAAGTGAGAAGTGACTATTTTCTTCAGCCTTATGGTGCTTCTTTTTTAAGAAATTCATGTGTAAAATATAACTAACCTGATGTCACTTTTTTTTTTAGCAGAAAAAAACGGGTGATTAAGGGTAACTAAGGTCTGTCCATCAGACATTCTATAAATCTTTAGATTACTGAGCCCCAAAGGGTAAGTTATCATTGTATACCATGAGAAAGGGTACCTTTATCAACACCATATGGACCACACTGTATCTGGCCTTTGGACACTCAACTTTTCAGCTACCTCATACAGACATGTTCATACACACAGACAAGTGTGCAAAAAGATTTCTCATCTGACTTCACCATATCCCAGTGGCTCTGCAGAGCAGTCAGAAAATACACATTGAGTCTAATGAGGAAAGAGGGTACTGTGGAACAGTGCAGGGAGCAGGTGCAAGGCAGGGCCTTACAAGCACACTGATCAGCATTTGTCAGCATCTGTCAGCATGACTGACACCATTTATTGTATTATTCCTCTATTTTCCTATGTTCATTTCTCTCCAAACCACCTTGATCCCTCCCTTTTCTTTCTTTGGTTCTTCCCCTAACATTCCATATTAAGTCTAGTGAAATTCAAAAATGCTGCTTCCTTGCACCCCAATATAAACCCTGTACCACTAGGCAGCAATACCAGCCATTCTGCAAAGCCATCTGGAGAGCCACTCTGCTGACCCATGGTGATAAGTTTTCTTCCCAGACCATGAAACTGAGGCTGTTCTGGAACATCTGGGAATGTGCGCGTGGGCGTACACGGCCCTGGATCTGGCTAGCTGGTGAGGGGCGAAGGCCAGGGCCCCTGCGCAGCTGAAGCCAGCCCCCCTCGGCGTCTTGGCCTCGGGCTCAGCTGGGTGATAGCTCGGAGCAGCGCGGTGAGAGACGAATTAGGAGGCGACCACTTGCTGGGGGTAAACTGTTGGTTTATTACAGAAGAACCAACAAGGAGGGGAAACACCCAGCAAATGGCCCCGAGCAGGGGGCGAGAGAGGGTTTTAAGGGAAAAGGGGGGAAGAAGATAGGGAAACCCGGCTAACCAATAGTAATACATATTTGGAGGTACGAAACATAACTGATATACCAAAGTAACCAACTGTTATAAATCATAGGAGGGGCTCCGGGGCTACAGCCAACCATAACTCCCAGAGAAAAGAAAATTCTCGAAACCTGGGAGGAGAAAAGGAGTGATTGACTGGGCCCAAGGAGGAGACAACTTTCACTTATAAGAGAAACCAGGCGAGGAGCAGTTTCGTTTCGGCAACTAAGAACAGCGAGGTTTCCATGGCAACCTAACTGACAGTGTAGCAGCGGCGGGAACTAACAGGGAAGGAATAAACCATTTAATACAGAAAATAGGGGAGCAAAATGACAAACTTAAGAACACACCACAGCAGGAATGTTTGTATTTATGTATTTCTAAATGTATTTTTTAATCTAATGTACTTTATTTATTTATTTATTTATTTAACATCTTTTACCATGGTCCACATGTTCCGTATGGTATACCACATCCCCTGCTACAGAATACTCCAGTATCACTGTTCTTACATTCAAAATTAAGATAATACTGAATAAACTTCTGTTCTTCAGTGGAACCAAACTACTGACAGAGGTCTGATGTCAATCTCTCCTGGTCACCTTATGTTACAGTGATTGACAGGTGTGTTGGCCAACTAAATATCTCCCAAGGCTGCAGCCATCTTTTGGCAATGTGGAATAGGTCTTGGACCACATAAGCCATGTTGTAAAACTCATCCCCTGGCTGCCCCACCTGGCTGGCCCTTTCCTTTGCTGACAGCTCTGCCTCCTGCCTGCCTCTGCCTACCCACACAAAGCTTTGGGCTGGACCAGACTTCTTCTGGGGAATGTGTTGCACCACAGCCCTTCCCAGGGAGCAAAATTCCCTTCTCTTTGTTCACAATCTGGGCTTCCCCAGCTGCCCTTAGCATTGATGTTTTCCTTTTTCAGGCTGTTCTCTACTATGTCAAAAGGATCCACCATCTCTGAAAGCACCCTTCAGTCCCTCCCAGGGCTCTGCTCTGCTCTCCTCAGTCCCCACCCCACTGAGCACAGAGCTCCTCTGTCCTGTACAGTGCTTATGTACTTGAGGCCATGGGTGCCTGGACAAGAAGATGGTTCTTTTCTACAGGAAAGAAACCACAGAGCCCCAGGCTTTTGAAGGCAGATCAGAGGCAGTCACCAGAGGTCAAGGACAGCCAGACCTGTCGGTCTTGGCAGCTTTTGTCTGAAAGAAACCCTTGGATATTCGGGGAGTTTTGGAGGTGGAATTCCATTTCGGCCATGAGTGCCTGGACCAGAATGACAGTTCTTCTCCACAGGAAGGAAAGGGCAGAGCCCCAGTGTTTCAAAGGCTGATTAGAGGCAGCCCCAAGCAGGCCAAGGCCAGCCAGACCTGTTTGTCTTGGCAGCTTTTGTCTGGGAGCAATCATTGGGTAGACAGAGTTTGGGAGGCCAAATCCCAGTTTTGTTCATGGTCATCTGGACAAAAGGAGGACAGTTCTTTTCCATAGGAAGGAAAGTACAGAGCCCCTGTGTTTTACAGGCAGGTGAGAGCTGGCCCTCAGGAAGCCAAGGGAACCTAGACAGTCCTGGCAGCTTTTGTCTGGGACCTATCCTTGGATATAAGGAATTTTGGAGGCAGATTCCCAAATTTGGCTTTGGACACCTGGACTTGAAAGATGTTTTTTGCATGGAAAGAAGAGCTTTGCCGCTAAACGTTTTGAAGGCAGATGAGAGGTGGCCCCCAAGATGCCAAGACCATCCAGAGCTATCTGTTCTGGCAGGTTTCATGTGGGACAATCTTTGGATATAATCAAATATGGAGGTAGAATCCTAATTTCAGTCATGAACCCCTGGAGGAGGAGAGTTCTTTCCCACAGGAAGGAAAGCACAGAACTCCAGGGCTAGATGAGAAGCAACCCTCAACATTCCAAGTTCAGCTGGACCAGTCAGGCCAGACTGGTCCAGCTGAAACCAACCAGAACTTTTCCATGTTCTTTGATCCCTAGGGTCTTGCAGCATCACAATTGCCCCTCGGAGGCCCAGTAGTATCACAAGAGTTCTTTGTTTCCATAAGGCGCAGCAACACCACAATGGTCTCCTTGGCTCTGCAGTGGCACCATGGCCCCTTGCTTCCATGTGGCCTTGCAGTGTCAAAATGGTTTATTTCGTTCCATGTAATGGCGCAATGGCACAATAGCTCCTTGGTTCTATTGGGCTCCCCAGGATCACAATGGACCCTTGGTTCCTCAGGGCATGGCTGTGGCACACAGGCCCCTTGGTGCCATGGGGACTCAGAGTGCCAAAATGGTCTCATTGTTTCCATGAGGCTCTGCAGTATCACAAAGAGCTCCCTGGTTCCACAAGGCCCTGCAGAGCCCATGGACTCAACAAGGCCTCAAAGTGCCATAATGGTCTCCAGGATTCCATGAGGTGCGGCAATGTCACAAGGGCACCTTGGCTCCATGAAGCCTTGAAGTATGGAATGGCCTCTTGATTCCACTTGGCTATTCACTGTCACATAAGTTCTTAGTTCCACTGAGCTCTGCAGTGTCACAATGGCCCCTTGGTTCCAGTGGGTCCTGAAGTGTCATAATAGTCTCCAGGGTTCTATGAGGCTCCAGAATTTCACAATGGACTTTTGGTTCCATGAGCTTTTGTACAGCCAAAAGCAGTCTCCTTGTTTCCACAGTGTCCTAAGTGACTCTTGGTTCCATGAGGTGCCTGGCCTCCCACAGCCTCTCAGAGACCTTCTCCCCTCAAGGTCCCCAACAGCCCCGCACAGCCCCTCATGGCCCTTCACAGACGCAGGCCTGGGGCTCCTCCAAAGGAGAGGGGGTCGGGCCGTGCTTGTTCTCCTTTTATTTTGGCCCCTTCACAGCACGAGTGCAGAAAGGCTGAAATGGAGCCCTTCCCCAGCGTTTCCCTCAGGGTTAACTGCAGACTGAAGCTCTGTGCTGGCGCTGGCCCGAGCGCCACCATCCCTGCAGCCGCCAGGCCTTTGCTGTCCCCTCCTGTCCGTTCCCTGTCCCCGAGTCCTGCCCGGCTCTGGCAGCAGCAGCAGCCGCAGCGCAGGGGGCGCCGGCCCGGCCCGGCCCAGCCGGGGCTCCCGGCCAGGAGCAGCAGCAGCGCCGGCCCCTTCCCGCCTGCTCCTGCCTCGGCTCCCAAGGGCTTTTTCCAGCTCAGTTCTGGACTAGAGCAGCAATCACCCACACACAGCCCTGACTCCTCAGGGCCCACCTGTGCTGCCCTGAGCCAGCCCTCAGAGAAAGAAAGGATCGGGTTCCAGTGCTGTTTTCAGCACTGTTTTACTCACCCTGAGGTGACAGCAGGAGGGTGCTGCTGCCTTTGCCTTGGGAATTGGTGATCCTGCCTGCTCTTGGCCCTCTTCTGCTTGCCACTTGAAATTTATCTGTAAAACTGCAATTGCCTTTTTTGAACAGCGCTACCCAGAGTGCTTTCGTAATGGTGAATTTAGGAATCCTTAAAATTAGAGGGTTTTGGGAAAGCTGCAAAAGGTAGGCCTCAGAGACAGCAGAACTGTGATTAGAGCTAAGCGGAAGCCATAAGATTTGTCAGCAGAAAAGTTATTTAAGAAGTAGAGAGTAAGGACAAATAGAAAAATGGTTTTTGTATTAACACTTGGTAGAATAATTCCCTAAGCAACAGAAAAGTGTATCTAGAGAGATATTAGGAAGTTCTAAGCTTGAGTTCTGTGCATCGTGTTTCAAGGCTCACAAGCAGGTATTGTATTTGAAAAGAGCAAGCATTGTTTTAACCAAAGGTACATGTGCTTATAGTGGTTGGATAGAACTACTGTCAATATGCTTTTGATTTGTGGGATTGGTAAAAAAACTTTTAAAGTAACAGTTAGTTCTTCATCTGCTGCCGAGGACACAGGCTGCTGGCACCTTCCCATTTCATAACCATTCAATGAGACTGATGCTGGAAATAAACAGCTCGAGACACGTTCCTTAGCAGTCCTGTCCTGTTGCTGATTTGTACATAGTCCCTGGCCGGCAATAGGTGAACTCAGGCTTTTGGTCACAGGCATCAGGATTAGCAGATCTTGAAATGCTCTCAAGTCCCTGAGTACTAAGTCAAGGAGAATTAAAGCAGCCACACAGGCCACATTTGCAGTGCTCAAACACAGCCCTGTTGCTGCTGCTGAAATAGAATCAACTGACAGAGGCCATCACAGAAATTGCCTCTGGAGCATCTAATCAAATGAAAAAATCCACCAAGAGGAAGAGAAACCAGAACTTCTTGACTCCATTGTTTCTCCCAAGCAGCAGCAGCAAATGGAGATGCGCAGAGGTATTTCCAGCTGCTGCTGATCCCAGCTGGAGCCCAGCCTGCTGCCCAGGCCCAGTGGGAAGCTGAGCCCAGCCCGGGGAGGTCCCGCAGTGTCGGGAGCTCAGCACACGCGGGGCCAGGCCCAGAGCCCCGGGCACGGCCGCCCATTGCGGGGCAGCGGCGCAGACGGAATGTCCTGCGGCCCAACCCTCCTGCTCGTGCCACACAGTGCCAGCGCTCTCTCCCTCCTCCTCCTCCTCTCCCAGCACGGCACAAATTCCAGCTCCGAGGAGGCTGCCCCAGAGAGGGCTCAGGCTCCTGCTTCAGCCTCAGTGTCCCTGCAGAGGAACAGGGCATCTTTCAGCCCTACCACAAGCTCAGGTCTCTCATTTCATGGGGAATCTGGGATGAAAATGGACTTGTTAAGAAGGACAAAAGTGGCATGAATGTGTAGAATAATGGCAAGAGGAGAAGTTGTAGTATTGCAGATCAGTGGAGATAGTGATTGATTTGCTAACTGATGGCTGCTCCAATTTGTTTGAATTTTGTGGGCTACAACATCTAGAGCAGCTTGTTGCTCCAGTGAACAGATTCGGGGACTGTTTGCCTCAGTGCCATACAGCCAAGATTGGAAGAGCTGCAGGTCATCATTGGTGATGCCCACAATATTAGGAACCTATTGCAGATCTCCTAGGAGTTTCTGAGCATCATGTAAATTACTTATATCTGCAGTAATTGTTACTTTTTAAGGCCTGACCTGAGCATCTGAGATGAGCCAACCTAAGTATTTCCATGGTGCAGAACGTTGGACTTTTTCAGGAGCTACAGTTAAACCACAGGAGTGTGGATGATCAATGAGCCACTGTAGTTGACTATCAGAGATTGTGGCTTCGGCAGCAAACAAGATGTCATTCATATAATGATAAATAAGTACATGTGGCCAGCGTTGTTGTATAGGTTGAAGTGCCCAATCAACAAAGATTTGGCACATAGTAGGCGAGTTGCAAGAGGCTTGGGGAAGAACTTTAAACTCATAGCATTTGGCAGGGACTGCATGATTGACACATGGCAAAGTAAGTGCAAATCTTTGTGTGTCATCGGGGTGTAAAGGAATTGTGAAGAAACAGTCTTTAAAGTCTATTATAACAATTTGCCAATTTAGAGGAATCACTGTGGGAGCAGGAAGGCTAGGTTGCAATGCTCCCATAGCAAGCATTTGTTCGTTAATTTTTTCTAAATCATGTGAAAGTCTCCATTTTCCAGATTTCTTTGGTATAACGAAGATAGGAGTTTTCCATGGGCTTGTGGAAGGTCAGATGTGGCCTGCTTTTAGTTGTTCTTGAATTAATTCTTCTGCAATGTGCAGCCATTCTGAAGTCATCAGCCACTGGTCTACCAATACTGGCTTTTCAGTTAGCCATGTGATTTTTAGTATGGGCGGCTGCTGTCCAGTGGCCGTGGCACAAAATGCTGATCAGTTGTCATGATGAGTCCTAATCGTGGTAAGACATCTTGTCCACTTAAACCTGGAAATGTGTGTGGAAGTTGCATCACATATGGTCAAGTTAAAACAGTTTGGCCATCTTCAAATTGCAGCATAATTAAATCTTTAACTGGTTTGGTGCTTTTGCATCTCCTACTCCTACTACTTGAGCGACAGGAGATTGCAGTTCCCATGTCTGAGGCCACATTTGTTGACTGATGAAGGTGACATCTGCTCCTGAGTCTAATAATGGTTCTAAATTAGTTTGCTGATTGCCTTTCTTTAATTGAATCTTTTGGTATGCTCTCTGATTAAGAACTAATGTGAAGAACAGTTCATGTCCAGTAGATCCAAAACCGTTTTCTCCTCTTATTTTGGGTGTTTGGCCTTTTTGTGGGAGCATCTTGTAATAGTGAGGATCATATGTACAAACTTTTTCAAAGGGAAGTATTTTAGCAATTTTCCTACCAGTTGGATTTGTGACTGGTGGTTGTAATGCATAGGCCATGATTTGCACTTGTCCTGTAAAGTCTGCATCCACCACTCCAGGTAGTACGATTACTCCTTGTTTTCCTGTTGAAGATCTTCCAAGTAAGAGTCCTCCAAGTCCAGAAGTCCGACTATATAAAGGACCTTTTACACCAGTTGGAATTAGTGTCACTTTTTTATTACTCAAAGTTACTTCTACTGTGGTTGCTACGTCCACTCCGAAGCTTCCTCGGGTGGCTGGGATGTGCTGGTAAAAGAAATTGTTTTCTTCTGGGTCGCTGTCGCTGGAGTCTGAGCTTGTGTCTTCACGGGCAGACCTGGCGCACTGCACTGCAAGTTTCTCAATTGTCCTTATCCACAAGCAGCTGCACCATGAATATCAGAGTTGCATGTATGACACCAAACAGTTTTGGAGCAGTTTCGTCGTATGTGTCCTGGTTCACTGCAGCAATTGTTGGTTTTGATGTTATTGTTAACAGCATTTTTCCTTTTAGCATGCTTATCTCCACTTCCAGATAGTGCTGCTGCAATTATACGCCCTTGCTCCTTTATTGCTTCTCTCATTGCTGCAGTGAATGCAGCTGCTTGATTATTTTGCCCTGCTGGGGTGGCTCTCACAAGTATTTCATCTACTGGACTTCCTAGAGGTAGTGTTGCTAGGATTGCTCTTGTTTTGGGATTAGCTCCTTTCAACGCAAGAGTGCAGAACATTTGCCCTTGAAGTTCAGGTGGTAAATCTGAAGCATCTTTTATTGCTGCTGACAAGCTGTCTGCAAACTCTCCATAGGGCTCTGTTGCCTCCTGTCAAACAGTGATGTAAGGTGCAGGCTTTTTCTTATCTGGTACAGACAAAAGGGCTCGATGAGATAAAGCTCAAACAATCTGACACATCTGTGTGGGGTATTGTAGTTGAACTTGCGTGGTAGAATAAGGTCCTTGTCCTGTTAACATGTCTGCTTGCAATCCATAAAGGGGGTCTCCTACCACTTGATGTCTGTTTGCTTCTTCTACTGCTAATCTTTTCCTTTCTCTCTCAAATATTAAATATTGAGATGATGTAAGTAGCAACAAGGCAACTGCAGAACAATCTGCAGGGGAAAGGACATCTGCTTTTAAAATAAATTGAATGATTTGACGAGCAGCTTCTGACAAGAGACTGTGAGTGGTAACTGTTTGTTTTGCTTGTTGCAGTAATCTCCAATCATGTGGCTCCCAAGTTGGCTGATTATTGGTAACTAATACAGGACAGGCCAGAGTACTTGGTGTGTGCCATTCTCCATCTAAGATATCATCACGAATAACTCCTGACCAGCATTGCTGTATTGGATCTTTTTCTGGCTTGGGAGCCTGTGGAGGCGACACAAGCCACCCAGGCACTCGTGGAGCATTAGGAGTGAAAGGCATTGAAGTGAAAAGGGGTGTAGGTATAACTTCTGATTTTTTCATGTTTTCTGTTTGTTTTTCTAATTGTTCTTGCCAGGTGGATAATTCTGCTATATTCTTTAGTATTTCTTGAAGTAGATCATTAGGTTTTGATTTTTTGATTTACGAGTTTGATTTCTTTCTTCTTCTTTGAATTCATCTGATGATGTTTCAGGCAAGGAGGAATACAAAGGGGAGTGGCACGGAGAATGACATGAAGAACGAGAACAATACGGAGAACAATATTCTTTTTTCTTTTTATCTTGCCTGCAAGCTGTAACTGCGCTTTTTGGTCTCTCACCCCTTATCACTCTGAGTGATTTTTCTATCTGCTTTTCTCCTGCAAGAGGGGGATCGAGTACTTCTTTTTGATTTTGGTAACCTGTAACAAATTCCTGCAGGGAAACTTCTTCTTTTAGTGGTACACTAACTATCACTTCTTGCAAAGTAGAGCAAACAGGAGTGGTAATTCTGTTCATAGGTCGAGTATTTCTGACTCCAAAGAAGGTCGCAAGACCTCATGTTTCAGGAGATGTTGGGTTTTTTATCTCTTGTTGCCTTTCACTATCATCGCCTCCTAAATCTTCAATGGCTGCAGGAGCCACGTTTTTCTTAGCTTTCATAGTTTCTAAAGTGTTACTAATAGATTTCCAGATGGCTCCTAACTCCTTAGCTTCTTTTCCATCTTTTCCTCATTCTATTGTGCTATTCCAAAGATGGTTTCCTACGTCTTTCCACCCAGTTGTACTAAATAGCAGGGAAGGCTCAAGAAATAATTTTCTTTTTCATGCCCATTTCACTAGGGCTTCTATTTCTGTTTCTTTTATGTCCTCGCCTCTCTTAGAGAGGATACTTGTGAGCAATCTTATTGCCACGTCTAATTCCATGGCAGTCTTGCCTTGGCAGGCGCTTGTTCGGCTGCTCAGGCTCTGGACTCTGATCTCTGTGTTTGCCCACCAGGTCACTCCTGCCTCCGACTCTTTGGCCCCCAAATCAGGTTCTTGCCTGATGCTTCAGTCTTCCACGTTTAGGCAAACCGCATTCAAGCATCTCAGATGGTCCCTGTTTGTGGCACCAGTATGAAGAGGGTCCCATGGAGAGTTGGCCGAGTAATGACAATCACACCAATGTGGCCACATATAATATTCCTTTATTTAGCAATTTTGTCATATTTATGCTTCTATACACTTGTCTCACGTCACCACTGCTTAGTGCTTATTGGTTAAGTGCCTGTATTCACACATACGTGTTACTTGTTGATTGGTTGCCACACTGTAAGTGTTTTAGCTAAGGTGTGCTAAATTAGCAGTTCTCATATAGTGTTTGGCATCCGGCTTTGTCCTTGCACAATGCTTATTCTTCCTTGTTGTATCTATTTGAGGACAGTACATGGTCTATCTTGTTCCGAGGATGGCCCATGGTCTTCAAAGCAACTCTGCAATCTGCAGGCCAGGTTGTCCAATTCCTGTAGGAGTATAGCATGCCCTACTTTTGCCAAGAATTCTTCCACAAGCCCACTTCCATGTTTTTAAATCTAGGGCAGCCGCTTCCAACATGTCTAGTCCGTTGCTCTCACACCACAGACTTAAGACTAATAAAGCCCAGTCACCATATTTTTCAAATAGTTTCTTTTAAATAGGAGTCCATATTTGCAGAAGGGGGTCCTCCAGTTTCGAAGCCCCTGCTCCCATGCTGGTGGTGTCTTCCACTTAGAAGAAGAAAACTAAGAAGAGGAAAAAAAAGAGGGTCCAGATCGATCACAGCTCTTTACTTCATTCTTTGCAGCTCAAAGGCTGTAGGAAACTCTTCCTGCTTGCCCTGCAGCGCTGGATGCCACTCTTCAGAGCTCAAAGGCTGTGGGCAGCTCCTCTTGGCTGCCCCGTCAATCTCCCCACTCTATCAGCATCAACTGTTGTGATCACGTCGGGGTCACCAATGGGGTCACAATTTCAGAGACAGTGACTTGACAGTCCATGTTTATGGAGCAATAGGCAGCTTTATTGAGATCTCACTTTCTTCTATAGATAAGAAGGCCCATGAGGTTAATCGTCATTGGCTGAGCCAGTTACTACTCAGCTAACCATTCAATACCAGCCTGAGTCTCCAACGGCCATGGCCTGCTCCTACTGGTTGAATTACATAAGCAAGGTAATTATACAATAAATAGTTTATTTAAGTTATGAAGTTGAAATTATTTATACTGTGAGGCCTACAGTCCAGCTGTAGGCCACCACAGAGGAATATCTCAGGAATATGTAATCAGTGTATGTGATAAAACCTCTGCTCACCTGACGCTTTGGGCACTCAAATGGAGGAAGGATCCTCCAAGTGATCAGTGCTGCAATAAAGAATGGCTGCTTTTTAATACTCAAAATCTGTTAGAAAGTTTCTATTTTGGTGATTTCAGTATCTGTTCTACAATGGCCCATAGTTTCACAGTGGCCCCTTGGTTCTGAAGTGTCAGAATGGCCTCAGTCCCACAAGGCCCCACAATGACCAAAGAGTCCCCTTAATTCCATGGGGCCCTGAAGTGCTACAATGGCCCCTTGGCTCCATGAGGCCCTGCACTGTCACCCTGGGGCAGGAGGCCAGGAGGGATTTGTTCCCCACACGCTGCAGCTCCCTGGGCCAGCAGGCACTGACACCTTCTCCCAGGCCAGCACTGCTGGGCACAGCCAGGGCCGGGCCACACTGCAGCTCCCTGCAAACCACAGCAGGGGCTGTGAGGCCAAAACCTGAGTCACAGACAGTTTGTCAGTCTTCCTGGCTGTGTTTGACCGAGAAATGTCCCATTGTGGGGTCCCCTTTCCTGCAGTCACTGTAGCACTGGGACCATCCCTGGAGCTCTGAGCGAGAGAAATGTCCAGTGCTGCACCTCTGCACTTACTCGGGGATGGTGGGAAATGCTCTGTGGGGTGACTGGAATCATGGAAAAAGGGCAATTGGCAGTGCAGAGGGAAACCCAGCTGGGCTGCTGGACTGGGGCAAGACATCTCTGTCCGAGGGAGAAGTTGGCTGTGAAAGTCCCTCCTGTGGATGCTCACGTGCCCAAGAGTCAGGTACTGAAGAGCATCGCAACAACGGACAGGAGGATGGGGCTACCAGGATTAAAGTGTTCCAAGGGGGTCTGGACTGGCCACACAAGGGTGAGTTATTTCTGGACACCTCAGGTCATCAGGGAAGAGATGCAACCTCCAGATGGGCTCGTGAGCGAGGGGTGGATTTAACTATGGACACCATCTCCAGGTTATCCCTGACTGTGAAACGTGGGCTGAGATCAAGCAGGGCCAGGCAGGTAAAGCCCCTGTGGTGTTGGGGACAATGGTGGGAATATAAATCTGGGGAGAGTCTTTGTAGTGGGAGTAAGAAATTGGAGAGCACCATTCCTAAACCACAACAGCCCTGTCAGAGCCAGCCCTGTCCCTGCACTGCCCCAGCTCTGCTGCCCCACAGCTGCTAGATCAGGAAGGGCAGAACCATGGGGCAGGGAAATGCAGAGGGACTCCTCCTGGGAGTGACCTTCCATGCTGATACTCAGACCCCAAGGCAGAAATTCCCATCCTCAGCTGGGAGGTCATCATCAGAGTCTCTGCCCTTGTCCCACTTGGTGAATCTTTCACACTGAGATATTGGTTCTTCCTCTCAGTTTCTTTACTTTTGGGGATTTTAATGGTTCCTCCATAAACACAGCAATTCATGTCCCTGATATGGCAATTCTTTCCTTTTTAAGGAAATGTTGGGAATTAGGCCAGATTAAAATGCTGGCATGGTGTGCATAGCTACTTGCAGCCCTGTGGAGAAGCAGTTGGGATATAAGAATCAAAGAATTGTAAAATGGTTTGAGTTAGAAGAGACCTAAAAGAGCCTCTGGTAAAACTCCCCTTTCATTTCCCAGGGATACCTTCACTCGTTCAGGCTGTACAAAGCCCCCGACCTTAAACACTTTCAGAGATGGGGCTTCTATTCCGAGGGCAACCTGTGCCAGTGTCCTGACACCGTCATCACAAAATATTTCATCCATACAGAAAATGTAAATCTGCCATCAGTCAGTTAAAAGATACAGTGTATTATTCTGTATTATATTCCCCAGTACAATCTTTGGGCAAAAAGGTACTCAGCCATTCCTAAACTTATATCACATCTCCAAGGCTGAAAACCTTTGAGCAGGCCCAGAGATCTCCCAGGATAGGATTTGGAGGCCCCAAGAACATGATCACTGTATGGGAGCTGGAAGTTCTGGGTTCAGTGGAGACTGAGGGCAGAACAAGAACAGCCGGTGAGGATGACAAAGGTGGATTCAAATATATTGGACTTCTTCATCATAGTGGAAATGAACCAGAGATAGAAGTAATGTCACCAAGTGCAGCTGTGAAGAACCAGAATGGAAACCAAGAGAAATGAATTTCCCTCCCAGGCCAGGGCTGTGGCACATCACATCTCCCAGAAGGAGTCTGGGTCAGCCCCACGCTTTGTGTGGGCAGGCAGAGGCAGGCAGGAGGCAGAGCTGTCAGCAAAGGAAGGGCCCAGCCAGGTGGGGCAGCCGGGGGATGCCGACAGCCTGCAGGGACAGAGGTGCAGGGCAGGGACAGCGTAGCACACCCTGGGCTGCACAGGGCACAGGCATGTGCAGCAGCTGCAAGACAGCCCTGCCAGAGCCAACCTGGGCAGCACTTTGGCCATGGCTGCTGGGCCTGGGCCTGAGGCAGGAGCAGGAGACAAGTGACCCTTGCAGGCCTGGGGCCTCACTGCCTCCTTGTCCCTGCTCAGCAGCCTGGCAGGGGCCGCCCCATGCTCCTGCCCTTGCCATTGCACATCCCCACATGCCAGTGCCCATCCCGGCAAGAGCCCTGAGCCAGGAGGGAGGGACAGCATCTGCCTGGCCAGGGGCTGGGGCTCAGGCCTTGGCCCTTTGCATTCCTCAAACACATCCAGCTTTGCTCAGCACCAGAGACACCTTTGCCTTTCTTGTCCCCAGTTGTCATAACTGCCTCCAGTGTTCTGCTCTAACTGGAACCTGGGGACACTTTCTGATTCATGTCCCTCAGTGGGACCCATTAAAATTTCAAGAAACTTTGCATTTTAATTTGAGTTCTTGAGAAGTTTCTTGAAGACACTGTGAGGGAGTGAGTCTGATTTTAACAACAGCAAAGCCCTGAGAGGGTCATTGAAATTTTCCCGGTCCAATTATGGAGAATGATTTCAAAGAACTTGTCAGAAATACACATTCCTATTTTAAATGATGTATTTTATTTTATTTTATTTTATTTTATTTTATTTTATTTTATTTTATTTTATTTTATTTTATTTTATTTTATTTTATTTTATTTTATTTCTCTTTAGAGCAGAGGTGATTGCAGCACTGTGTGATTGATATTGACCCAGGGTCTCTCCTCAGCAGCTCTGGCCTGCTCCCAGAAGCTGTGCCTTAAGCTCTGACCCAGTGTGGACAACCTTTTTGAGATGCAAAGCTGTGTTTCGTGTCAGGTACAAAGAGGCGATGTGTGTATTTGTGAATGCGAAATGGGTGGACCCCAACAATAGAGAGTTGTGAATTCTAATAATAATTGAGGAAAATAAAGCATAGAAAAAGGCCTTTGAACCTATCTTTTGTTTGCAATTAACCTGGTTGATTTAGGAGCATTGGAATTAGGGTGTTAAAGATGTTGCTTTTTGCTCGCATTTCATCCATAAAAAGCTCTGCAATAATAATCCTTTTGAAGTCTAATTTTAGAATATTACTGGTATCATTGAAACTGTAGCTTTGGAATATATATAAAGGAAAGACACTTATCTCATGCCTTATTGAAGGAGAGAAAAACAGCTTGAGAAAGGAAGATGAACATCACCTCAAGGGTTTATGGTTTCGACCAAAGGGAAGCTGGACATCACTGTTATGAGATTTATAGTCTCTGCAATTAAAAAGTGGACCCACATCTGGGGAGCTGGACCCCACCAGATGGGAGTCGTCTTTCTTCTTTTGGAAACTGCATCATCACCATCTGGGGATACTCCTTTCAAAATACATCCTGAGAAATTAAAATCACAATGGTGTATAGAATTGTGACGTAAACATTTGGAAAAAAAATTGCTGATGAGTAAAAGATTGGAAATAGAAACTGCTGGAAAAACCCTGATAGGTACCCCTATAAATACCTGTAACACTCAATTATCAGTGTGCAGTTGGAGGGAAAACTTCCCCCACTGTACACAGCGCTATATTGCTCATACTTTACCATATTAAATAATAAATTGATTGCCGCTTGAATATTGGCCTAGTCAAGCTTCTTATTCATAACAGAATTGGTGTGTTGGCCGGGAATTTCCAAATCCATTGAGGGAGACTCCTGATCTCGAGGAGGTGCCCCACCTTGGAGGCTTTTGCCTCCGTGGCCCTGAGTGACGGGGGAATCTCTCAGGGAAGAGGAAATCCATAAGGTAAATTATGAGCAAAGAATTTTGAGCTCCCGGAGTAGACTGCAGTAAATTCACCTGTAAAAACTCGTGCATGAAGATCCAGGCTAGAAAGGGAGGCTGTAAGTGTTGCTTGGGTAGGTGGGATAAGAACGGGTGTAGGTGTAAGTGTGTGAATGGTGTGTGTATGAGACGTGACCTAGTCACTACACAAGTGAGAATTTCTTCTAACCTCGATTTCACTACCCTGCCAGGGGAGCGGCAGGTGAAGGAAGAAAGAGTGTGGAAAAGGATTCTCTGTATGTAAAAGGTCGGGGGTGGTGAGATAAGATAATAATTATGGAGAGGAATTTGTTTTCTTTTCCCAGTAGAGAATCAGAGGTGAGAGGCGTTAGAAGGGACTTGTTATTAGGGAAATTCCTGACAAGAAAGGACTAAGGTCTGAACAAGTGAGATTAGAGCGAGTGAGGAAACACCTGTTTGGGAAAAATGGGTCAATGCCAGAGCAAATACCCAGGAGCTGGTATAAACCAGCAGGAAAATAAAGGTACTGAAAGTACTGGAAAAAGAGGGAGCATTTGGCAGATATACCCCAGGACAGCCCCCTTGGGGTAATGTTAAAATTGTGGGACAAATGTGAATTCAGGAGAGGAAAAAGTAAAGAGAAAATGATATAATATTGTATGGTAGAATGGACTATGGAAATGATACTACCTGATAATTTATATTGGCCAATGTACGGGTCATCTGAAGGGTGGATCTGTAAGGCCTTGAATGCCTATGTAAATAAAAAGGACCCTATTAACCAGGAAGAGAGCGATTATGCTGCTTTATGGCATGGGTCCTGGCCTACTCCCCTGTATGCATTAAATACCAAAAAGGAAAAGAATCAGTGGGACCCCTTAGATAACCTTCCCCACCCCTTATCTACCACAGCCAGCTGCACTGGTAGAGGTGCCTCATCCAGCACCTAAACTGGCACCCTTTGCACCCATTCCAGCACCCTTCTCACCTAATCCAGCCCCTCTAGCACCTAATCCAGCACCCCTAGCACCCCTCGCACCTAAACCAGCACCCCCTGCACCACAAGTCTCAGTGGCTCCACTCCCGCTGCCACAAGCCCCAGTGGCTCCGCTCCCAGTACTTGATTCACCCCCAGAACACAGAACGTGAAGCCAGGAAAGGGCACGAGCAGAAAACAGTGGGGACAGCAATAAAGAAGAGAAGGGAGGGCAGCTGTACCCATTGAATGAAGTACCATTAGTAGGTACTCAAGGGACACCAGTCATCGGGTATGTGTCAGCACCCCTGAACACCAGGGATGTGAGGGCTTTTAAAAAAGAAATGGGAAGGTTACTTGAAGATCTTCTGGGGGTGTCTGAAAGGTTAGATCAGTTTCTAGGACCCAGTATTTACACCTGGATGGAGATTCAGTCAATTTTAAGTATTTTATTTACAGCAGAGGAGAGACAGCTGATAAGAAAGGCTGGCATGAGAATTTGGGATAGAGACCACCAGCAGGGACCTTTAGGAGAAATGAAATGGCCCCTGGCAGCCCCTAAATGGGACCATAACAATGACCAGGATAGGCAGAATATGGTGGATCTCAGGAATATTCAGGGAATTCGAGAAGCAGTCCCCAGAGGGCAAAATATTAGCAAAGCCCTGGATGAATGTCAGGGGAAAGATCAGTCACCCATAGATTGGTTAGAAAGAATAAGGAAGAGTATACAAATGTATTCAGGATTAGATCCTGATACAGCAGTGGGAGAAGCATTAATCAAAACACAGTTTGTGGCAAAATCATGGGAGGATATTAGAAGGAAACTTGAAAAGTTAGACAGCTGGCAGGAAAGTGGTTTGCAAGAATTGTTAAGGGAAGCACAGAGAGTTTATGTCCGCAGAGATGAAGAAAAGGCGAAAGCTAAAGCTAATGTTTTTGTGGCTGCAGTAAAAGCGGTTCAGAACAGTGGTGCATCTTCAGGGGATGCTAAAACCTTGTGGTGCAAGGGGTGCTGGTTTAGGTGTGAGGGGTGCTGGTTTAGGTGTGAGGGGTGCTGGATTGGGTGCTAGGGGTGCTGGATTAGGTGCTAGGAGGGCTGGATTAGGTTTGCAAGAAGCAGGAGGCAGATCAAAAACTATTTGTAGAAGATTAGCAGTGTCAGGGGCTCTATTCGCAGACCATCGCAAGAGGTCTCGGTCTCGATAAAATTAAAAGTAGGTCCCCAAGGTGAAGAAGTCACCTTTTTAGTAGATACGGGTGCTGAAAGATCAACAGTGAAAACATTACAAAAAGGATGCAAAATCAGCGGGAAAACAGTTCAAGTAATTGGAGCAAAAGGGGAGGCCTTTAAGTAGTACTATTACTGAAGAAGTACTAACTGAATCAAAGGGAAAAGTGGATATTAGTGATCTATTACTAGTTTCAGAAGCAGAATGCAATCTTTTGGGAAGAGACCTGATTCTTTCATTAAAAATTGGTATTCAATCCCAAAATGATCAACTAACGGTACAGCTGTACAAACTGACGGACCAGGACAGGAGTAAAATATGTCCTGATGTTTGGTCCACTCCTGGGGAGATTGGTAAATTGGATATAGAGCCCTTAAAAATCGCCATTGTAAACCCTGAGTTTCCTATAAGAGTAAGACAATACCCTATTCCACTAGATGGCAGGCGAGGGCTGAAGGCAGTAATTGAAGAACTCTCAGGGCAGGGCAAGTTAGAAGAATGTATGTCACCTCACAACACCCCCATAATCCCGGTGAAGAAAAGGGACAGCGGCTACCGGCTAGTCCAAGACCTAAGGGCTGTCAGTCAACGAACAGCCACAAGGTTTCTGTAGTAGGTAACCCGTATGCATTACTAAGTCAGATTTCCTCTGACTATACCTGGTATTGTGTAGTGGATTTGAATGATGCCTTTTGGTCCTGTCCTTTAGAGGAGGGAAGCAGGGACTATTTTGCCTTTGAGTGGCAAGATCCAGTTACAGGAAGAAAACAACAATTAAGGTGGGCAGTACTGCCACAGGGCTTTACAGAATCCCACAATATTTCGGCCAGGCTTTAGAAAGAATTTTACAAGATTTTGGAAGACCAGAAGGAACTAAACTAGTACAATATGTAGATGATCTATTAATTGCAGGAGAGAATCAGGAGCAAGTGAGAGAAGCAACAATCAGTCTGTTGAATTTCTTGGGAAAGAAAGGCCTAAAGGTTTCAAGGGCTAAGTTACAATTTGCTGAAGAGGAAGTGAAATATCTGGGCCGCTGCCTGAGTAAAGGAATGAAGAAATTAGATCCTGAGACAATATCGGGAGTACTGAGTCTGCCTTCCCCTAATACCAAAAGGGAAGTACGACAACTCTTAGGGTTATTGGGATATTGTAGACAATGGATAGATAGATATAGTCAAAAGGTGAAATTTTTATGTGAAAAACTAACAGTCAATACAGTGAAATGGAACCAGGAGGATGAAAAACAATGTAGGAGTTTGAAAGATGCTCTAATTCAAGCCCCAGTACTCAGCCTACCTAACTTCGGTAAACCTTTTCAATTATTTCTAAATACTGCTGAGCAAACTGCTTATGGAGTCCTTACCCAGCACTGGGAAGAGACAAAAGGCCCGTGGGGTATTATTCAAAGTTACTGGATCCTGTTAGTCAGGGATGGCCAATATGTTTACAAGCTATAGTAGCAATGGCTCTTCTGGTAGGAGAAGCAAAGAAAGTTACAATTGGAGCTCCTTTTGTAATATATACCCCCCACAATGTTAGAAGCATATTGCATCAAAAACCATAGAAGGGGCTCACTGATAGCTGGATTCTAAAGTATGAAGCTATCGTGATACATTCCTCTGACCTGGAACTTAAAGTCACTCCGGCTCAGAACCGTGCTCAATTTCTCTATGGGGAGCCAGCTGAAGAGCTTGCTCCTAATTGTGTGGAATTAATTGAATTACAAACAAAAGTGAGACCAGATTTAAGTGAGATGGAGCTCTAGTGGGGAAAAGTAATTTTTCGATGACTCGTCAAGGGTGATAGAAGGGAAAAGAAATTCAGGATACATTATTGTAGAAGGAGAAAATATGTCTGCAAAGAAAGAGGAAAAATAAGTTCTAGCTGGTCAGCTCAAGCTTGTGAATTATTTGATTTATACTGAGATTTAGAATTTTTAAAAGATGAGGTTGGGACTTTTTACACAGACTCAAAATATGCTTTTGGAATTGTACACACATTTGGAAAAATCTGGATGGAAAGAGGTTTGATAAACACTCAAGGGAAGAAAGTGATCCATCAGGAGTTAATAATCAGAGTGCTTGAAGCCCTGAAAAGACCTAAGAGTGTCACCTTAGTTTTTTAAGATTTTCTAAGCCTTCTGATGTTGACATTCTTGTAGTGAACTTTCTCACACACTTTCTGCAAATAACTCATTGTTTTACATTCTTTTTTAGAAGAAGAGAGAGTTGACAGACTGTTAGTTTGACCAGCGTCATTGGAGAGGTGTCACTGTCACCCTCCAATCCGCCGTCACTTTTGTAAAACCATAAATATTAGAGTCAGAATACAAACTTCCCTTTTTTCCTTCACCTTAAGAGCAGTGGTGTGCTTGTGTTTTTTCGTGTCCTATAGCGACATAGGAGAATAGCAGTAGTACATGTAAGAGGTCATCAACGAGGGTCAAGCTGCTTAGTGAGAGGAAACAACACAGCTGACCAAGCTACAAAGGAGGCAGCTTGTAAATTAAAAGAGACTATCCAGCTGAACACTATAGCAGAAATTCAAGAGGAGCTGCCAAAAAGCTATAGTACTCAAGAGGAGGAAGCTATAAAAAGATTAGAAGCTAAGAAAGATCTTAGTAATGAAAATGAGTACTACCAGATGGGAGAGAGATTTTACCTAAAGCTTATGCTAGAAAGATTCTAAGCCAGGTACACCAACATTCTAATTGCGGAAAAAGACCCTTATGTGATCATTTTTTAAAATATTATGGATGTATTGGAATTTTTGAGGTAGGAAAATAAATAAAACAGGGGTGCTTGACTTGTCAAAAAGTCAGCAAAAAGGTAATGAGACAAGCTTCAACCGGCAGTAGAAAAACAGCCTACCGACCATTTGAAAGGGTTCAGGGAAATTATACTGAATTAACAAGGGTGGGCAGATGGAAATACTTTTTAGTGTTAGTAGATCAACTAACTCATTGGGTGGAGGCCTACCTGGCTGCCTGAGCCACAGCGCAGTTTGTAGTTAAAATATTGTTGGAATAAATTATTCCCCGATTTGGGGTTATCAGGGCCATTGATTCTGATCAGGGCTCCCACTTTACTTCCAGCATCATAAAAGGAGTAACACAAGCCATGGGTATTTCCTGGGAATATCACACCCCTTGGCACCCCCATAGCTCTGGGAGGGTGGAAAGAATGAACCAAACTATAAAACAGCAATTAACAAAATTGATGATTGAGACCCAAATGTCATGGGTAAAATGTTTACCTTTAGGATTACTTAATATAAGGACGCTTCCAAATGCATATACGGGACTTTCTGCATATGAGATGCTTTATGGAATGCTCTATTCCCAGGAAGTACCCCAAACATCAGTAGTCATAGCCGATATGACTATTCAAAAATACATCAAGAAGATGGGACAACATGTGCTAGAACTAAGGGGAAAAGGGGTAATTGCCCAATCAGACCTCCTCGCATTTAGCACACAAAAAATAAAACCGTGTGACTGGGTGCTGATTAAAAGCTGGAATGAAGAAAGTTTGTCTCCTAGGTGGGAAGGTCCATATTTAACTCTGCTGACCACTGATACAGCTGTCCGAACTGCGGAAAAAGGCTGGACCCACGTGTCGTGGTTCAAAGGACCAGCAGAACCACACACAGAGATGGAACCACCGACAGAGACGCCTGCTGAATCCCAGTGGAGAATTGCATCTACCCCCGGAGAACTGAAAATCAAGTTACAAAGAGACTGATGTATGTTACGAAAACGCTCCTGCCTTAAGCTGCAGAACCAGTTATACTCACGAGAGATAGAATGTACTGCTCCAAACTGTGTTATCCATGGGGTTGTTTTAAGTGTATAGAGTGTGAAGAATATTGGTACACAAACCTACCAAAGCGACAGATCCCTAATGCTCTCTGCTGTAATTGTACAAAATAAATAGAAATAGAAACTGATAGAACATTGAGGGCTGCAGTAAGGAAAGGATATATTAAAACAGGTGATAAAGATTGGTGGAGAACTTGGGTACACGGAACAAGAGCAGGAATTGATTTCCAGGAAGTACCAAAGGCCAAATTAGATAAAACAGAGTGTGACAAGGGCAATTGGATACCTGACAAATATTAAATTAAAGCAAAAGAGTGGCAGAAAGCCAAGTATCGCTGGAAGAGGGGGAGGCACATACACCAACCCTATTGTAGTCACACATCCCCCGAAATTAGGGGCCAATTGGCCTAAATTAAAAAGAATCAGGCCACAACCACAATAAATAGAGATCTGAAGGCTCATGAGGCGAAAGGCAAAAATGAAACGAAAGATATCAGTGACTAAATCCCAAGGTATAAACTCTGCTACAGAGAAGATCTACATCTCGGCCCTTGGATGCAACCCAAGGGGCCTTGAGAGAGGTAGAGAGTTAAACCCTCTGAGGATTATTTTCACTGTATTGATCATTGCATCCCAGGCAATAGGCCTTAATAGCCTCACTCCTGAACTCCACATAATCCATGAGCTGCAGGATCAGAGCCTATTGCTCCGGCTGTCTGTGACAAATGCAATCACACTGTCTGGATCGGGGGGAAAATGGAATCAGTGTTCATGGCACATTCCCATGTTAGTGAAGAGTGCTCTGACCATAACCAATTAAAAATGTGCACTATGGGTGGCAAATTATACTGGGTTGGGGAAAATTTAAAACACAGACTGAAGGTTTCTCCCAAGGATGGGCCCGTGTTCACCAGCTTTCTCAAGGATGATGATGAATTAATTTGTCTGGGATAAACCAAATTCATTTTTTTAGCAAGGGACAGAGAAGGAAGAGATCAAGAGAGTAGAATGAAACAAATTACTCAAAAACTACAAAATCAAGAATCAGAAGCAAAAAAGAAAAGAGTAGAACAAGAAAAGCTAAATAAATTAAGTCAACAACACAAACAGTTAGAACAGTTAGAACAGTATATTGATTGAGGTTTTCTGACTTCAAATAGAAACCTTTTTGTAGATCTAATGCAAGAAATTCCCACAGAATTGGAGTTATCCAATTGTTGGATTTGTGGGGGATAGAAATCAGCTGAAAAATGGCCATGGAGAGGTGAGAGTCCAGCACCAGAGCAATTTCTAAAATAGAACCATACTCAAATTTCCAAAAGATTGAAATGGCCTGAAGGATGGATTTTAAATCACCAAATAATTGGAACCGTTTGCATCAGCAGGAGGGGAGAAAATATACTGAAGTGGTAGGGTATACTCCCTGCACATCTACTTTAGCAGTAAATTCAAACAATAACACTAGAACTTGGCAGCCAACACCTCCTGCTGTATACTGGAGCCTAAATAAGGAGAAAAATTGCAAATGGAACAACCAGATAAAGTTGGGCTGGCATAAAAGTCCTGTAGCTAACCCTTACCAATCCCTGGAGACCCTAAAATTTACTGGGAAAAACCTGAAGCTGTAAATGACCATAGAAAGCCTCAAATAGTATATATTGGATTTGTGGGCAAAAAGCTTACAGTGAACTGCCCTGTAGATGGAAAGGATCCTGTACATTAGGGATTATACAACCCTCCTTCTTTGGACTACCAAAGTCCAAGAGTAACCTGTTAGGAGCACCCTTATATGAAAACCTTAACAGGGAAAAAAGAGAATTGAAACTTGAGTTTCCAAGGGCAGGAGGGGACCAAAAATGGGGAGAAGAAGAGTGGCTAGCAGAAAGAATAATAGATTATCATGGGCCAGCCACTTGGGCTCAAGATGGAAGCTGGGGATATATGACCTCTATTTACCTACTGAACCGATTGATTAGACTACAGACAGTGGTAGAAATAGTCTCAAATAACTCCTCGAAGGCCCTGGACTTGTTAAGCTGGCAGTACACTCAGGTGCGGGCTTTTGTATCAGAAAAGAACAGCACTGGACTATTTGCTGGCCGAAGAAGGGGGAGTGTGTGGAAAATTCAATGAGTCCGAGTGCCGCATTGAGATTAATGATTATGGAGAAATCATCAGAGGTTTAGCAGCAGAGATCAAAAGGCTGGCTCATGTCCCAGTCCAAAAATGGAATTCCATCCTTCAAGCCTCATGGTGGGACCAGATGCTTGGAGGGGGAACTTGGTGGAAGAAAGTAGGGTTCATGATATTGTGTTCATTAGCTGGGTTATTGTTTCTACCTTGCCTTATTCCATGTTTTATCTGACTAATCCACTCAGTTATACAAAGCATGCAGATTGCTGTGGTAGACCTGGAATTGGCTACAGGAGAGGTTGGCCAACTTGAGAAAATAGCTAAGATATCCAAAATAATGAGATTAAGGAAAGGAGACAAAAAGGGAAAAGCTTCCAAAGTTTTGGCCAGATTTGAAGCCCAGACACAAAAGACTAAGATAAATGAAAATTTATACAAGTAGGGAGAGAACTGTGAGATACAAAGCTGTGTTTCGTGTCAGGTACATACAGGCAATGTGTGTATTTGTGATTGCAATACGGAGACCAGCAATGGGACAGTTGCGAATTTTAATAATAACTGAGGAAATAAAGCATGGAAGAAGGCCTTTGAACCCATCTTTTGTTTGCAATAACCTTGGTTGATTGAGGAGCATTTGAATTAAAGCATGAAGGATGTTGCTCTTTGCTTGTAGTTAAGCCTTAAAAAGTTCTGCAATAATAACCTTTTGAAGTATAATTTTAGACTATTGTTCATATCCTTGAAACTATAGCTTTGGAATATATAAAAAGGAAATATGCTTATTTCACAACTTAATAAAGCAGAGAAAAGAACCTTGAGAAAGGAAGATGAACATCAACTCAAAGATTTATAGTTTAAACCAAGGAAAGCTGGAAATCACTATTATAAGATTTATAGTGTCTGCAATTAAAAGCTGGACCCACATCTGGGGAGCTGGACTCCACCAGATGGGATTTATCTTTTTTCTTTTGGAAACTGGACCACCACCATCTGGGGGTACTCCTTTTGGGATACATCCTGAGAGAAACTAAATCAAAATAGTGTATAGAATTGTGACATAAAAATTGGGAATAGAATCTACTGATGAGTAAAAATTGGAAGGAGAAACTGCTGAGAAAGCTTATGTGTGCCCTTATAAATACCTGTAACCTTCAACTATCGGTGTGCAGTTTGAGGGAAAACATCCCCCAGTGTACCCAGCGCTGTATTACTCATACTTTACCATATTAAATAATAAATTCATTGCTGCTTGAATATTGGCCTAGTCAAGCTTCTCATATATAAAAGGTTCAGGGCAGGGACACGGTAGCACAGCCTGGGCTGCACAGGGCACAGGCATGTGCAGCAGCTGCAAGACAGCCCTGCCAGAGCCAACCTGGGCAGCACTTTGGCCATGGCTGCTGGGCCTGGGCCTGAGGCAGCAGCAGGAGACAAGTGACCCTTGCAGGCCTGGGGCCTCATTGCCTCCTTGTCCCTGCCCAGCAGCCTGGCAGGGGCCGCCCCATGCTCCTGCCCTTGCCATTGCACATCCCCACATGCCAGTGCCCATTGCGGCAAGAGCCCTGAGCAAGGAGGGAGGGACAGCATCTGCCTGGCCAGGGGCTGGGGCTCAGGCCTTGGCCCTTTGCATTCCTCAAACACATCCAGCTTTGCTCAGCACCAGAGACACCTTTGCCTTGTTTGTCCCCAGCTGTCATCACTGCCTCCAGTGTTCTACTCCAACTGGAACCTGGGGACACTTTCTCATTTGTGTCCATCTGTGGGACTCATTAGAATTTCAAGAAACTTCAGAGTTTCATTTTAACTTTGAGTTATTGAGAAGTGTTTTGAGCACTCTCTCAGGGACTCAGTGTGATGTAAACAACCCCAAATCCCTGAGAGGCTCATTAAAGTCCTTGTGCTGTGTCTGTGCTGCTGAGCTTTAAAGGAACAGCTCTTCCCAGGGCCAGCTCCTCTCCTAGCCCAGCAGGGCTGAGAGCTCTGCCTGCAGGTACTGAGGGGACAGGGGCAAGGCAGAGACAGGCTGAAGGCAATCAGGATTGGGAAGACATTGAGCTGAGACTTCACCTGGGGAAACCTCTTCACAGCCCTGTGCCTGGTGAGTGTGTGGGTGCAGGGCAATGTCCCCTGTGCTCCTGGAGGGATCTTCTGAAGCCAGCACACCCCACAGCCTGGGGGATTCGTCAGGAGGAGCCTCCCAGTTTCGCTGTGGCACAGGAGTAGGAGGAGGAGGAGGAGGAGGAGGAGGATGTCATGCAGTGCAGGGTTCCCCTTCTGAAGGGACTTGTCATGAGCTCATTCAGGGCAGGAGTTTCCTGCTTGGGTCTCTGCTTCCCTGAATCTCTGCTCCCACTGTTCCCTGGCTCAGCTTGGTGGTAATGGAAACTCAGCTGTGCAGGGCAGAGGAGGGGCTGAGACTCCTATACCATCACCCTGAGGATTCCTGGGCACCTCAGCAATTGCCTGCACCTACCCAGCCTCCAGATTCATGCAGCATCACCTTTCCATGGTGCCCAGGCTGGGGGAGCTGTTCTTTCATCCCTGCAGGGCCCAGCAGCTGAAGGGCAGAGCTGGCCCAGGGGCTGGGCTGGGCTCTGGCAGCTCTGGCAGGGACGGAGCCCGGGGCCACAGGAGCAGCTGGGGCTGGGACAGCTCCAGCAGCAGAGCCTTGGGCAGGCAGGGAGGGAGGCAGTGCTGAGGGAAGTCCTGCTGCAGGGCAGATGTGGCACCTGCCGAGCCTGCCCTGCAGGGCAGACACTGCCCTGAGCAGCACAGCTCTTGTGTCCCCTCGCAGCCAGCACAGCCCTCAGCCCAGGGGCTCGGGGCCCTCAGTCCCTCCTGGGCTGGCAGAGCAGCCCCAGAGATGAAGGGCATCTCTGCGGCCATGTGCCCATTCCCTGCTGACCAGGGCCTGAGGGCCACTGTCCTGCCCTGCTGCTGCCTGGCAGGGGCTGGGCAGGGCTGGCCAGGGAAAAGATTTTCCTCAGGCCCGGCTCACCCTCTCTCTCCTTGCCTTGCCCAGGTGCTGCTGGCATTGCTGAGGGGCTCTCTGCAATGGCAGTTCCAGCTGCAGGGCCATGCCCAGCCCTTGGGCTCCTCCTGTGCAGGCTGAGCACAGCAATGGGGTGTCCCAGCTCCCTGTGCCCGGGCAGCTCTGGGCAGGGCAGCCTGGGAGGTTGGCAATAAGCCCACTCTCCTGACTCTGGGAAAGGCAGGAGCCACTTTGTGTGCCAGGGATCCCTCTGCTCTCAGCAGTGTCTCCTGACTGTCCAGGGTAACACTGGAGTGGATTTCAGAAAGGTGCAAGTGCAGGGCAGCTGGAACCGGAGAGGGATAGAGCAGCTCTCCTCAGTCTGCACTAAGCCTCAGACAATCCTCCTGCCTCCCTGGACTCTCTGTTTAACCCAGGTGCAGCAGAATCTCTCATTCTTCCTTCTGTTATCGCCATCCCTTCACCCAGGCAGCTCCTCTGCCTTAGCTGAACCTTCTTTATCCAAGTCAAAACACCAGGACTGGCCCCTGCCCTCACTGCTCCCCTGCACTGACTGGGGCTAAGGGCTGACTCCCAGGTGTCCTGCATGCCAAGGTCCAGCTCTTCACACAGCATTGGCCAGCAGCAATCACAGCTCCAGCAACAATGGTGAAGGAAGATCTCTTAGACATACACAAGGGGGAGGTCTTTGGTGGAAAGAAAGAGGCTATGACAAAGAGTTTTGTTTTTTGATTTGAGAAATTTCCCCTCCATTGCCCTGTCTTTCCTCCTTCTGTATGTTGAAATGTGCAGACACAACAAATGTCCAACAGCAGCTCCATCAGGCACTTCCTCCTGCTGGCATTGGCAGACACACAGCAGCTGCAGCTCCTGCACTTCTGCCTCTTGCTGGGCACCTCCCTGGCTGCCCTCCTCGGCAACGGCCTCATCATCAGCGCCGTAGCCTGCGGCCACCACCTGCACACACCCATGTTCTTCTTCCTGCTCAACCTGGCCCTCAGTGACCTGGGCTCCATCTGCACCACTGTCCCCAAAGCCATGCACAATTCCCTCTGGCACACCAGGGACATCTCCTATGAAGGATGTGCTGCACAGCTCTTTTTCTTTCTGTTCTTCATCTCAGCAGAGTTTTCCCTCCTGACCGTCATGTGCTACGACCGCTACGTGTCCATCTGCAAACCCCTGCACTACGGGACCCTCCTGGGCAGCAGAGCTTGTGCCCACATGGCAGCAGCTGCCTGGGCCAGTGGTTTTCTCAATGCTCTGCTGCACACAGCCAATACATTTTCCCTGCCCCTGTGCCATGGCAATGCCCTGGGCCAGTTCTTATGTGAGGTGCCCCAGATCCTCAAGCTCTCCTGCTCACACTCCACTTTCAGAAAAATTTGGATTTCATTGCTTGCTGCCTCTTTAGCTTTTGGCTGTTTTGTGTTCATTGTTTTCTCCTATGTGCAGATCTTCAGGGCTGTGCTGAGGATCCCCTCTGAGCAGGGACGGCACAAAGCCTTTTCCACCTGCCTCCCTCACCTGGCCGTGGTCTCCCTGTTCCTCAGCACTGGCACATTTTCCTACCTGAAGCCCCCCTCCATCTCCTCCCCATCCCTGGATCTGGCCCTGTCAGTTCTGTACTCAGTGGTGCCTCCAGCCCTGAACCCCCTCATCTACAACCTGAGGAACCAGGAGCTCAAGGCTGCAGTGTGGAGACTGATGACTGGATGGTTTCAGAAGCATTAAACTGGTTGCATATTTCTTGAAGTCACATGTAATAAAAGTCATCCTTGATAGTTCTTGTTGGTTTTGTGGTTGCTATGTTCTCTTCTATCCTTTGTTTCATTTTTTAATAATTTCCATAAAGAAATGCCATTGGTAGTGCCTCATTTCATTTATTTTCCCTCCACATTTGCTGTGCCTCACTGACTGTACCAAAGCAGAGCTGAGCTCTTGGTGACTAAAGGAGCTAAAGGATCTGCCAACAGAGTTTTCACCAGAGACGCCCCTTTTGTTGGGTTCTCTGGAGCTGCAGCAGCAATGTCTGTGTGCAGAGCTGGGGGCAGATCAGGGCTGGCACAGCAGCTGTGCCCAGCAGCAGCACTTGGTGTTGCCAGTACTGCTGCTGTGGCCCTGCCCCGCTGCCCTGATGGCCCTGGTGTTGCTGCAGGGCCTGAGTGCTCTCGGAGCCGGGCACAGCCCTGGGGGTGGCAGTGCCGGGGCTGCAGCAGGGACAGGCCATGGGCACTGCTGGGGCAGCGCTGACGCCTCAGCCCAGGGCCTGGGGGCTCCAGGCTCCTTGCCCAGGCTCTCTCAAGAACACACCCAGGCCAATGCTTAGCACAGAAAAGCCCCGTGAGCAGCCCCAGGCTGGCCGTGGGCAGGCTGGGGGCAAACAGCATGGCTGGGGCTCTGCAAGGGCCCTGGGGCAGACGGGAAGGAGCAGCAGAGCAGGGGCTGATCCATCCCCAGTGCGCTGCACAGCCCAGGGCAGCATCCCAGAGCGTCCTGATGGAGCTGCCAACAACATCCCCCCTCTGCAGCCCTGGCCTCTCCCCCAGCTCACACAGGTGCCCCATCCTTGCAGGCACAGACACGGCAGCACTGGCTCAGCAGCCCCTGTTTGCATTGCACAGAGCAGGGGGAGCACCCCCATGCTGTTGGTGTGGGGACATGAACCTGAGGGAGCACAAATGCCATCAGCCCCTGGAGCCAGCAAGGGCTGGGGGACACCAGGGAAACCACTCAGGTTTGTCATGGCCTCTGCAGTCAGCCAGAAAGTTTGTTCCCATGAGCTGGGAGTTTCCTGTCCCACTGCAGTCACTGTTACTCAGAGCCAGGGCTGCCTGGCAGCCACCCCCAAACTGCCCTGAGCATTTTCTTGGCTTTTTCCTTTGCCTTTTTCCTGATCTAGATTTCTTCCCATTGCCCATCCCTTCCTCCTCCCCTGAATCAGCCCATCCCTGTTTGCCCTTTCCTCTCTGGCCCCACTCCCCATTGCAGTTTCTGGCTTGGCACTGACTGCCCAAGCTATAAAAACCCGTGTGACCCCTCAATAAATGCCATTTGCTGTCCACCACGTTTGTGTCAGGAGCATATGGACCGAGTGACCCTGGGGTTTGGGCCACCGTGCCAGACTAAGAACCAGGTCACCACACCTTGAGAAGGCAACAGCAAAGAAAAGTCAAATGTGTTGACACTGAGAGAATAAAAAACTCTCCACTAAAACCAATGAGCTCTTCTGTCAGAGAAAAGCATAACCAGGAGGCAAGGCTGGGTGAGTCTACAGTCCGCCTAAAAACAGCCACTCCAATTACTGGGTGCAGCTCAGTAGTTTTAGAGTTTAGGGGAATGCCTCATATCAGAATCCTGGGAATGCTCTTACTGATCGAACTTGTTAAAAACACACTGGGAAGTCAGAAGAGCCCATGTGCTAAATGTTACTACCCCCTTTACAGAGGGGAAGAAACAAGTTCTTTAATACAAGTACATACAAATTTAAACTTAAACTGTGCCAACCTCTCTCTGTTAGCAACCTGTCAAGGGGAAGGGAAGACTTACTGGATTTCACAAAATATAGCCACTTACCAGCAAGGACTGCCTGGGGAGTGTCCCATAGGAGATGCTTGGCTTTGCTTTGAACATAAGTCCAATCAAAAAGGCACAGCAGACTTAATGAAAGAGAAAGAAGTAACAACATCAATAAATTGAGAAAGAAGACCTAGAAACATCTCGTGGGAAAACTTGTTTATAGATTTAGTGGAAAAGATCAGTAAAGAGTTGAATGTAACTAATTGCTGGATCTGTGGAAATACACAAATGGCCAAAGTCTGGCCTTGAGAAGGGATCAGCTTAAGACCAATAGATATCTTAAAAAGGACACAAACAAGACAAAAAGTACCAGCTATTAGACAAAGAGGAGAAGAATGGTGGGAATTAACATCTAAAATAATTGGAGAAGAGTAGTGTATATCTAGGAAAGGGAAAATGTATAAAACCCCAGTAGGAGATATGTCCTGTAAAAGATATTTAAAAGTAAACCATCCAGTAGCTAGACAGATTCCTAGAGAGCCCAAAAAATACTGGTCCATTGGGAAGAAAGAAATGGGGTGTATCTACCAAGAAGGATCTAAATTCCATGAGTGTACTGGAAAAGGAAGAAACTCATTCTGGGGAGTGAGAGAAATATCCAAGTACTGGGAATTTCAAGTGACTCTCAGTGATGCTTCTTGGAAAGCTCCAGAAAACCTGGTTTGGATATGTGGGAATGTGGCTTACACTGAATTACCCGGGGAGTGGAGCAGCACTTGTACTATGGGAATTATTAAACCATCATTTTTCTTACTCCCAAAAGAGTCTGGATCAAACCAAGGGGTCCCAGTATATGATGATTTGAACAGATCTAGCTGACCAAAAAGAAACTTAATTGAAATTGGAGGAACCCAGACACGGAAAAACACAGTATGGACTCCCCAGGAAATAATTTGCTTTTATGGACCGGCGCAAGATAGGTCCTGGAGACACTGGACCCCAATTTATAGGGGGTTAAATTGGATTCTGAGATTACAAGCAGTACTCGAGATGGTATCGAACCGAGCCTCTCTGGCTTTAGACCACATAAATGACCAACTATCCCAGACTAGAACTGTGGTGTATAAAATCAGACTAGCAGTAGATTATTTACTAGCCCATGAAGGAAGCACATGTGGAAAATTTAACTCCTCTGAGTGCTGCTTAGAAATAGATGACTGTAATGAAGTCATTAAAAATATCTCAAAGGAAATCTGGAAGTTAGTCTATGTTGGAACACAAGTGTGGACCCCTACCACACCATTCGATACCAGCTGGTGGGACAATTTCTGGTCATTAAAAGGAAACTGGTGGGAAAAAACCCACTTTTTCATCTTATGTGAAATTGCTGGTTTGATCCTCCTACCTTACATGCTCTCCTGTATAATCCGAGTTGTTAACATCTGCTGTACAAGCAAGTGTAATGATACCAAAAGAGCTTAATAAGAAAGAAGTAAAGGTAATCATGATAATGAATGATCAAGAACGTGAAGATGCCAAGCAAATTTACAACCAGTATTAAAAATTGTACTTTCAAGAAGAAGTAATTGCTAATTGATGCAGGCTTGAGCCCAATTGAACAATTAGAGGGGGAAATTGTGGAGAATCGATTGTTAAAGGAGTTGATATAAAGTTCATTGTTAAAGGAGTTAATATAAAGTTCCAATGTTAGTCATGGATTGTTTGTTGAATGTTTAATAGTTATGCCAAGTTCCAATGCCAGTTAAAGTATTTATAATTATGTAAATGCCCTCACTGTCAGGTGTTCCCCCCACTGCTCCTGTCAGTGTTCAGAAGCACATAATCACGAGAATGATTCTATGCAGGTGCTGTTATTGAAGAGCTCTGGGTGTCAGGGGTACAAACCCAAATCTGCCTGCGACATGGGTTCAGGATGAACATGTTTTTATATTCTATTGTTATATAACTTTCATGTTAATTATTATAATTATATTGTTCTATTGTATACATAGATTTCAGCCAAGCATGGGCTCCTCGTGACCCCCCCTCAAACTTCTAACATAGTTCCTCATGATTCTCCTTATGATTATACAATAATTATATTTAATTACTAAACAATCATCACATCTAACAATTATATCATTTATCATATACTGCTTAAGTAAATGCAATTTCACATGATCTGGCAAACACAAAGCCTAACATTTTCAGAGTCCATTTTAAACATTTTTCCAGGGCCCCACTGAGTCTAGCTTCTTTCTAATTCCTGAATATTATGATTTTAAAACTTTTACTATCACTTCCACTCTCATCTAAGATGGCGAACCACCCGACACCATAAAGAAGAGGATTATTTCACCCAATAACCAAATATGACAATCCCATAAGACCAGGAAGAAAAGAATGACCTAACAAAAACCTCTAGAACAACAAGCCACCATGCAAATGAAGAATTAAAATAACACCTCTAACCAGAGGAAACATAAGACAACATCAGAACCATGGTCAGAGCTTTTTGCCTTTGTCACCCCAACCAGAGCAGGCCAAGAGCAGCACAGGGACCATGGACCTGAAACCAACAGTGCCCACCCAGAGACTCTTGAAAGGAGAGAAAACCCAGCTCTGCCAGGCCTTGCTCAGCATTGCAGCTCCCTGCTCAGAGCCTTGGGCTCCCTGCAATCCTGCCCTCAAGGATCTGCTCTCATCAGGCCCCGGGCAGCCTTTGGCACTCCCTGCCCTCCCTGGGGCCCAGCCATGATCCAAGGCACTTGGAGTTTTGCTGCTGACTCCTTGAGCAGCTTCTCCATCCTTCTCTGCGAGCCTGAGGCTCCTGGAGCCAGCCCCAAATCCAGCGTGGGGCTGATTAAAATACAGAAAGCCCTCAGGAGCTCTTTGTCTCCCTTCCATTGTCTGTGGGTCTCCAGGGCTTGTGCAGGGATTGGAGTCAGTTTGGAGCTCTCTTCAGGAGGGAGATTCCAAAGTGCACATCAGGAATTACGGTTTTAGTCAAGAGAATAAATTTCTCTTTACATTTCAGAGAAGAGGGGATAGAAGCATTCCCCAAGTGATCTGGATGTTGAATGTCTCCTTAGGAGGTCTGGGCAGGGAGAGGAATGAGCCCCTTGCAGGCTGAGCCTGTTTGGCCAAGCTGCTCCTCACCCCCAGCCTCACCATGTCTGACATCATGCACCTGGGACTGACATCCCAAAACATTTAAAAAAAATCTGCATTTCACTTGAAAAATCAGAATATAATAATTACTAAAATTATACAAATATTTATCTTATTTATAATATTAGTATTCAATATTTTCAATACCCACTTTCTAAAGTAATATGAAAAATCAATGCATTTTTCCCAACCAAAAATATTACTCCTCATTCGTTCTAAGTAACAAAATTCCATTCATTAATTGACAACTATCACCTATTGATTTCTCCTTCTTTATTCAAATAATTTAACATACTTGTCATCTTTTGTCTTATTTTCTCACACAGGGTCAAAGGGGCCACTTTGAGATCCCTGAAGACATTTCTGGGGCACATTTGGGGCAGTTTTGGGTCTGAGGAGGGAATTCAGAGCGAACTTGAGGGTCTGGAGGTCACTTGGGGGAGCCGGGTGGGCACTTGGAGGGGCGCTCAGGGATTCTGAGGGACAGTTCGGGATCCGGGGCAGAACTTGGAGGTCCACGGGAGCCCTTGGAGTTCAGGGAGGGGAATTTGGGGCCCTTCGGGGTCCGGCCGCGCCCTTGGGGGGCTCGAACGGGGCTCTCTGGGGCGCGGGGGATGATGGGAGTTGAAGGCGCGGGTATCATGCAGTTTAACGGGGCCGCGGAGCAACACGGGAGTTCTGGGCGCAGCTGCAATGGCTCTCGGTGGGGCGTGGGGCATGACGGGAGATGAAGTCCCGGCTAGGGAAGCGCTGGATGTGCGCCGCGGAGCATGATGGGAGCTGTAGTCCCGGAAGTGGCTCGAACACGATTTTTGGGGGTCCGGGACGGCTGTTGGGGAACACTTTTGCGTCCGAGCCGCGACGTCAAGCCCTCGAGACAACTTAAATACTTCCGGAGCCCTTCGGGGGAGCTCAGGCAGCTCTACCCGGCCTGTTTAGGGCGCGGGGCACGGCAGGAGTTTTAGGCGCGGGACTGTGTTCTGAGGGGCTCTGGGGCCGCGGGGGATGAGAGGAGATGAATTCCCAGAAGTGGCTGTACTGGGCATCTGTGGGGGTGAGAGCATTCAGGGGATTTGGGGACGGTTTGGGGGGTCCCGAATGGGCACTGAGGGGGCACTGAGGGATCCTGGTGGGTCTGGGGGAAACTTAAGGGACAAAGGGGTGGCGAATGCCAGTGTTCTGTGGAGCGCGGGGCATGACGGGCGTTGTAGTCCCGGCTGCTAAGGGACTCAATCGTGCCGCGGGGCATGCCGGGAGTTGTATGCAAAAAGAAAATGATCCGCCCATGTAGGCACCGCCCCTAGTCCCGGATCCCTGGCGCTGATTGGCTGCGGGAGCTGATAGGCGGCAGTATCGGCAAATGGGATGCGGTGGAGGCGGGAACAGCCCATTCACCCTACTCCAGTCCCACCCAGTACAGACAAGTTCATACCCTGTACATCCCAGTACAACCCCAGTGGCCCTCCAGTTTCTCCCAGTACAGCGCAGTCCATCACAATACATGTGAGTTCATTCCCAGTCGTTCCCAGTTCCTCCCAATGTCATCCATAGCATGCCCAAGTGTCCCCAGTTTTCTCTGCAATGTCCCCAGAGTCCCCACTATGTCCCAGTCCCCCCCAGTGTCACTCCCAGTATGTCCTAGAGTCTCCCACAGCGTTCCCAGTGTTCCCCAGTATGTCCCAGTCATCCCCAGTGTTTCCAAGGACAGTTTAATTTCTCTCGGTGGCCGTGGCAGCCAAACCCAGCAGTGGGGTCAGTGCAGTGCCCATGGCCACAGCCCCTTGCAGTGGCCCAGTGCAGCTTGGGCTGATGATCCACCCTCACAGCTGGCCCAGGGCAGCTCTGCAGTGGCTTTGGTGGCACCTGGGGCTGGCACACACCTGAGCAGTGTGTCTGTTTGCAGTGGGGAAACTCAGGCGTTTCAGATTGATTCAAAAAACCCCAAAAAGGGAAAACCCCTCTTAGGCTGAGTGCAGCCAGCTCTGCAAGCACAGCAGGGCCCAGGGGAGTGAGGACAGACAGGATGGGGCTGGGCAATGTGGAGCAAGGTTGTCCACAATGGGTCAGAGCTCAAGGCACAGCTTCTGTGAGCAAGCTAGAGCTGCTGAGGAGAGACCCTGGGTAAATATCAATCACAGAGTGCTGCAATCACCTCTGCTCTAAAGAGAAATAAAATAAAATACATCTTTTAAAATAGGAATGTGTATTTCTTACAATATTGATTTCTTGAAATCTTTCTCCATAACTGAACCAGGAAAACTTTATTGATTCTCTGGGGCTTTGATGTTGTTTACATCACACTCAGTCCCTGAGAGTATGTTCAAAAAACTTCTCCAGCACTCAAAATTTAATTGAAACTCTGAATTTTCTTGAAGTTTTAATGGGTTCCACTGAGGGACACGACTGAGAAAGTGTCCCCAGGTTCCAGTTAGAGCAGAACACTGGAGGCAGTGATGACAACTGGGTACAAACAAGGCCAAGGTGTCTCTGGTGCTGAGCAAAGCTGGATGTGTTTGAGGAATGCAAAGGGCCAAGGCCTGAGCCCCAGCCCCTGGCCAGGCAGATGCTGTCCCTCCCTCCTTGCTCAGGGCTCTTGCCGGGATGGGCACTGGCATGTGGGGATGTGCAATGGCAAGGGCAGGAGCATGGGGCGGCCCCTGCCAGGCTGCTGAGCAGGGACAAGGAGGCAATGAGGCCCCAGGCCTGCAAGGGTCACCTGTCTCCTGCTCCTGGCTCCTGGCTCCTGGCTCAGGGAGGGAGCGACAGGATCTGCCTGGCCAGGGGCTGGGGCTCAGGCCTTGGCCGTTTGCATTCCTCAAACACATCCAGCTTTGCTCAGCACCAGAGACACCTTTGCCTTGTTTGTCCCCAGCTGTCATCACTGCCTCCAGTGTTCTGCTCTAACTGGAACCTGGGGACAGTTTCTCAGTCCTGTCCCTCAGTGGGACCCATTAAAACTTCAAGAAACTTTGGAGAGGGATATTGACTTCGAATTCTTAAGTGATTTCTTCAACTCCCTCTCAGAGACTGATGTTCAGGGATTCAGCACCCAACCCACAAGAGAAGTCCTTGTTCTCTGTCTGTGCTGCTGAGCTGGGCCGGGCTCCTGGCACAGAGGCAGCTCCTGGCAAGGGCAGCAGAGCTGCAGAGAGACAGCTCTGGCCAGGAGCAGCTCCTGTGCACAGCCCAGCAGGGCTGGGGCTCTGCCTGCAGCCACCCGGGCACAGCACAGAGGCACAGAGAGAGCAGAGGCGGCCTGGGCTGGGAGGGTAACTGACCTCTCGCTAGGGGACGAATCTTCACAGGATTTGAATGAATAATTCTCTGCCTCTAGGCAAGTTAAACTTCCATTCCTGGAGGCTTCTCCTAAGGCTGGCACATCCCACAGTTTCCATGATCTTTTGCAAGCCTTCATCCAGTTCCTCCTCTGCAGAGGAGGCGGCCCTAGGGCAGACAGGGCAGTACCTGCAGGCAGCAAGGGCAGGCAGCACAAGTGACAAAGAGGTTAAAGGGGTGGGGTGGGCAGACAGGAGAGACCCCATCAGGGGAGAAATCTGCACAGCCCCTGGACACGGTGAGTCTCTGGCTGCAAGGCAATGCAGGTGAGTTCCTGGAAGTGTCTCTGACAATGCCAGCACTGACAGGACCTGTCAGGGTGGCTCTCCGGGATGTCCTGGTGTGGAGCAGAACAAGGTCCTGAGCGGGGCTTCCCTGCTGCCCCCTCAGAGGCACAGGACGGGTCCCTGCACAGGCAGAGCTGCCCCGGGGCCGTGGGGTGGGGATGGGCTCTGTGAGCCCTGGCAGGGAGCAGAGTTGGGCACAGGGAGACGCTGCTGGCAGCAACAGCCCCACTCAGCAGAGACACGGGCAGGGAGGGACACGGAGCTGCTGCCACAAATGCTGGCCAGGGGGATGTGGCACCTCCCTGCTGTCCCTGTGGCTCAGGAACCTTCCCCCAGCAGCTCCTCCCTGGGCTCCTTTCCCATCCTAAGCAGAGTCCCTGCCCTCATCCCACGGGGGCTCGGCTGTGCAGAGCCCCTGCAGAAGCCAGAGCCCAGGGAAGGAAGGACAAGCCCCTGATTTCCATCAGTCTCTGTGTCCCTGTTGTCCCCTGGCAGGAGCATTGTGACATTTCTCTGCCATCTCCAGGTGCCTGTGCTGTCCTTGTTGCCACCATTGGGTTTCTGAGGCAGAGAAAGTGTTTGGGGCTGGCAGGTGCTCGTCCAGGCAGGGACCCTTTGGATCCTGCTGTGGAGATGTGTCTGTGGGAGTAGAGTGCCCCGGTGCCCTCAGGGCCGTTCAGCTCATTCCCTGGGTGTCCTGCAGGGCTGCAGGGTGCCCTCCAGAAGGGCACAGCTCTCCCGTGCTCGCTCTGGGCTGCCTGGGATCCCCATGGAGGAGACAGCTCAGTGGCAGGGCCAGGGAAATGCTGCTGGCAGCTGCACCTGGGCACTGCAATGATCCCTCTGTGCACCAGCCTGGCAGGAGAGAGCTGAGATCCTCATGAGGCACCCTGGGAGGAGGCGAGGGCTCTGTCCATCTGCTCTCACCCAGAGCCCTCTGCCCTCAGCACTGCCCTGTTTCTCTCTAGGGGAGCTCCTCTGGGTGCCTCTCCTGCAGCTCCAAGCTGCCAGCAAGGGGCAGCTGAGAACAGCCCTGATGGGCAGAGCTGCTCTCTTGTCCCTGCACTGAGAGCCCATCCCTGTGCCTCTCACACCCACACGATTGCACCTGCAGTGCTTTAGAAATGTCAGGGATTTCAGACACCCACAACCACTCCTAATTGTGGCAGGTGCAGCTGGATGAAAAAATACAAGGAATTTCCTCAGCTCAGTTCTTCAGATGGGCAAATTGCAAACAGCAGGACTGAAAAGCATTCTGGTGTTTCAGGAGTCCATTTAATTGATGATCACCCAGCCTTCTCAGTTGCCTCTCACTGAACAAAAAGAAGGAATCCTCTGGAGCCTGTTTGGGAGCCCCTGGTCTCAATGCCTGAAAAACCCAGGTCCCAGGTGAGGAGAATGCAGAGAAGTGGTTCCAAAAACAGAGACCCTGAATGTTGAATTGCTGTAGGATATGCAATATATATTGCTCTGTGTTGAGCCCAGCTCTGTCCTGCCTTTTCCTCCTCAGCAGAAAATCATTTCCTAAGGCAGCAAATGTCCAACAGCAGCTCCATCAGGCACTTCCTCCTGCTGGCATTGGCAGACACGCGGCAGCTGCAGCTCCTGCACTTCTGCCTCTTGCTGGGCATCTCCCTGGCTGCCCTCCTGGGCAACGGCCTCATCATCAGCGCCGTAGCCTGCGGCCACCACCTGCACACGCCCATGTTCTTCTTCCTGCTCAACCTGGCCCTCAGCGACCTGGGCTCCATCTGCACCACTGTCCCGAAAGCCATGCACAATTCCCTCTGGGACACCAGGGACATCTCCTACAAAGGATGTGCTGCTCAGCTATTTATGCTTGTCTTCTTCATTGGGACAGAGTTTTCCCTCCTGACCATCATGTGCTACGACCGCTACGTGTCCATCTGCAAACCCCTGCACTACGGGACCCTCCTGGGTAGCAGAGCTTGTGCCCACATGGCAGCAGCTGCCTGGGCCAGTGGCTTTCTCAATGCTCTGCTGCACACAGCCAATACATTTTCCCTGCCCCTGTGCCATGGCAATGCCCTGGGCCAGTTCTTCTGTGAAATCCCACAGCTCCTCAAACTCTCCTGCTCACACTCCAAACTCAGGGAACATGGAATTATTGTGGTCAATGTCTGTTTATCATTTGGTTGTTTTTTGTTCATTGTTTTCTCCTATGTGCAGATTTTCAGGGCTGTGCTGAGGATCCCCTCTGAGCAGGGACGGCACAAAGCCTTTTCCACCTGCCTCCCTCACCTGGTCGTGGTCTCCCTGTTTGTCAGCACTTCCAGTTTTGCATACTTGAAGCCCTCCTCCATCTCCTCCCCATCCTTGGATCTCGCCCTGTCAATTCTGTACTCGGTGGTGCCTCCAGCCCTGAACCCCCTCATCTACAGCCTGAGGAACCAGGAGCTCAAGGCTGTAGTGTGCAAAATGATGACTGGATGGTTTCAGGAACATTAAACTGCTGGCCAGTTTCTGCCAATCACTTGTAATAAAAGTCATCTTTGATACTTCTTGTTGGATTTTGAGGTTGGTTTATTCTTTTCATTCCTTTGTTTTGTTTTTTTTTTAATATTGTCCAGAAAGAAAAGTCATTATCCCATTTTTTATTTTGTTTCTCTCCACATTCAGTACAGCCCTAAACTGTGTCAATGAAGAGCTGTGCTTTCAGTGGTTTTAAAGGAACTAAAGGACCACCCAGCAGAGTTTTCCTTAGAGATTTCACTTTTTTTCCCTTCTCTGGAGCTGCAGCCGCAATGTCTGTGTGCAGAGCTGGGGGCAGCTCAGGGCTGGCACAGAAGCTCTGCTCCTGCTGGCCACATCATTCCTGATCCAGGCCAGGAGCCATTGGCCTTCTTGCCCACCTGGGCACACTGCTGCCTCATGTCCAGCCTGCTGTCCATCAGCGCCCCCAGGTCCCTTTCTGCCTGGCCGCTGTCCAGCCACTCTGTCCCCAGCCTGTAGCACTGCAGGGGTTGTTGTGGCCAAAGTGCAGGACCCAGCACTTGGTCTTGTTCAACCTCACCTTGTTGGATTTGGGCCCTGGATCCAGCCTGTCCAGGTCCCTCTGCCGAGAGCTCTCCTACCCTCCAGCAGAACAACACTTGCAGCCAACTTGGTCACCACAGTTCCATGAGGCCCTAGAGCGTCACAAGGGTTTCCATGTTTTCAAGAGACTGCTTAGTGTCACAAAGTCCCTTGCATCCTTGGGCCCTGCAGTGTCACAATGTCCCTTGGTTCCATGAGGTCTCTCAGTGCAGCAATGCTCTCCCTGGTCCCACAGTGTCACAATGGTCTCTTGGTCCCAAGGGCCACCATGGTGTCAAACATGTTTCCTTCATTCCATGAGTCTCTCCAGAACAACACTGGCCCCTTGGTTCCACGGGCCCTGCAGTGTCACAATGGCCCCATCATTGCAGGAGTTCCTGCAGTGTCACAATGGCCTCCATGGTCCCACAAGGTCACACAGTGTCACAGTGGTCCCTTGGCTCCATGAGGCCCCAGAGTGCCCCAATGGATTCCCTGGTGGTGCAGTGTCACAATGGACCCCTGCTTACACAAGATCCTGTAAAAAGTAACAATATATTTGTTCATTAATATCTAGATGATTATTTAAATTATAAAACAATAGCTAAATAGCTCTTGTTTAAGTAGGGTACCCATAGGGCCGTATGGGAAACTTTTAAGGGGTTGCTTGGGTTACAAACCCCCCCTCTGGTAACCAGATACAGCTACATCTGGTAATAATTACTAACCTTATAGAATTGCTTGCTCTGCAAAAATTCCACCCCATAGATATAGGAGACTTTCTGAAACACATATGGTAACAATTACTAACCTTGCAAGAATGCTGAGCTTGGAAAAAATTAGACTTATAGATATGCCTTATAAGGAAAGCGGCCAAAGAGGAAGACTTGGGGCCTTCATCCCACAACCACCAGAAGGCAGAAAAAAGACCCTTTAGCAACTGGAGGAGCATGCACAGAAAAGAGACCATGTCATCCAGGAATCCGGAGAAAAAGGACAATAAAAAGCGAACTTTAAAGGGGGGAGGCGCTCGCCTAAGAGAGCGAAGTCTCCTGGCCGCCCAGCGCTGAATCTTGCTTATTCTTGTTTGCATAATAATAAAGATTATTATACAGTTCTCAAATTTGGTCGATTCGTTTATCACAATCCTGCAGTGTCACAGGTGACCCTTGGTTCCATGGGGGCACCAGACTGTAACAATTGTTCCCTTAGCTCCTCAAGTCCCTGCAGTGCCAAAATGGCCCCTTGGTTCCACTGGGTCCCAGGGTCTCACCAAGGTCTCCTTGCTTCTGTAGTGTCACAATGGCCCCTCAGTTCAACAAGGCCCTGCAGTGTCACAGTGGCCTCCATGGTTCCACGAGGACCCAGAGTGTCACAATGGGGCCTTGGTTCTATGGTGCCTTCAGTACACAATGTCACTGTGATCCTCTTCATTCCACTTGGCCCTGCAGTGTCACAATGGCCCCTTGCTGCCCCAGGGCCCTGCAGTGGAGAGCAGGGCACCCAGGGAGCCTCCTTTCCCTTGGCCAGGCACCTTCCCCCATGCTGGGGCTGAGTCCTGTGGCAGCTGCAGCTGCTGCTGTGCCCTTGCCAGGGGCTGAGGCCGTGGGGCAGTGCCCAGAGCAGCCTGGCCTGAGCAGAGCTGTGGGGCCAGAGCCGGCTGGGCTGGGCTGGGGAGAGGCCCTTGGTGCTGCCCAGAGCTCAGGGCAGCTGGCAGAGCTTGCAGGGAGCTGGGCTGGGCTCAGAGAGCCTGGCCCAGAAACCATCAGTGTCCATCTCAGCCTGGCTGAGCGTGCAGCGGCCAAGAAGAGCAGCCCAGGGTCTGCAAGTTCTCTGGGTGGGAGCTGAGCTTGTGAGCCCTTGAGCCCTGCCAAGTGCTGGGGCTGCACCTCCAGCTCCAGAGGAGATGGGACAGATGGGAGCAGACACAAATCCTGCTGCATTCCTTCTTGTGTTTGCTTGTACAGGTGACCTGGATCCATATGTAGAGTAGGTGTTTTGTGTCAGATAACACTGGTAGCGGGAGAAGAATAATAATATGTAGCTGAAAATAATATTTCATGCATAATACAAAATGAGGAAAAACAGACACATACGATCAGAAGAGCATCTGACTTTTTCAGAGGAGGAGTGACTCATTGATGTTCCAGTAGCCAAACCTGTTCAAATACTTTCCTCAGGCCTTCCTTGAGATGAGAGGTGACCAGCGTAGGCCAAGGCCGGCCAGAGCTCTCTGTCCTGGCAGCTTTTGTCTGAGACACCATGTGCATATAGGGAATTTTTTGGGGGAGTATCAATTTTGACCGTGGACACCTGGAGAGAGAGACAGTTCTTTTCCATGGGAAGGAAAGCACAGAGCCCAAGTTCTCCAGGGGCTGATGAGAGGCAGCCCTCAGCATTGCAAGATCCGCTGGACAGGTCCAGTGGCCCCTGGGAGGCCAAACCAGCCAGACTTGTTCCATCTTACCTTGGCTCCACAAGGCCCTGCAGTGTCAAAATGTTCCCCTTGCTTCTGTAGTATCCCAATGGCCCCGTGCTTGCATGAGGCCCTGCAGGGTCACAGTGGCCCTTTGGTTTCGTGGGGCCCCACAGTGTCACAGTGGTCCCCACAGAAAGGAAACCACAGATCCCCAGTGTTTCAGGGGCTGATGAACTGCAGTGATCAGAGGCCAAGGACACACAGATCTGTCTCTCTTGGCAGCTTTGTCTGGGAGTAACCCTTGGTTTTTGAAATTATGAATGTGGAATCTCAATTTCAGCCACTTCTCCCTGGAGAAGGCCAGTTCTTCTCCACAGAAAGGAAAGCACAGAGCCTCTGTGTTTGGAAGGCAGGTGAGAGCCGGCCCTCAGGAGGCCAAGGCCAGCCAGACCTCTCTGTAATGGCAGATTATGTATAGGAGCAGGCATTACATATAGGACTTTTGGAGGTGGAATCCCAATTTCAGCCATGGGCCCCTTGAGAAAGGATGTTTCTTTTCCATAGGAAGGAAAGCACTGAGCCCCAGTTTGAAGGCAGGTGAGACCGAGCTCTCAGGAAGCCAAAGGCAGCCAGACTTGTTGGTAATGGCAGCTTTTGTCTGGGAACAATCCCTGTATATTGGGAAGGTTGGAGGGGGAATCCCATTTTGGCCATGGATGCTTGAATGAGAAGAGCAGTTCTTTTCCATTTGAAGCAAAGCTCAGAGCCCCAGGGTTTCAGGGTACATGAGAAGAGACCCTTGACATGCCAAGGGCAGTTGGAGCAGTCAGGCCAAGCCAATCAGACCTGTTCCCTGTTCTTTAGGATCCATGGGGCTCTGCAGGGTCACAGACGTGGTGTCATACTGGATCCTTTGTTTTGTCAGGCCCAGATGTGTCACACTGGCCTCTTGTTTCCATGGGGCTTCACAGTGTCACAATGGTCCCTTGCTTCCATGAGGCCTGGCAGTGTCACAGGGGTCTCCTTGGGGCTGCAGTGTCACAATGGTCCCTTGGTTCCATGGGGACTCACAGTGTCAGAAGGGTCTCCTTGGTTCCATGAGGCCCTGCAGAGCCCCTTGATTCAATGAGGCCTCCAAGTGTCATCATGGCCTTCATGATTCCATGAGGCCCCACAATGTCACAATGGACCTTTGGTTCCATGCGGTCATACACTGATCCATGGATCCTTAGTTCCATGGGGCCCTGGAGAGTCACAATGGACTTCTTGGTTTCATGGTGCCACACAGTGTGACAACTGCCCCTTGGCCTGCCAAGACTCCAGAGTGTCACAATGGTTCCTTGCTTCCATGACATCTGGAGTGTCACAATGGTCTCCATGATGCCATAAGGCCTTGCAGCGTCACAACAGACTATTGGTTTCATGGAGCCCCACAGTGTCACTATGGTCCCCTTGGCACCACAGGGCCCTGAAGTGCCACAATGGCCCTTTGGTTCCACGAGGCCTCCAAGTGTAAAAATGACCTCCAGGTTCTATGACGCCCTGCTGTGTCACAATGGACCTTGGATTCCATGATGCCCCAGAGTGTCACAATGGAATCCTTGGTCCCAGGGTGTCAGAATGGACCCTTCATTCCATGGACACCCACAGTGTTCACTGCAGTGCCCTTGATTACACCAGGCCCTGCCATGCTCTAATGGCCCCGTGCTTCCAGTGGGTCCCAAAGGGCCAGAACAGTCTCCATTGTTCCATGAGGCCCCACAATGTCTCTATGCTCCCCTTGGTTCCCCAGGGCCCCACAGTGGAACAATGGATTCTTGGTTCCATGAGGTTCCTCAGTCCCAATGGTCTCCTTGGATCTGCAGTGTCACAGCGGCCCCTTGGCTCCATGTGGCCACGCTGTGTCACAATGGCTCATGGTTCCATGAGGCCACACAGTTTAACAAGGGACCCTTGGTTCCATCAGGCCTTACTGTGTCACAATGGACTTGTGGTTCCATGAGCTCTCACACTGCCAGCAGCAGTCTCCTTGGTTCTGAGGTGTCACCATGGACCCTTTCTTCCATGAGGTTCCGCAGTAGAACATGGTCACCTTGGTTCCGTGAGGTTCTGCAGTGTCACAATGGACCCAAGGTTCCACCAGGCCTTGCTGTGTCACAATGGCCCCTTGGTTCCACGAGGTTGCTCAGGGTCACAATGGTCTCCTAGGATCTGCATATCACCAGCTCTCACCCAGGGGGCTCTTACAGCACTGGCCCCTGCAGCCATGCCACCAAAGCAGGCAGCAAACCTTCAGCCACCCTTCCTGCTGCAGCCACAGGGACTCCTGGGCCCAGAGCCGCCAGCAGGCCACAGCCTTGCAAAATCCACCTGCACATTCTCAAGGCCACCACAGCCTTGGCAACTGGGCCACCAGCATCTGGGCTGCTGCAGGGGCTGATCTTTAAGCCTTGGAGCCTCCAAAGGCCCTGGGCTCTGCTTCCCAGCCTGCTCTGCACTGCCCTGAGCCCGCATTGTTCCAGAGACAAAAGCCAAGCCAGGCCATCCTCACCCTGCCCGCATTCCTGCCTGGAATGGCACTGTACCTCCACTGGCACAGCAGTGCACATCCTGCTGGGATCGGTGCTCCAGAGCAGGCAGCAGGAAAAGCCCAGGCAGCAGCAACACCTCAGCAGTCAGGGGCAGAGCACACAGCAAGTGGCAACTGATGCTTGGCAGCCGGTGAAGTGCCTGCTCTGCTCGTTTCCAGGTCCTGGACGTTCCACCTGGAACCCTCTGGGAGCTGTGATGTCACTGAAATTTCAGGGCTGCTGCGCAGTGGGAGATGGAGATGGCAGAATGATCAAATCCTTGAATGGTAGGCCTTGGATGTTCCTGGAGATGGGGCAGACACAGCCTCTCTGCACTGGTCCCTGCGTCAGGGACAAGAACCCTGAGAGTAAAGAACTTCTTTCCATCATCAAATCTCTTCCACCTCATGCAGTTTGATGCCATTCCCCCTTGTCCTGTTGCTACACTTCCTGACAAAGAGTCCTCTCCCACATTCCTGTGTGTCACGCTGTTCCTGCAGGGTCACATGTGTGGTTGAACCTGCAGACAGGAGAGAGAGAAGCCAAGTTCCCAGACAGAAAAAATGGGGAAAGTGGCATGAGAGGTGAGATAAGAAGGAAAAAGTAGAGACATGCAAGGCATTGGTTTGGGTGGGCTGTGGGATTCATGTCTTGTATTAGAGGCCAGGTTCCCTGGTGCACTCAGTTCCTGTGTTGCAGCCTCCCTACAGCCAGCATCTGTGAGCAAACGGCACACCCAGAGTTGGGAGCACACTTGCTTAAACTACTGTTGAACGAGGCTATAGAGGGATCTTTGTGTGGAATTCTAAACCCTGTGGATTGCGCTGAAGAGTGTCCAGGGAGGGAGACAAAATGGGGATGGGGACACAGGGTTTTATATGGGGTGGGAAAGCAGCAGAGCATTGCAGTAAGCCATGACCAATAGGGGACTAGAGAGGGGAGAACATTCTAGAAGGAGTATATATAAGGAAAAAACAGCAGTTGAACTGGGTGATGCCAACAAAAACTGCTGCATCACCATGAGTCTGCAAATGCCCATGGGTGACACCATTGCATTCAGAGGGATGTCTCTCTTTTACCTTGGTGACTTTGCCCTGAGGTATTACAGTTCCAATGGTAGGCTTCTGGGTCCTCACAACTCCACCCTTTTTGTTTTCTATAAAGAAGGCTCCTGCCATAGAGGTTTGAAGGAATTTAGCAAAAAAAGGATACAATAACCAACACAATGAATACAATAAACAAAGCCCGCAAAACAGTCTTAACTAGAGATGAAAGCCAGCCTTTCATCCCCCATGTTTGAAAAGTCCACTGAACCAGTCGCTGTTGCCTTCTGTCTGGATCTTGTTTCCGTGATCCTTTAGCAGCTGGATGCTCTGGTATACTGACTCCCTATGTGACAGCAGGTTGAAAAAACACATGCCTTCAAATGCCTGATAGCCATGGCCATGGACAAGAACTTGTGGCTTGTCTGTGGAAGCACCCAGCTGAAGGCATGCAGCTCAGTGAGGAGCATCCAGATTCCTGCTGCAGCGACAACAAACGGCAGCATCCTCTGACTTGAGCTAATTTAGTATCTGGAGGCTTGGGTGGCCTAAAAGTAAAGAGATAAAGAGAGTAGAAGGTGAAACGTAAGTTGTGGTCCCACTAAACTTTCTCTTCTGTAAGCCAGGGGTGTGAACAAAGCTTATTAGAAGGATCATAGATCAATGCTAAAATATAGCTTTTACAAATTTTAAGTGAAATATTGTTGTGGTTTGAGAGGAAGTGAGGTTTTTGGGATGGTGTGGTCACACCAATGGGTGTTCAGATTTTTATATTGGCACCTGGTGTGGCCACTGGGGACATGGATACGCCTCTGAGAACACAGGAGTTAAAAGCAGAGAACTCCCAGGGGAAGCTCTCTTGGGTTCTGTCAGGGAAAAAAGGTCAGACCTCCCCTGCCATCTGGGCGGGGGAGGGGAAGCCATGCAGCCAGGTGAGGAAGGTCCGGCCCCGAGGATGGAAGGGTGGAAGAGCGGAAGAGCACCGAGAGGCATCGGGCAGCCCCCCCACCCCCAGGAGAGAGAGAGCGAGAGAGAGAGAGAGAGAGAGAGAGAGAGAGCCAGCCTGTGTCTGTGACTGTGCTACCTTGAAACTTGATAACGTGTGCCCGCAGCATGGATGAGAAGGAGAAGGGAGGGAGGGGGGGATGCAGCAAGAAGGTGTCTGGCCACTGTGGGAGTTCTGGGCGGGCTGAGCCCGAGATTTTAACCCTTATTTTGGACAATGAAAACTTTGCAGAACAATAACCTTCCTAGAAGAGAGATAGAGATGGAACAGAGGAAGAAATGGGCAAGTGTGATGAAAATTCCTGCAAGTGAAAGATGTCAGAAGAGTGGGGAAGAATCTTAGGTGAGAAGAGATGATGGAGTGGCCTTAGCTGGACTTTTCTCGTATAGCCCTGGACAGAACCATGTTTCCTGTGACACAGAGACTGCATCCAGGGGGAGGCAATGGCTCAAAGCCAAGAGGGTTAAGTTTTGAGACACCTCGGCCCCAGGGGGTGAAATTTGGGGGGGGCAGGTGTCCCGAAAGTGAGACATTGTGCTCTTTTTGGAACGGGACAAAGCATCCTTAAAAGGAAAACCCTAGAAGCAGCTCTGGTCTGTGTGCAGTGGTGAGAGCACTGGACATGGAAGGAAGAGGTCACGATGGCAGATGTTCTCCAGGCGGTGCCACGAGTGACATGGAAACACATGTGTGGGAATCCATAAAAATCAGAGAGTTTTAGGAAGGTTGTAAAAAGGACAGGCCACAGAAACAGCAAGAATTGTGAAGTGCTAAAGCAGCAGAAAAAGATATATAAGCTGTAGTGAAGACAATAGGGCTGTGTAATGGGCCTTCTAAGTTGCAACAAGTTTATTTAGTATATATCTAGGAGGTTATGCTGATGAATATAGCTTTATTCGTTGTCTCTTATAAACGAGCCATTGTGTTGGAGAATCGGCTGCTATTGTTTTAACCAAAGCTACATGTGTTTAAGATGATTGGATAGAACTACTGTCGGTATGCTTTTGCTCTATGTAATTGGCTTAGATGCATTTATGTTATGTGGAAACATTAAGTTTCTTTGGTCTGCTGCCTGGTCAGCGAGCTGTATGCATCTTTCCATTGTCATAACCATGTAATGAGACTGATGCTGAAAACATAAAAAGCTCTAGATGCTGATCAAAGCAGCCCCATCCTGTTTGCGTCTGTATATAAACTGCCAGCGTACCAAACACGAGGTTTTGACGGTGTTTCCTGGGGAAACCTATGGCACAAAAAGGACTCCTCTCCTCTTGATGAACAGAGAATTGATTGTCTAAAGGGTCATGATGCACTGAGAGTTGGTGATCTGAAGGATGGATATATTGGAAATTTGGGGGGGGAGTAGGAAATGTTTTTGGAAGGTTTTCATTTTCCCTGTGTATTTCTTTTTACTTGTAGTGTCGTTAATAAAGTTTTCTTTTCTTTATTTCTAAGTGGGGGCCTGCTTTACTTATTCCTGGTCACATCTCACAGCAGAAAACAGGGAGAGTGTATTTTCATGGGGGCACTGGCTTTGTGCCAATGTCAAACCATGACAAATATATATAATAAAATAATAAATCAAGCCTTCTGAAATATGGAGTCAAATCCTCGTCCCTTCCCACATGCAAAGACCCCTTTGACCACCGTCACATATGCCCTGGCTGGCTGCAGGCTGGGCACACGTCCTGCCCTCCTGCTCTGTGCCAAAGGCAGCAGGGATGGGCAGCTCTGGGCACCGCTCTGAGCACGGCCTGGGCACCACGGGCAGCTGGGACAAGGGCACAGGAGCCCTCAGCTCACGGGCGGTTTCTGCTTTCTCTCCTTGCAGCCGGGCTCGGCGGGTGCTGAGGCTGCTCTGGGCTCTGCCAGGGCTCTGCTGGAGCTCAGCACCGGGCCAGAATCAGCCAAAGAAGAAATGGTGTGACCTGCAGCACTTGCTTGAGCATTTTGGCAGCACATCTCAAGTTTGCAGAGTGTACACCTCCAAGGGAAAACATGACACCCCCCCCCCAAAAAAAAATTGTTCAATAACTTCTGAAATGAAATCAATCTGGCATGACCCCAAATGACATTTCTCAGTTTGCTCAAGCTGTAGCTCAGCCCTTCTCCGAACAGTTCTCTCTCCCACCCTCCTTTTACTTCCCAACTGCTCCCTCTTTTCCCCCAGTGAGTTCCCAGCCCATCGCAGTCTCTATCACACTGTTGCCTTCCTTGGTGCTCCTCACCACAAGGAAGGCTGAGCCCCAGACTTAGGGACTCATCCTGTCACTGGTTGAGGAGCAGCAATGTCTCAGAGGTCCAGTGGGATTTTAGTGTCATTCAGAGCCACTCTCCAGCCCTCAGCTCTCCTCGCTGCTGAGCTCCCACTCCCTTTTCCTCATCCTTGCTGCAGGATGAGCTCTGTGAATCCTCTTGAGCCTCCCCACTCTTCCCAGCCCACGAACCCCCCTCAGTTAGGGTGAAGCTAAAGCTTCTCTGTCTCCTGTGGCACAACAGTCCAGTGCCCTGTGCAGGGAGCCCCAGCCCCAGAGCACAGCACACAACAGTGCAGTCCGGGCTGGAGCAGCTGCCCTGCAGCCCTGGCTTGGCTGTTTGTGGCAAGGCAATGCTCCCTGTTCCCAGCTGTCCCTGCAGGATGGCCCCAGGGCAGAGCCCAGCCGGGCTCCCACTGCAGCCCCTGGAGCTTGGGGCAGACAGTGCTCCCAGAGCTGAGGTTCCTGGGGAGCACCTGGAGCTGTGCCTTGCACTCTGTGGCCATGTGTCACAGTGCAGGCTGGCTCGGGCTGTGTGAATGTACCAGCCCTGGTTTGACTGCCAGGGGCCTCGCGCAGTCACATCTCTTCCAGGGCTGCAGCATTTCACTGGGCAGAATCTGACAATGCATGGATATCAGAGCAATGAAATTATCCAGCCTGGGTTTTTCAAAGGCCCTTTAGCAGGAAGGGCTTAAGAATAAATGCTCTCTGTTTGCAACATGAACATAGGGGTGAGTACTCTCTCTGTCTCCAACCCACTACCCCCAGCCAACGTTACAGCCACCATTCCCTCACACATCCCCATCGTGCCTTCCCACTGCTGTGTCCTGTCAGGGTTTCCCAGCCCGTCCTCCCTTCATGGCCCCGTCCCCTCAGGCTCTGCCCCAGCACAGCCAAGCTGCCCGGCAGCAGCGCCGCAGCCCCACAGCAGCTCCAGAGCAGCCCCATCCAGGGGCACCTGGGAGCCCTCAGCAAGGCAGCCAGCAGCACACGGGCAGGAGGACACGGATGGCGCTTCCTGCCTGGCACAGGGCTTGTGGCCATCTTTGGGCACCGCTCTGGCAGGGATCCCCGCAGCCCCGGCCCCTGCCCAGCCGCTCTGTCACCAGCACAAAGGCTTCAGCAGAACCACCATAGGCCAAGGGGCTTCTGGCCATTTCCTCTGCAACACTGCACACCTGGGCATCTTGCTGAGCCATAGCACCCTTTTCCCCCTCTTCCCCTATGCCATGCAGACCCTGCGCAGCAAAAGAAAGCTCCTGGGAGTCTGTGTATTATAACACACTCTATATTCATATACTAATGAAAAAACAAAAAAAAGAAAAGAACAATCTCAAAGAAATGGAAAATTCCCGCTGACTCGGGTGGCCTCAGCAGAAAGAGGCATCAGCACTCAGCAGAGCTCCAGCAGCGCAGCCAGCCGAGCCCGGACAGACGAGGCCATGTCCTCCATGCCCAGCGGAGATGTTCTTGCACCCTCTGGAAGATGGAATATCGCTCCCTCTGCAGTGCCTGGAGGACATACAATGTTTGATGTGCCAGATCCGACACAGCACTGCTGGTGTCCTCTGTCAGGTGTTCAAGGGCTGAAAGAGAAAGGTGACAAAGGAAGGAGACCAGGACATCCATTGATCATCACAGGCCCAATTTTATTGATCAGTACGGCGGGTTAAATGCAGTTCATAATGAACTTCATGCATATTGGAAAAGTTGAGCTCAGGATTGGTTAGTTACATATCAGCAGCTACACCTACTTCTGCATTCCTATGGTTCTACTTTTGATACTTTCTACATATTCTCAGGATATATTCAGGAATAATCTCTACTCCCTATCCTCATGTTGCAGCAAGTTCACTGATTGCTAATTGCTGACATCTCCTTTCAGCTTGCTGACTGCTGACTTCCTCTCTCAGCTTAACCAGCGGAATTATGTCAGCATGGCCTTTCTCAACTAACCAACTATTAATAAAACCCTCCACATTTCCCCCGTTTTCTTCTTGAGCAAGGAGATTAGTTTGCCAGGTTTTTGCTATTGTACGGCTGACCATGTTTTGAATACAATTAAAGATACAAGGCAAAATAAGCAAAAACAGTAAAATTACACCCAGCAGTCCTATAGCATAGATCACAAGGTTCCTCAGCCATGGCCCAAGTCCTAAGCTTTTAAGTCATTCGTCAATTCCTAAACCTTCTTCTTCCTTGAGATTGTGAAGTCCCTGTTGCAGTTCTTTTATCTTAGTGTGAATGGACACCGAATGATCAGACAGATTCATGCAACACATTCCTTCAAACTCTTCACATCCATGTCCTTGTGCTAGGAGCAAAAAATCTATGGCAGCTGTATTTTGCAAAAGAGCATGGTTAACACTCTGCACATCTGCGGTTAGCATGTCTAGAATTTGTGATGTCTTGTTCAGCTCATCCTTTGCCCAGCACCCTAATTGCTTTGCTAAATTCATAGCCTTATTGGCAGACCGTCCCGGCAAGATAGTTGAAACAACCACCTGTTTGAATGTGCCCCAAAACTGTGGATCTCCTATCGAGCTGCAGTCTAAATCATGTATGTCACATCTCTTTCTGTTTGAATTTTGACTCAGCTGCATTAGCAAGGACACATTAGGGTGAAACAATGACAATTTTCCCAAATAACAGGGTCCACCCTGTGGTCTAGCTGGTATACCATTCCATGCCCTGTCTCCACAAATTAAAAATATTCCTGTAGGTAATTTCATTGGTGCCGTGATTTTTGTGCTGTTACATTTACTGTAATGCTGCGGAGAGATTTCACTCACATTCAGGAATGAATCTAGGGTGGCCCATGTTTCTTTCGGTCGGTTTGAAAATCTGAAGCTAAACCATCCACCAGCTGTAGTGTTAGACAAACTGGCGTTTGTACTGCCAAAATAGTCCAATTCCTCAGGAGGAGAATGCAAAGAGGTGTTGAGTGATTGGATTAGTAAACATTGACGATAGCCATCACTCTGACCTGCAGTATATCCTTGTTGCCCTGGCAATTTGATGTTTGGCATGTTAGGCATACATAAGGTTTGATTTTTTATCAAACTGCAAAATTCTCCAGGAGACCACACCGGAAGTCCCACCAGGCATGTTTGAAATGGGTTAGTGACTCCTCCAAGACTAAGACAAAGCGATGATTGGTTAATTTGATTAGCAAGCGTCACCCATAAATTTTCTCTTGGCTGACTAAAACGTGTTATTCCTACTACTTCACTTGCTACAGCATTGAGCAATATAACAAGAACAAACCTCATCTTTCCTTCTGCTTGCTTTGTTTTTCCTTTCTTCGCTGTCTTTTCCCTGGTTTGCTAGATTGTCTATTGTAAGGCTGAATCAATTTTTGAATACACTGATCTAATTCTAAATCAGCATCTTTGATTACAGGTATAGCGTAAGATAAGTTTGAAGGCAAATCAGCTTTACAGCGAGCTGTTATGATGCGTGAGGCTTTATTAATTTCAAATATTCTAAGTGTTTCCTGCAACTTCCACCTAAGATATGCTATAATTACTTGTTCTGCACTCTCAAAAAGCTGTAATCCTGTCCGTCCTGGCAGGCCAGTACTTTGTTCAAGAGCTCTAACCCAGATAAAATTTCGAAGCCACTTTCCAAAACAAGGTATACACCATAAATATCCTGCTGACCTTTGTGAATACCAATAAACCTGATTACAATCTGCACAATGCAAAGCTACCCATGCATAGCACTTATCATTATCCCTTTTGCAAACATAACAAGGAAGTGAATGTAAGTAAAAACCAGTATAAAAGTCTGTCTCTTCAATCCAATGCAACCAATTTAATGGTGGTGATTGCAAAGCCTCTTTAGCTTTTTTACTATATGCGGCTAATAGCTCAAGGTCTTTCTTTAACGCAAGACGTATTTTATTTCGTAATCGTAGTTCTTGTTCATTATCTTCCTCAACAACTATATCCTCCCGAGGGTCCCACAACTGTAAAAGTGTCCTAATCATAGAAAATTAATTAGCAATCACCAATAGCCTTATTTAAACGAGGTCGTTCCCTTTTTTGCCTTCCTTTTCTTATCTATCTTCAATCTTGCTGCTCCTAGTTTTACTGGTCCTGCCACTTGCAAACTCAATTTCTGCAATTCTTCAATGCAGCAGTCTAGTGCCCTTTCAGGATTTCCCTTGAAGGGCCCTACAATTGAGCACTGTGTTAAAGGTACTACTTTCCTACACCTTACAGAGACTATGCGTGATTTACTTTGAACCTTAATTCTATTCATGACGCATTGTATTTCCCATCGATAATAAGCAAGAATTTTCTGTTCAGGAGACTCATAAAGACTTAGAGCTATATACGCATTTTGCCCTGTTTGTCTCCTTAATTCATCTTGCCAACTTTTACCCCACCGGTGCTCGTGTTCACAAGTGTGACACCACAAATCCCACTATAATGATTGTTCTAACCAAAAAGTTCTATCATAACCCCCACAATGTAGGGCTATCCAGGCAGCACAATGTGGATCGTGACAGTCAAGGCAATGTTCCTTTGCTGGATTTATTAAACGAAAAGTTGATAATGAGTCAATAAAACCAATCAGCTCCTGGGTTGTCTGACAGTAGTGTGTCAGTGCTCTGTCCATCGCTTTCGAGTATCCCTTCAGCTGTAGCAATAGCGGTTGTAGGACCAGAAGCAGTTTCTTCCCCAGTCGCTCCTTGTCCTCCTCCATGAGGCGATCCACCAAAGGCTGCATTAAAAGCAGGTTTAGTCCACTTAGCAGGCACCCACAGAGGCCCTGTAGGTGAGGAAACACAAAGATACCCCCGACCCCAATATAATACTTTTGCAGGTTTTTTCCATAATCCTGTACTGGGGTTCTTATACTTAACCCAGACCTCTGTTTCCTTAGTATTTTCCTGACCTGACCTTGGATGATGTTTAATTGCAGGAGGGGTATCATCTTCCCCAAAAATACATAAATGATTAATTACATACAACACCTTAGCCAAACATGCTTGTGGATCTCTCAAATCTTGATGTTTTTCAATATATTGCTTAAGGGTACCGTTTGCTCTTTCCACTATTGCCTGTCCAGTAGGGGAGTGTGGAATACCTGTCACATGCTTAACTGACCACTGATTCAAAAATTTCTGAACCCTAGCACTCACGTAAGCTGGAGCATTATCCGTTTTGATACTTTTTGGAACTCCCATGACAGCGAAGCAACTTAACAGGTGTCTGATAACATGTATACCTTTCTCTCCTGCTTGAGCCGTAGCCCATATGTAATGACTATACGTGTCTATAGTGACGTGCACACACTTGACTTTACCAAATCTAGCGATATGTGTAACATCCATTTGCCACTTCTCATTTATTTCTAAACCCTGAGGATTAACTCCAATACCTAAACCTATTCCACCATTGTGATAACTACATGTTGGACATGCTCTAACAATAGCTTTAGCTTCTGACAAACTCAATTCAAAGTGCTTTGCTAATCCTTTTGCATTTTGATGATATTTACTATGTGCTTCTCTGGCCAATGTATGCTTATCGATAGGACTAGAGTTATCAATGGGTAGGGTAACCAATTTATCTGCACATTCATTTCCTTCTCCTAAACCTTCAGACCATTTATGGCTCCTGATATGAATCACAGAATACGCTGCATTTCTCTCCCATAGAGCTTTCCTTAATTGTACCAACAACTCATACAATCGTTTATTATTCACTGGATTTGAAAGACCAGGCTGTAAGGCCCCCATAGGTTCCATTTGATCATTTACAGCCCGCAAATCATGTATTAAACGATATTTTCCTGATTTCTTTTTGATCACAAAAATAGGTGTATTCCAGGGGCTCGTGGAAAGTTGTAAATGTCCCTTTGAATATTGTTCCTCCACTAATTCATGAGCATGCATAAGGCTTTCCCCTTTTAGTGGCCATTGCTTAACCATCACCGGTGTATCCGTTTTCCAGGTGAGTGGAATGGGGAAAGTCCAAGCAATGGCAATTACCCCAAAGGATGCTGATTAGTTAACACCACTCCCAATTGTGTTAAAATGTCCCTTCCAATTAAACAGGAGACTATAGGAGGCAGTTGCACAATTGAAAGCACAGGAGATATTTGTTGATCCTCAATGCACACAGACAAAGAAGGTGACCTGCTTGCCAATGTAAATCCTCCTACTCCTGTGAGCATGTTTGCTGATGGGAATAAAGGCCAATGTTGTGGCCATGCTTCTGGAGAAATAATGCTGGTATCTGCTCCTGTATCCAATAATCCATAAAGGGTTATGCTTTGATGCCCATAAGTAATTTTAACCTTTTGCTTTGGTCTATTTTGTAAATTCACAGTTAAAAGTGTAACACCAGTAGAGCCAAAACCTTTTTCATCCCGTGCTTGCCCAGTAAATGGTTGTATTCCCGATGTCATTTGTGATAGTGGTACCAATTGTGCAATACGTTGTCCTTTTGTTATTTTAATTGGAGGATAAAGGGTGTAAGCCATGATTTGTATTTCCCCTGTAAAGTCTGCATCAATAACTCCAGGCAAAACAAATAATCCCAACATAGTTGTAGAAGAGCGTCCTAATAATAATGCTCCACATGTTTGTCCATTTAATATAAGAGGACCCTTTACTCCAGTTGGTATTTTCTCAGGCCGATTTGTCATTAGTATGACATCTACTGCTGCTGATAAGTCCAAACCGAGGCTCCCTGTTGTTGCGGGTTGCAGACAGGAGGTGGCAGCAATGTTGCGGCAGCTGGTTTCTCCGGTGTCACGGCGGCAACTTGTATCTGGGCGCGGCCCCCTTGAAGCGCGCTCTGCTGATGGTTTCCCGACCGGTGCCTGCAAGCCGTAGTGTTGTGGGAGCTGGATCGGCAGTGTTGACACCAAATTCCAGTCGCTCGGCAAGCTCGGTGTGTGTGTCCCTCATTGCCGCACCGGTAACACTTGATAAATGGCTTTGAACCTCCTTGCGTGAATGAGCCACTTCGGAGAGGAGCAAGGGCAGCTAACACCTGATTCTGATTAGACTCTGCCTGCTTTTGTAACCCCAATCCTAATTCCTTTAGAGCCTCTACTATGAATGCCTGTGAAGCCGTTGGTATTAATGCCATTCGCTCTAATGCTTCCTCAATGGTCCAATTTGCTCCCAAAGTAGCTAACACTCTTTGGGTTGCTGGATTACTATTTTGCAAGGCACACTGCTTCAATAGCGCCCCCTTAAGATAATCTGCCACACCGGCCGGATCTATAGCCGTAGCTACCCTATCGATAAAATTTCCAAATGATTCTTCTCTACCTTGCTTAATACCCATATAAGCTGGTAACCCTCCTGGCTCTTTAACCATATCTATTGCCGTACGCACTAATCGCATAGCCTCTCTAAGCTTATCCGGTCCCGATACCATCTGTGCCTCCGTACGCAAATATGCCCCTAAGCCCATGAGCTCATCCATTGTTACCCCATGCAATGGGTCTCCCTGAGCCCGTTGTACAGCAACTGATTCATTTACTAACGCTTGACAATGTGCATTAAACAATAACTGTTGATGTTGAGTGAATATTAAACGCACTATTCCTCTTAAATCATTTGGGCATAGAATCTGAGTGTTAAAGACATAATCTAACATTTGCTTAACAGGTTCACTTTTTACTCCAAACTGACTAACCGTGGAACGTAGCTGGGTTAACAACTTCCAATCTAAGGGAGAATATGCTGCTATATTATGCGTAAGGTTGCCCTGTGCATCATACTGTGGTGTGTATATAACCGGACATGCAAGGCTAGAAGCTATTTCCACTGCCTCGCCATCCCCCATTTGCATTAATTCTTTTGCTACAGCAGACCAAGCTTCCCTCCTTTGATTAGCCATTTCCCCCCATAGATCACGGTGTGCCCCTGGGATGGGAGCTGGCTCTTTGGGGGTGCTATGCTGCCGGCATTTCGGTGCGGACACTGAGTTTTCGCACGGGGAAGGCGGTGAAGCAGAGGCTGGCTCGCGCGGGGGAAGCAACCACCCGGCTGGAGCTGTAACCGGAGCCGGCCTGCTCGGGGGTAGCGGCGGAGGCAAGGCTGGCGGCGGAGGCAGAGCTGGCTTGCTCCCACCCCCACCATCCGACCCGCCTGAAGCCGGCGGCGGAGGCAAAGCTGGTTTGCTCTTAGCTCCCCCATCCGACTCGCCTTCCCCCTCAGACAAGGGGGGTGCAGACGGTTCCACTATGTCTATAGGCAAATCCTCCACACCAGTATACTGGGGACTTTTAGGCATAAGTATCCTAGTTACAGAGGGTGCTAAGGGATCATCCTCACGACCATATCCTATATTCCTCTCATGAGCTTCTGTCGCCCTTTCTGCTGCCTTTCTCTCAGAAACGTGCTGAAGTAACGTATTATACACCACCCGCCATAACTTCCTGAATTTTTTAGCTGACTTATCACCGTCTAACATTGTATCCATCAATATTTTCCCAAACTTTTTCCACTCTGATAGCTCATGAACTGTGTGCGGGTTAATAAATATACCTTTAGTATGGCCGTAAGCTAATAACCCCGGTAATTCCTTTTTTAAATCTGTCTCTTTTTCTCCTCGTTTTTCTAAATATGAGGAGAAGAGATTGTATGCCGCTTGCCTATCCATACCTATTAATCAGCGCGCACTGTTGCAGCCCTTCCAGGCTCCTGCGGCACGTAGAGACTTGAGTCACTGTTGTGATCCTCAAGGGTGCTTTTAAAATCCGGCACCGTCCCGGCTGCAAGGACTCTCACCCAACTTCCTCGACCGTGGCAACCGTGGCAAGTTCCTTTTTCCTTTTAATCTGAGAAAAAAGGACAGAGATTCAGCGTTGGCCGCATAGGTTCCGCGTTGCCCGCTCTGCGTTGGCCGCATAAATTCAGCGTTGCCCGCATTCTCCACCATTTGTTGCCATTTGTCGACGGAAGGAGACCAGGACATCCATTGATCATCACAGGCCTGATTTTATTGATCAGTACGGCGGGTTAAATACAGTTCATAATGAACTTCATGCATATTGCAAAAGTTGAGCTCAGGATTGGTTAGTTACATATCAGCAACTACACCTACTTCTGCATTCCTATGGTTCTACTTTTGATACTTTCTACATATTATTAGGAGATATTCAGGAATAATCTCAACTCCCTATCCCCATGTTGCAGCAAGGTCACTGATTGCTAATTGCTGACATTTTCCTTTCAGCTTGCTGACTGCTGACTTCCCTCTCTCAGCTTAACCAGCGGCATTATGTCAGTATGGCCTTTCTCAGCTAGCCAACTATTAATAAAACTCTCCACACTGCTGTCCCTCAGTCCCTGCAGGTCCCTTTCTGCCTGGCTGTCCAGCCCCTCTGGCACCTTGTTGAGGGAGGGAGGCAGGGTGGGAATGGGTCCAGATCCAGTCCTTCCTGAAATGTGGTGTTTGCTGGCACTGCCAGTTCCCAGATCTTGATATTTCCCTATTCTGGTACAGCCCAAGTGCAGCAACTTGCTGGCAAAGAAAGCCAAAACCAAGCAAAGACCTGGTACCTACAGCAACCCAATCTCGGGTTTGCTGACACCGCTAGTACCCAGATCGGGAATGTTTCAGATGCCTGCACAGCCTCATTCCAGCAGTTTGCTGGCACAGAAAATTAGCATCTGGAAATTTCTCAGTGTCAGCAAAATCTAAATGCAGCAATTTTCGGGCAAAGAAAGCCAGAACCCGGCAGCTTCCCAGTGCTGGCATAGCCCAAGTGCAGCAATTTGCTGGCACAGAAAGCCAAAATCCGGCAGTCTCCTGATGCCAATACAGGTGCCCAGACCTGGTGTTTGCTGCCACTGCCAGTGCTCATATCTGCATATTTCCCTGTTCTGGCAGAGCCAAGTCCAGCAATTTTCTGGTAAAGAAAGTCACAATCTGGCAATTCCCTGCTACCGTCATTGGCAATGCCAAGATCCGGTGTTTGCTGGCACCACCAGTGCCCAGATGCGGGAATTTCCCAGTGCCAGCACAGCCCAAATCAAGTACTTTCTGGCAAAGAAAGCCAAAACCTTGCAAATACCTGGTACCTAGAGCAACCCAATCTTGTGTTTGCTGACACCATAAGTGCCCAGATCCAGAATTTTTCAGGTTCCTGTACAGCATATTTCCAGCAATATGCTGGCATTGCAAGTTAACATTTGGCAATTTCCTGGTGCTGGCACATTCCTCACCCAGATCTGGTGTGTGCTGACCCTGCCAGTGCCCACCTCTGGCAATTTCCCTCTTCTGGCACCACCCATGTCCAGAATTTGCTGGCAAAGAAAGCTAAAACCTGGCAATTTCCCCTTGCCAGTACCACCCAATCTGGAGTTTGCTGGCAGCAGGATCCCAAGAAAGAAGGAAAGAAAGAGGGAAAGAAAAGAGGAAGGCATCCAGATCCAGTCCTTCCTGGAGCCTGGAGCCTGAAATGGGCTGTTTGCTGGCACTGCTAGTGCCCAGACCTGGAAATTTCCCTATTCTGCCACAGCCCAAGTGCAGCAATTTGCTGGCACAGAAATCCAAAACTTGTGTCAGCTTCCTCCTACTGGGTCTGGCTCCACCCACATCTTGTGTTTCCTGCACCAGAACCCAGATTTGGAAATTTCCCAGTGCCAGCAGAGCCCAAATCTGGCAGATTTCTGTCACTGGCAATGACACCACCCAGATCTGGTGTTTGCTGGCAGCACCAGCGCCCAGATCTGAAAACTTCCTGGTGCTGGCACAGCCCAAGTCCAGTGATTTGCTGGCACAGAAAGCCAAAGTTTGGAAATCTGCAGGTTCTGGCTCCGGCACCATCCAGCTCTGGTGTTTGCTGGGACCGCCAGTGCCCAGATTTGGAAATTTCCTGATGCCTTCACAGCCCAGGTCTAGCAAATTGGTTTTAGCTATCTTAGGAAGAGAAGTTCCTCAGACTGTGACCTTCCTTTTTCTTGGAACTGTTTAAACCTGCTCTGCACTGAAAACCCAGAAAAACACCTGCAGCAGCTCACACCTGTGGCTCACCGAGCTCTGGGACGCTGCATTCCAGCACCAGAGTGACTTAGAAGAGACCAAGTGAGCCAACTACAACCCACAAAAAGGACTTTATGAATTTGCCATCTCTTCAGCAGTGTCAGAGGTTTTATTTAATATTATTCATTTTTCATGCTTGTGAATACTTTATTTGTTAAATAAACTGGGTTTTTTTTCACTTTTCTCAAGGGAAGTCTTTTCCTGAACTAGTAGGGGGAGGGGACACTTGAACTTGCTTTCTAGATGGACCCCTTTTGGAGATTTCCTCCCAAAATTTGCCCTAAGCCAGCACAAACAGTCATCATGAAAATTTCACCAGTGGCATAATTTCCTGGTGGCAAATCTTGTGACAGAAGCTTGACCTTGTTCTCCATGAGAGATTCTTGGGAAGAGCAGACAGGAGAAGATTCCTGAAAAACTGAAACAGCTTTCCAGAAGTGAAATGAAAATGAAACAAACAATCCAATATGTTTTCTGCTATTAATTTCCATGCACCCCTTTTTTATGTTGCACTACGTCTCCATCCCAGTAATTCAAGATGCACAGCGCCTCTAAGATCGGTGACTTAGGGATTTTTAGACACTCTAAAATACCATAAGCCACACACAGTTTTCCTTCCCCTGTTTTTACTGGAAAGCAACACTGGAGATGTAAGTGCAGTCCTGGGGTCAGGTAGGAATCCTACCCCAAGGGAAGGTGGCCCAACAGCGTTTGACCCTCAGCAAGGACGATGCACAGCAGCGAGCGAGGGGATCGCTGTGCCAGTGTGCAGGAGTCAGGGCTCTGCATGTGGGCTCAAGGCTGCAAAGTTCCCGTGTTTGGGCAGACGGAGGGGCTGTCCCCGGGGCGCGCGGGGCTCGAACGTGGGGCTCGTGGGTTGAGAGGGGAACGGACACGGGGACGAATGGCCCCGGTGCTTCAGTTGCAGCGGCGGCAGCGGCGGCAGCAGCAGCAGCGGCAGCAGCAGCGGCGGCGGCAGCAGCAGCGGCGGCAGCAAAGAGATAATTTTGAATACTCTTTCGCTCTTTTTCTTTCTCTCTTTTTCTTTTTCTCTCCATTTCCCACGGTCGGGCACCTTTCTCTCGGGGTCCCTCGCCCGGCTTCCCTCTCCTCTCCCCGCCTCCCTCTCCCCGTGATGGGTCGGGCCATGCCCCCGGCCCGCCCCCGGCCCCGGGCGGGGCTGCCCCGTGCTCGGCCCCGGCCGTCCCGCCGCGGTCTCTCCTCGGCCCGGCTCTGGCCGTACTGGCGATGGCGCTGCCGGGCGGGCATCAGTGCCTGGGGCTGGGGCGGCATCGCTGCCCTTCGGCTCCGCCTGGCCCGAACCCGGCCCCGGACCCGAGGCAGGGTCCAGTCCCGGTCCCAGGCTCCTCCCGAGGCCCGCGGAGGACGCAGGCGGAGCGGCCGCTCCCGCCGCCTCCGCTGCGGCTTCCCCGGCCCGAGCTCCGCCGCTCGGCAGCCCGGCCGCCGGCCCCGAGCCTCCCGTGCCGCGTTCCGAAGATGGAACGCCTGGGCATGGCCGGTCCGGGGCGGGTGAAGAGCGCTCAGGGGCCGTTGCTGGCCCTGAGCCGAGCGCTGACAGCCGCGTCTCGCCCGCAGGGACGGCGCAGGAGGCCCTGCAGGAGCGGCGCCGGCTGCGTTCGGTGCTGGGGAGCCAGAGAGCCTCGCGAGTGCCCAAGCTGGCCACTGTGGAGGAGGAGGAAGAAGGCCCTGGAGCTGCCGCAGCAAAGGACACGGAAGAGGCGGTTCCATTCCATCCACCGCAGGAGGGTGAGTGGCAGAGCTGGGGTGCAGGGCTGGAGCCGCCTGGCAACCTGGCCCCGTCCCATGCCATGCCATGCCATGCCATGCCATGCCATGCCATGCCATGCCATGCCATGCCATGCCATGCCGTGTCATCCCCTGGGGAAATGCCCAAGGACAGGATGGAAGAGGGGCCAGGCAGACACCCCACAGGGGCTCTGCTCCATCCCCCTGGAGCATCCCGGGGCTGTCCCTGCCTGGAGAGTGCAGGACTGGGCTGTGTTCTCCGGCCTCTCCCACAGCCCCTCAGCTCTGGTTGCGATCGCTCTTTGCCAGATGCAGCCGTGGAGCTCACAAAAGAGAAGGAACGCACCCGTGGCCGCTTCCAAAGAACAGCGCAGGTACCTGCAGCCACCCCCACCTGGGCTGGGCCTGCTGTCCCTGCTCAGCCCAGCACCGTGTGTGCAGCACTGCATGCAACATCCCCGGCTTCTTGCCCTTCTGCTACAGATGGTGTGCAAATTCATGAAGAGGATTCGGGAGGAAGAGACCAGCGTCATGGGCACTGTGGTCAGAGCGTACCCTCCCATCTTCAAAACCAACACCTGTGCTGCCCTGCTGGATATGCTTGTGGAGGAGGGTCCTTCCAGTCCAAAGCAAGTAAGCAGCCTGTAGCCTGGCGTCCATCCTCCCAGCAATTGCTTGACCTCCCAAGCCACACCTGCTGCCCACTGTAAGCCCTGAGGCCATGGCAGTGTGGTGGCAAGGGAAGCACTTCTCTGGGGCAGCTGGGCACATGACTCCCTCTAGCAGCTTTCCAAGTCTCCCCGGCCTTCTGCAGGTGCCCGCCATGGTCAGGTACATCCACCAGTGGTTCGTGGCCAACGAGTTTCCTGAGTATAACCTGTACAGGCCCCTTCTGGATCTGACAGAGGCACAGCCTGCTGATGTGGTGATGGCTCTCCTGCATGTGGCCCCATCATGTGACAGGTACAGGGCCCATGTGCCCACAAGGCTCAGGGCTCAGCAGCCCATCACCCTGTACAGCCTGTCGCAGTGGTCTGACACACAGAGAATTCCAGGGCCCTCTGGCTCCTCCCTTTGCCAGTCCCCAGTGTGCTGCCATGCTCGCTCCCTGCTCCTCAGGGGCCAGTACCCACGGGGCTGGGCTGCCTGTGTGCTGACGGCCAGTGGGCAGAGGCAGAGCTGGCAGCCAGCTCAGCTCCCCACTACAGCCCAGGCCACAGTGCTGTGTCCCAAATGCACTGAGACAGAGCTCTAACCCCACAGAGCTGCTTTGACCATGTGGAAGACCATCATGTGCTCATGCAGGACTGCAGAGACGGCCATGCTCGTACTCCTTGATGTGCTGGCCAGCTGGCCAGAGCACAGCACGTGCACATCCGATGGGGACCACACGGCTGTCCTTGCCCTGGCTGTGAGTTTCTGCAACTGGCCTTTGCTCAGCCCAAGCTCACCTCTCCATCAGGTCTCCATCCTCCCTCCACCATGGTGTCTTGCTGCCTCTCCTTGCTGGGCTGAAACCTGGCCCATGGGCAGCTTCAGAGCCACCAGGTGCTCCCCCTGCATCTCCACTGGCCTCTCCCTGCCACGCTTGGGCTCTGCCACATGGACACCTCCGCACTGAGCTCGGGCTGCTCTGTCCTTTGCAGGCAACTGTGGTGATGTGGAAGATCCTCCAGATGCCCTGCGTCCCACATGTGGTGACCGTGCATTTCCCCCATCTCTTTGTGTATCTGCTCTTCCAAATGCTCTTCAGCACCTTAGATATGCCAGAGGTGGCCAATACCTTCTGGAAGGGATGTCAGCAGCAACACAGCCTTGCCACCAGCCCCAACAGGTGCTCCATGCAAGTCCTCCTGTCCCTGCCATGTGCCCAGGGCAGGAGCCAGTGCTCCCAGCGTGACCTGGGCTTTTCTCTGCACACAGCTTTGCAGAGCAGACCCTGAAGACCCTGCTCTGCCAACTGCACTATGAGGATGTGGTGGTGGCAATGGAAGACAAGCATGGCTGGGACATGCTGCTCTGTGCTAACACCCACCACTGTGCTGTGGGCATGCTGGCCAGGTGAGACCCCTTGCTCCCCACTGCCTCTGACATTTGTGCCCTGTGCCTGGGGTGCCCCTCACAGTGGGGCCCCATGGTCGTGGGCCGCAAGGCCTTGTCACCAAGGGACGGCCAAGGAGACTGCAAAAGGCTGGGAGAGGGGCGTGCCCAAGAGCAGCCACTTCTCAGAGGGCTCGGCTCCCCCTTGCTGGGTGCTGGAGAAAGGCCAGACTTCTTTGAGTCAGTCGAGAGCTTTAGCCCTGCTGCCTCAGGGTTTTGCTTGCGATTTCCTCCTATCAGAGAAATGCACCACACATCTGAAGCCTTGTGTTCCGCGATTGCATTCCACCTGCTCGGGCTGCTCAGCAAAGACATACCATGCCACGATTTGGCTGCCATGGCGTTCCTTGTGGAGGTGAGGCTGAAGGCCAGCGCTGCCTGGCTGAGCTGTCTCCCGGCTCTGTGCCCTCTCGTGGCTGCAGCTGCCCGGGACGGTGCCCACACCCTGTGCTGCTGCCTGGGCCCGGCCCTGTGCATCTCCCCCATCACTGGCCTTGTGCCTTTCAGACCCTGGACTGCCTGGACTTGAGTGAATGCCGTGACAGCATCCTGGAGGTCATGTCCAAGAAGCTGCAGAGCGAGTGCAGGGAGATGCGTCGCTTGGCCCTCAGAGGCCTCCTGGTGCTCGGCACCAGTGTCTCGGTGAGAAGAGGGCAGCGGCTGAAGCCATGCTGCCGGTGTGGGGCTGGGCAAGGCAGTCGCTTGGCCTTGCCTGGCCTTGGGGCACAGCTGAGGCAGCTGCTCCCAGCCCTCCTGCCTCTTGCTCCAGGTGCTCCAGTGCTTTGGCACAGGCCTTTGGCCTCTGAGCCCTGTGGCAGCAGGATGGCCTTTCACACACTCATGTTCCACACAGGCTGCAATAAGAATGTGGAGCTTGGATGAAAGGCTCGTGGAGCTGCTGCAGGAAAATGACAGCAACGTGCTTAGGATGACCGTGGTTCTCCTCAGCCGTTTGTTCCTGTGCAATGGTGCCCCGCTAGCCAGCCCCATCGCCCTGCAGCTGGCTGGGGCGCTCCTGCCACTCTTTGACAATGTAAGGCTCTGCGCCTCTAGCCACAGCCACCAGCTGCTGCCTGCAAACTTTGTGCCCTGTGCATTTTCAGGCTTGTACCCAGATGGGTGTGAAGCAGCCAATACTGAGGTCTCTTTTTCTTTCTTTCATACAGGATGATAGCCAGGTGCAGGTGTGTTCCATGTTCATCTTCCGAAAGATGCTGTATTTTTGGCCGGAAGAGGAAAAAAAGGCCCTGAAGTCACATGTGCGCCAGAGCCTGCTCCCATTGTTCTTCCACTGCCATGACGAGAACCAGTGTGTGGCAGAGGTGAGGACTCAGCAGCTGCTGCTGGCTCCCTGGCTGGGGGGCTTGGCTGCCTCCTGCTCCGGGACCTCGTGAGCTGCAGCCTCCTCCTGGCCTTGGTACAGGGACCTGTGCGGGTCCTGTGCCCTGGGCTCTGGTGCCATCTCCAGGTCTCTGCTGCTCTCCAGGACTCCCGGGAAACACTGCATTCTTCAGCCACATTCCTGCACAGGAAGGATCTCCAACACATGCTGCAGGTGGATCAGACCTGGAGGTTCGCCGAGGCCCTGGTAAGGACGGCCTGCAAGCCCCCAGCCTCAGGCTGGAGAAGCCCCCCGACTGCGCTGCTCAGCGAGTGCGGCCGGCAGCTGCGCCCTTGCCCAGTGCTGCACCCAGGGCCGCCAGCCTGCGCCCCACACGCCGCTGCCTTCCCTGGGCCACGCGGGCTCTGCTCCAGGCTCCCGTGGGCCCGAAGCTGGTTGCCCATGGACCCCCGGCCCAGCGGGGCTGCGGGCCAGCACCGCGGCTCCCCGGGCAGCAGCCGGCCCTCTGCTCTCTCCCCTCGGGAGCCCTTGGCCAGCGGCTGCTGGCCGCACCTCAGGGCTGTGCGGGCAGGGGAGGCTGCGGCTGGGCGCAGGCAGCGCTCGGCCCAGGGGCTGAGCCCGCGCCAACCCTTCCCTCCTGCCGCTCTCTGCAGCTGGCAGAGGCTAGGAGCCGAGCGGCCGAGCACCTGCGCCAGGCCCTGCGCTACGTGGAGAGCCCACAGGAGCCCCTGCGAGAGGCGGCCATCAGGTTTATGGGTGAGTCCCGAGCCCGGGCTGCCCTTTCCCTCCCCGGCCAGCCTCAGCTCCACCCCAGCCCTGCCTGCTGCCCGGCCCGGCGCCGTGGAGCGCCGCCTGGCCTGGGCATTGCTGCTGCCGCCCTCTGGCAGCCGTGCCCTGGGGCGGCAGCGTGCGGCAAGGGCCGGGCTGAGCCCTTCCGGGCCAGCAGCCCGTGTGGCCACAGCGCCGGCAGCGCCGCTGGCAGGGAGCTGTGCCGCTGGGGCCGTGACAGGCTCTGTGTTCACAGGCATGGCCGGGCGGCGCCTGAGGGGGAAGAAGGAAGAGTTCCAGCTGATCTGCAGCGGTGAGTGAGGGCAGCAGGCTGACAGCAGGGACTGCCAGGGGGAGCTGCAAGCCCTGCCCCGGCTGCGCAGGGCTCTGCTCCTGTGGGCAGAGCACACTGAGATTTCAGGGCCGTATGGGCCATTGGTGGCCAGGAGCTTTGGGCTGATCCCCTTGCTCCCTGCTCCCTCCTGGCCATGGCAAGAGCCGGCTGGGATGGCCCTTGCAGGGGGCTCTCCTGGGCTCCCTGCAGATCCGGCTCTGACCGTGCCTCTGTTCCTCTCTCTTGCAGCCCTGGAACGCCTGACGGAGGACATGAGCAGTGCCGTGTCACAGCTGGCACTTGAAACACTGCATGTCCTCCTGGCAATACAGTATGGGCAATATTCCACCGTCCAGAGGATGCACGATCAGCTGCGCAGGGCATGGAGGACTCGGCCTCGCCTGTCGGGGCTCGGGTGCCTGCTGTGCCGGATGACTTAGGAAGAGAGCTGATCCTGGAGGCTGTCTTTGCTGGGGCAACCCGCGCCAGGGGTAATTTTCCTTAAGATTTTTCTTTTCTTCATTTCCCAGCTATGGTCTGGGCTTTGGCCTAGCTGTGTCCCCTGCTGATTGTGAAGTGTGCCATCAGCTGCAGGGCTTTCTGGGCTAAAAATATCATCAAATCACTTGGACTTGCTCTTTTTGGCCTCTAAAAGCTGGACCCAATTTTGGGGCAAATTTGGAGACCTCATCTATGGATGGAGCACCTAGGATTTTCCCAATTGCTGGGAATGGTTCTCCAGGTCCCTGGAGTATCCAGGGCCCTGGTAAGTTCCAGCTCCACACATGCCTTGGCAATGAGAAGCAAAGGAACCCAGCCCTTTTTGTGCTGCCTGTGTCACTGCACCGGGGTCATGGGATGGGAACACACAGCCCTTGTGCTGGAGCTGAGCTGCTCTGCCCAGCACTGGTGGCCGCCATCCAAGCTGGTTTTGCTCGTCCTGGTTCCCTGACAGCTGGGGCCCTGGGCAGAGCCCTGAGGGCCTGGTCTGCCCCCAGGGAAGGAGAAGGAGCCCCTGGAGAAGCTGTACCGGGTGGGGATGCTGCTGCTGCTGCTGCTGCTGCTGCTGGAGACAGCGAGGGTGACATCAAGGATGACAAGCTCTTCCTCAGCCTGGCCACTGGAGGCTGAAGGTGATGGACTTTGATTCTGGCACCTTTTTCAAAGCCAAACTCCACAGGGGATTTCCAGATGAGTCCCCACCTGGGGAAATTCGGCCAGATTTGGGCATGGCCCAGCCTGGCTGGGAACCAAAGGCTCCCCCTTTGCTGGGGCAGATGCAACTCATTCTTCAGTCGCTGCCCAGCTGCTTTTGGCATGGCTGGGAGGATGGCCTGGGGTGGGTACGAAATGGGAGGGGGCTCCTGGCCCTGCCAACAGCCCCCAGCACCCACCGTGCCCCGGGCTGGGGCTGGGGCTGAGGCAGCCAGCCCGACACAAACAAACCCCATGGTGGGAGCAGAGGTGGGACTCCAGAACCTGTGCCCAGCTGCTTTGCTGTGCAGGCAAGGAAGGGCTTGGGCTGATCCACTGCCCTTGTTTGCTTTGGGATCACCGTGATTTTGGAGGGCAGTGCAGGGGGGAAGAGAGAAAGTGTGGGCTTCCCTTACCCATGGCTGGGTTTTTCCCTACCATGTAGGAGTTGGGCCTTCCTCAAGGCCCTGACAGAGATAAGAGTTTTTACTGTTTTTCTTGTTTTCCCTTTTTGTCTCTAAACTCTTTTCAATAATGTGTTGTTTGTTTTTCCAGAGGAAGCGTTCCAGGTGGTCCAGTGTGGATGGGGAAGGGCTTGGGAGCAGCTGTGTGGATGGGCCGTGCCCTTGGAGGATGCTGAGGCCATGGATTGGGAGCAGCTTTTCTTCCAGCCATGGCTGGCGTGAGGTGGGTCCCTGTGTGCTTGGCAGGGTGGGATCAGAGCTTTTGGGAGATGGCAGCGAGCGCAGGAGCATCGTGCTCTGGGCAGCTGCTGAGGGCTGGATGTGCCGTGGCTGGCTGCAGGCTGGGCACATGTGCTGCCCTCCTGTTCTGTGCCAAAGGCAGCAGGGATGGGCAGTTCTGGGCACAGCTCTGGGCACAGCCAGCATGGCCTGGGCACTGCAGGCCTTGGCACAAGGGCACAGGAGCCCTCAGCTGATGGGCACTTTCTGCTTTCTCTCCTTGCAGCTGGGCTTTGTGGGTGCTGAGGCTGCTCTGGGCTCTGCCAGGGCTCTGCTGGGCTCAGCCCTGGGCCCAGCTGGGCTGGCTCTGCCCTCACATTGCTCTGACAGCTCTGCATCAGACGAGCCCGTTGCGAGCACAGCGCCTGAGCTTTCTGCTTTGGCAGGTGAGTGAGACTCTGCTGCAGGCCCAGAGATTGCAGCTGGGGACACACATCCAACTGGCAAGGACCCAAACTCTCCACAGTCCCAGCTGAATGCCTGGATCTGCACAGGGTGTTTTGTCTGTCCCATTCTTCCTTCTTGATTGGCTGGAATTGTGCAATTGCACTTTCTTCCTCCTCTAGCAGTGCCACGGGTGGGCCAAAGCTGGCGAGTAGGCCATGCTCCTGAGGCAGTGCAGTCTGGACCTGGTGGATGGAGAATTGCCCTTCTGCACTGCCAAACCAGAGCAAAAAGCTGTAAGTGGGACTTAGTTTCTCTTTGAAATCCCTGACAGTTTCAAAAGGAATGTGCAGCACATTCCCAGGCTGAGAAGGAAGATCATCTTCTAAGGGATTTGGGCTTTGACAGAGTTTCCATTCCCAGTCCTTCTTGGAGCTGGAAGGGCACAAAAAAAAATTTCCTCTTGCTTCGACCACAATTTCAAATACCAGTGTTAGAAACAAAGCCCAAAATCTTTTAAGAGATTGCTGAGGTCAGTAAGATGGATCCATGCCATCAGCACATTTACAATGGAAATAACTGAGTTCTCTTTTTCAAAAGATCATTTACTTCTTAATGCAAAGAATGTAACTTTGCATTTATGTTTTGGTTTTTTTCACTAACATTATGTTATGTTTCTTCACTAAAACTTGGATTTTATTCTTAATTTTACAATTAACCTAATTTCTTCCTTTTTTCTCCATTTAATAGAAAACATGTCTGATCAAAAGAATGTCCATTGCTCCTGTTTCCCGTGTGGAGCAGCTCCCTTCCTGCTGGCTGAGCTGCTCAGGCAGAGCCCGGCAGCTCCTGGCCCTGCAGGGCTGAGGCTTTTCCCCGTTGCTGGGCACAGACTGATGGAGCAGCACTGCCGAACACAGGCACACAGAGGGACCAGCAGCAGCTGCCTTTGGCCACCTGAGGCTCCAAGGCCCAAACTCTGAGCAGCCAGGGCTGGAAGAGACTGGCAGGATCTGATCCCTGACTCTGGGCCAGGGCTGCACAAATGACCCCACAGCAGCAGCAGCAGCAGCAGCAGCAGATGGAGCTGACTTTGAGCACAGCCCCTGCCCCTCTTCCCTCCCATGTGCAGTGGTGTCACAGCAGCCTGAGGCACCTGGGAGCCCCCAGTGCCAGCAGGGACTGGAGATGGCAGCCCTGGGCTCCTGGAGGCTGTGCAAGGAACGGAGCTGGGCACTCCCTGTCCATGGGGAGCTTCCAGATGGAAGAGGCTGCTGTGCCCAGGCAGCTCCAAGGGCACAGAAAGGAGGCTCTGGAGCACTGGATCTGTGCCAATGCCACAGTCCTGGGCAGCAGCCAGCGAGCCCTGGGGGAAAAGAGGGCTCAGCAAGAGGGACAGAACCAGGCAAGGGCAGAGACTGGGAAGAGCCAGGCCCGGGAGCAGGAACAGCTGCTCCATTGCACTCTTGGAGAAAGCTCTTGGCTGGTTCAAAGCGCTGAAAGGCTTGAAGGGCAGAGAGAAGGCCACAGCAAACACTGCTCCTGTTTGCACAGCCTCCCCTCTCCGTGTCCCAGAAGGAATTGCATGGACTGGATTCATCTCTCTGAGTTGTCTCGTTCAGCATGAGCAGCTCAGCACCAGGAGCTGAAGGAGCTGAAGCCTCAGGCCACAGGAGCTGGGCAAGAGGGAACTTTTGGAGCAAAGGAATGCTGATAAAATAGACCTCGCGGAATGCAGTGGATAGAATCATGGAATCACAGAATCCTTTCTGTTGGAAAAGCCCTCTGAGCTCACCCAGTGCAGCCACTCACCCAGCAGTGCCAAGCCCAGCACTAAACCACGTCCCTGAAGTGCCAAGGCCTGGACACCAGCCCTGAGTGAGGCCTGGACAGCAGGCCCTGAGCCAAAGGTGGCCTCTGGATGAACCTTCCAACCAAAGGTTATCTTTGTATCTGCTTTTTGATGAAATATGCATGGCTATTAGCACTCTGATGGATGTAGCCACTCATTAGTGAAACATGGATTGACCTTTGTGTATTTAGAAGCCAGACAAGGCCATGAAATCTGACATCTGGCCTTGTTTGGGGCTGAAGGATCAAAGTCACCTCCCTTGGTTCCTCCTTGAGCCCTGGCCAGGCTCTGGGAGGGACCCAAGAGGAGGATGAAAGCAGATGTGGCCACACTAGCAGTGCTGGCAGTTTGTTCATTCAGCACTGTCAGAGCTGGGCCCTCTCCCAGCGGGGTTAGAGCCTCACTTTGTGGGTTTAGGCAGACAAAGATGAATTTGTTAAGAGTACATTGGAAACAGCACCTTCAGAAGTAACAATTATTGTTGGAATGCTCCCACATGGAGCAAGAGAAGAAGGTTCTAATCTTCAGCTCAGATGCATTTTTGCAAGTGAAATATTAATATAATAAATAACTATATATATATTTATAGGATAATAAGACCTTAATATATATATTTATGTTTTATATATGTCCATATCTATCTATATCTGCATTTCTCTATCACTGTCTACATATAAAATTATCATAATGGGAAATATTGCTGACACTTCTAATTTGGTAGCTTTGGCTGCTCAGGGATGCAACACTAAATACCCTACAGAACAGGATTGGCCAGGACCTTAATGTCAGTGGCCAACTTTGTGAGACTGTATACAATGAAAAAGGAGGAAGGGATGAAATTGGCTATTTTTACAGTGTTTGCTGATTGTGTGGTGCAGAGTGCTTTGTCAGTTCCTGTGAAAAATACAGTGATTAAGCCTGCAGGCTTTTTCATGTACCACACTATGCACAAGCTGCAGGACTGGTTGAACAGGTTGTTAAAAGAGCAGTTGAAAAAATGAGGAGATGGAACCTTAGCCCATGGAGAACCCATCTCCCAGATGTGCTCCATGCCCTTAACAATGGCCCACTGGGGAAATGAAACCCCCTGGCTGTGCACGGCTGCCCCCAATTTGCAAATCCAACCACGGGCAGTGAGACTTGGTCTGCCTGGGAAATTGTTCTGGCTGTGATGGCCCCCAGCAGGGCCAGCCCAGAGGCTGCAGGGCTGGGCCTTCATGCATTGGAATTCATTAGGAGAAATTCAAAGCAAATGAGAGCTGTCAATACAGAAACAGGAATTCAGATTCCTCCAGGACACTTTGCTTTGGTAACTGCTCCCTTGGAGCTTGGCCTTGCAAAGTGTTCCTGTCAAGGCAGGAGGAATTGATGCAGAATATCAAGGAGAAATTACAGTAATTCTGTTAAACAATAAATAACAAGATTGGATTATTCAACCCCATGACAGGGTAGCACAATTATTGATCTTGAAGTTTTAAGAACGATTGTGAAAAAGGAGATCCACCTCCAGTCACCACCGTTTGTGGAGATAAAGGGTTTGGATCCATCAGCCCTAATAATGGAGCCAGAGTGTGGGTCCGGAGGCCAAATGGCACTCCTGAGGCAGCTGAAGGAGCAGCTCCTAGGAAAGACAACTCTGAGTCCTGAAACCTGGGCAGCAACAATGGGAATGTGTCCCTGCAGCCAAGGAGTCTGTGTCAGGAGAAGCTGACAGGATATTGCTTTAGGCATCCTGCCAGACCAGATCTCCCTGTTTGCCCCAAGGTCTCCTTTGGAAAATGCTCTGATCCATGGGGCTCCATGTGAAGGCTGCTGTGACACTGAGGGACTTGCACAGGAATTCCATCCAGGAGCCTGGGTGCCCCTCAGGGACTGGGACCCGGCCACTTCCAGCCAGAGGGGAAAGGGCCCCCCAGGCCTTGTTAGCCCAGACAGCATGGGAAAGCTGAACAGCAAAGGGCCTGGGGGCATTATTCTGGAATTAAAAAGGTGCCAGCTCCAGGGACAACAGAATTCTTGTTCCTAATTCGAATGAGATTGAGAAAAAATAATGAAGAATGGTGTCACTAAAGTACTACTGATGTCTGTAAGGTGTACTTTGATAGTCAGCCAGAATCTTTGTCTGCCACAAACACCTCTAGTGTTTCACCAAGGGATTGGTCATCAAAATGTAATGATGGGTTATGATGGATTGCTGAGCTTCTTTTGTAATTCTTTGCTAATGATGATGTGCTTTGGTGAGCTTATCCTTTTGTAACTCTTTGCAGCTGTGCACGATATAAATGACACAATTCTTTAAGTTGGTGTCTGTGTCTTTGGTAGTGACCCTGCCCACGGGTGAAACAGGGCCCCCTCTTGCCTAAGTGTTCCCTGGGAAGGCAAAAGCCCTCCCTCCAAAATTCCCCCCTTCCTTCTTGTTCCCCCCTTCATACCCTGAGCATGATGTGCTCTGGTCTGGGGTGTGTTCCAGGGTCAATTGGGGTCCCCTGTCCTGGCTGTGTCCCCTGCCCAGCTCCCCCGCAGCCCCAGCCCCTCCCCAGCGTGGCTGCCGAGGGGCAGGACAGGCCTTGGCTGTGCTGCAGCTCAGCAAGGACAAAACCATCTCTGCGTGCTCAGCCCGGTGCTCAGCACCCGGCCCAGCAATGTCTCATTGCCAGGGGCTGTGCCCTCAGTCCCTGCCAGGGCTTTCCATGGCAACTGCCAGGCCAGGTGACCCAGGTGTCCCCCCAGTGCCGGTTGCCATGGAAACAGTGCCCAGCCCTGCCCCTTTCTGTCTGGCTGACCTGGCCTTTGGCCCTGGCAGTGCCGTTGGCTGCTGGTTCCTGGTGCCTGAGCGGCCAGCACGGCACAGGGCAGGTGGCCATGGCACAGCCCCCAGCAAGGGATGCCCTCTGGCTCTGGGCACTGACACCGGCCCTGAGCAAGGGGCCAGGTCAGCTTTCCATGGCCACCAACCATCACAACGGCTCTGGGCATTGGTTGCTATGGCACCAAACCAAGAAACGGGTCCCCGTGGCCGTTGCCATGGCACCTGGTGGCACCAACGAGTGTACCTGGAACAGCCCTGGCACCGCTTTGTCCTGAGCATTGCCATGGCAGCTGAGGGCAGCAGCAGCTGGTGCTCTGCAAGGGCCGTGGGGCAGACGGGAAGGAGCAGCAGAGCAGGGGCTGATCCATCCCCAATGCGCTGGACAGCCCAGGGCAGCGTCCCAGAGCGTCCTCGTGGAGCTGCCAACAACATCCCCTCACTGCAGCCCTGGCCTCTACCCCAGCTCACACATGTGCTCCATCCTTGCAGGCACAGACACGGCAGCACTGGCTCAGGAGCCCCTGTTTGCATTGCACACAGCAGGGGAGCACCCCCATGCTGTTGCTGTGGGGACATGAACCTGAGGGAGCACAAATGCCATCAGCCCCTGGGGCCAGCAAGGGCTGCGGGATGGCAAGGAAACCACCCAGATTTGTCCTGGCCTCTGCAGTCAGCCAGAAAGTTTGTTCCCATCAGCTGGGAGTGCCCTGTGAGTGCCATCCTGTGGGTGCCCTGTGATGGCACTCAGGATGATCTGTTCCATAACCTTGCTGGGCACCCAGGTCAGGCTGACAGGCCTGGAGGTCCCCAGATCCTCCTTCCAGCCCTTCTTGGGGATGGGCTCACACTGGCACCTCCAGTCCTCTGCGAGCTCCCTGCTGAGCCAGGACTGATGGTAAATGATGGAGCGCAGCCTCGGGAGCTCATCTACAGCTCCCTCATTGGCCTAGGATGGATCCTGTCTGATCCCATTCACCTGTGAGCATCTGAGTGGCTCAGCAGGTCACCCACTGCTTCCTCCTGGATTGCAGGGCCTGTTCTGCTCCCTGTGCCCATCTACCAGCTCAGGAGAACACTTGTCCTGAGGATATCCTCTCCTAATATTGAAAATTGAAACAAACTAGGGGTAAAGTAGCTCAGCCTTTTCCTTATCTTTTGTTACTATATTCTCCACTGCATCCAATAAAGAGTAGATGTTCTCCTATTCCTCCTCCTTTTTGCTATTTTTTTTTATTAAAACATTTTTATTCTTTTTGCAGAACCCTCCAGGTTAAGTTTTAATAGAGTTTTCAACTCTCAGCTTTTCTTTCTGTATGACCCAGCAACATCCTTAAAGACTTCCTGAGTTGCTGGTCGTTTTTACACTCCTGAGTCTCCAGAAAAGCTCCACGGGCAGCCAGGCCAGTCATTTTCCTCACTAGCTCATCTTTTGCCACACTGGGACAGGCTGCTTCTTCCCCCTTATGATTACTGTCTTGAAATGTGTCCCTCCTTCCAGGACCCCTTTGTTTTTAAGGGCTGTTTCCTTTAAAGCAATCAGTACCTGATTAGGTACTCCCCAAATCTGCAGCCTAACCAGGCTAAAGTCTGCCCTTCCTATTTCCAGGGCAGAAGTTTTGTTGCTGCCCCTCCCTCCTTCACAGAACATTGAACACTTCATTATTTCATGGTCACTGTGCCCCAGGCAGCCTCTGAGCCCCACATCTGCCCCCAGCCCTTCTCTGTTTGTGAACAGCAGCAGACAGAGCTTTCCTTGGCAGTGGGAGTGTTACCAAAAATTTAGTAAAACAGAAAATTCCTTAACCCCAATGTAGCATTAAGAAGCAGCATTCTTTATTCAGCTGGATGCACGGGGGGAGCTCCTCCCAAAGCTGTGCATGCTGAGTACAGGAGAGTTTCTCTTTATTTTCTGTATTTTGCATACATATTCATTGATTGTCCTGGACTAAAAATACATATGATAATCATTTCCCCAAAATCATTAATATATTTCCCCTCCCATTTACCCATGCATTCTCCTGTCCTGGGGGTCTCCCTGGTGGTCCCTGGTGGTCATGGACCCCAATGTTCCTGTGGGCCTGGCTGAGCTGGCAGGACAGTGAGGCTGCTGAACTTCCAGTTCCCTTCTCACACAATGGGCACTGTGTGGTTTCCACTGTCCTGGGGTTGTGGAGAACAAGCTCCAGGTGTGAGCTCACCTGGTGAAGACAATTTATCATCTGGTACCATGTGGTCACAGAGTGGGCTATGACATCACAGAGTGGGTTAGGTGAGGTCATCGAGCAGCCATGGCATCATAGTCTGCCTCTGTGACATCAGAGATCCAGCTGTGACATCACAGGGCAGAGGCCTGACATCACAGTACAGACTGTGGCATCACAGACTCTGGTGTGACATCAGAGACCAGCTGTGTGACATTGGAGAATGCTCTGTGACATCACAGAACAGGGTGTGACAACCCAGAGGGGCTGTGTGACATCCCAGAGGGGCTTTGTGACATCCCAGCAGGGCTGTGTCAGGTCACTGGGTTGGTCACTCTGCCCCAGCTCCCCCTCACAGTTTCTCCCAACAACTCCAATGCTGTCCATGCCCAGCAGGGTCCCTGTCCCCCGGGATCCCCCCGGCCCACCTGGAGCCACAGCCTCCACCAAAGGATGTTCCACAGGATCCATCCCAGAGCCTGACAGGGGACAAGGGGCCAGGGCTGTGTGACCAGGACAGCAAGGACGGGGATTATCCAGGTCACTGTGGCCTGGGTTGGGTTGCCCAGGGCAGGAAAGATGTCTGGCAGCTGGAGCAGGGTCTGGGAAGGGCCTCCAAGGTGGGGCTGGAGCCCTTGGGCCGTGAGCAGAGGCTGAGGGAGCTGGGCTGGTCAGCCTGGAGCAGGGAAGGCTGAGGGGCTCCTCATGCCAGCCTGGCAGTGCCAGCCAGGAGGGGATGGAGAACACAGAGTCAGGCTCTTCACAGGGGGGGGTGCTGGTGGGAGACAAAAGCCAATGGGTGGAAGGGGAAAGAGGGGAGATCAGCCAGGGCATGAGCAGATGAAATGAGTCAGGCTGCTTTCAGCATTTCCTCAACACCAAGAGCAGCCTGACCTCCCTTCTCCATCCACCACTGATAGATTTGCAAATCAGGAATTGTTTGAGCTGTTCTGTCCTCAGTCCAGGACAAGAATCCTGATACAAGAACTTAATTGTGTTTATATCTATCACAGAACCACATTAGTCAAAAATTAATTTTAGTATGCAAATCACTTATGAACAGTGGACTCATCAGACATGCTGGGACATTGCACATAGCTCAGGGAAGAGTTTGTAATTGTGTGATTGTTATTTTAATGGTGTAATTTTTTTAACTTATATCCTGTTCAACTGTGGTCTGGTGGCTAGGTCCAGTGTGGGCTGGAGGGAGCTCAGATTTGCACAAGGCTGCTCTGAGTGCCAGCCTTGGAGGGGGAAAATGGTGGAGTGGGGGTGGGGACAGAGTCTGATTGATTGTCAGCCATGAAAGGTCTTGGTTTTCATACCCAGTCAAACTGCATGAGGAGGTACTTGGATTCAATGTCAATTGGAGATTGCACATTTCAATGAATTACTAGTAAAAAAAAATTACAGGACCTAAAAAAATATTTTCTTGCTGTTTTTTTTTTTAAATTCAGGGTATTCACATTGAATTGGCTTCTGAAATCTGACTAATTAACCACACATTTGATTTGAACACTTAAATCAAATTATTCCCAGAGGCTTAGCTTGTTAAGGTGTTCTGAATGTTAATGAGCCCTGGGACACTGAATTCCTGCACTCAAGAGCTGAAGGCTGAACAAGCTTCTGGAGCAGGAAAATTCAGCAGCAGCCTCCAAGGTTCTGAGGATGTCAGCAGCCCCCACTGAGGCCATCCCTGCCCAGAGACTGTGGGGGAATGGGCAGACAAGGAGAGCGTCCCTGGGGCTGGGGCAGCACAACTCAGAGGCACCAGCGGCTCCAGCTGGGAAATGGAGTGTGGAACGGGGCTGGGAAAGCCCTGCCTGGGCTGGGCCAAGCAGGACAGACAAGCTCTGACTTCCATCCAGTAGAAAACTCTGTCAAGGAGATATTTAAAAGGAATTACAATTGTTTCTGTATTTTGAATTGGACTCCCTGGAGAAATACCAACAGGAGAACCTCAGGATCTCAAAACAAAAAAACAGTCTTTACTGGTAACTTTAGAAAATCAGAGAATTTTTGGCAAAAGAATAAATATGATATTCAATCAACACAGAACACTTCTTAAAGCACTGACTTGGCCCATTCAACTTCACAAACTCTAAGCTATTTGAAATTTACATTACTCAAATTTGCAAAAGGACCGAAATAGAAGAAAAGGACAGAAAGAGAGAGAGGCAAAAAGGATACAGAGGAGCATACACAGAGGTACCGCCTCCTGGATTTCAGCAGTGTTTAGATGGAAATTCCAAGAGGAGGTAGGGCCAAGATGTGTGCTTGCCTTGTGGTCAGCCTTCAATCCCCCTTGGTCTTCCTGGGCTCTTCCCCCAGCTGGGCCTTGGGCTCATTTGGTCACTCAGGAGCTGGGCTGGGGCTGCAGAGGTGGCTGTGGAACATTGCCTTTGCTGTGCCAGGGATTGGCAGACACTGCTGGGCTGGCATAGAGGCTCTGGGGGAATTGGGGTTCCAGGGCAGGGCAAGGCTGGACCTGCCCCTTCCTCCCCTATTGGAATAAGATCCCAATATTACCAGGTAGATTGTGCCTGGGCTCTTCTGACCGCTGCTCCTGGACCAAAGGCAGCAACTGTGGTGTTTCACCTCAGAGACACTTTTGGCTGGCTGGATGGTGCAGCTGAGCGCCGAAACAAGTCCAGGCTTGTAGAAACTCAGTTTGCCTCTGGTGGGAAGGCTTCAGGCTAAGGTGAGGAGGAAAAGGAGACAGATTCTGCCAGAGGGTTAATATCAAGAGTTTATTCCATGGTCACAGACATCTGAATCTTAGGTAACAGCTCCAACAGAATCCCGACCGCATGGCCTGAGTGACTTTTTAAGCTCCGGGGGGAGGGGGAAGGAAGGGACAGGTGAGCCACCAAGCAGGTGGGAGGGATAGGTTTTAAGGTGTGGTAAATAGGTATGATTCGTGCTGATAAAAATTGAAACAGTAATCAATATTGATACAGTAATTAATATTTGAGAATAATAAAATAGTTAATAGTTAAAAGTTGTAATGCCAAAGAAGAGAGGGAAAGGAGGGGCTCCACTCACTCCCCCTTCCCAGCAGATGTTCTCAAGGACCACAGGAAAGAAGCTGAAGATACAGTTGATAAAAATGACCAAGAACCTGGTTGGGTCCAAGAAAATGCTAATTATAAGAGACTTATTGCTTTGATATGTAGATGCAGTGATACGTTAGTCTTGGCTTAGATTGTACTGGCTTGGTGCGCATGTGTAACCCAAAGGTGAATTAAAAGACAACGAAGAAGACTCCAGGGCCTTCATCAGTGACGACCCCCAAAGACTTGTGCGACCACCAAACAGAGTGGCGGCGCATGCGTGGTAAAGGTGGTAATGAAGGCGGAGACAGAAAAGTGACGAACCGAAAATAGGAGATGGCATTGACACGTGGCATATAAGGGGTGACTTTCACTTGGCAAGCTTGTACGTGAAGTGGCAAGGGTCAAGAACCCTGCCCTCCGTACCCCGCGGTTGTTTTTGCTTATGCGCTATTATTTGAACCAAATTGTCCCTTATTTATATATTTTCTAAATTATTCAATTAAAATTGTTGCTTTCTTAAATATTGTTTGGTTTTTTTGATGGGATAATTGGGCAAACATAACACAGGGAACGATGACACCCAAACAGACCAATGACCTCTGGGCACAGGGGCATCTTTTTAACCAGACCAACCACAGGATGGCCTTGCTGGAATGTTAAGACTGATTGACAGCCCAGCAGGGGGCAAGGGGGAAGGGGAAGAGAGATATTGCCATAGCTGGGAAGGGGCTGGGAAGTTTAAAACAGGAAATTGCAACACACTGCAACACTCCCCACATATGAAATGTCTTGAGCCAAGAAACTCCTCCACTCTGTCACAATAGGGAATACTGGAGGTGAAATCCCAATTCTGGCTATGGGCACCTAGATAAGAAGAACAGTTCTTTTCCTTAGGAATGAAAGCCCTGGTTCTCAGTAAATTTCTGGTTTGATTGTTTGGATTCTGTTTCGTTTTGTTGTTGCTTTGTTTCCTTGGTGTGCCTGAAGTGTCCACTCAGGAGCAGAGTGACTCTTGCCAAGGAACTTTGTGTTGCTGTCCCTTAATATTCAATCTGGTTTTTGCTGCTCCCTTGCTGGGGATTTTTTCAGCGCTCTCAAGGCCTCGTTGGTAGCAGGGTGAAGGAGCCCTGGTCCAGGCTCTGGCCCTGGGGGACACGGGGACGCTGCCGGGGGGTCCCTGTCCCCCTGTGCCACCCCCAGGGCCCCGGCCCCCCGTCCCCATATCAGGCTCTGGGGTCGATCTCGTGGAACATCCTCTGCGGGAGGCTGTGGGGCCGGGGGTGGGGGGACCCACGGGGACAGGGGACCCCGCTGTGCATGAGCAGGGTTGGACTGCTCTGGGGGGAGCTGTGAGGGGGGCCGGGGCAGAGTGACCTCCCCAGTGACCTCACACAGCCCCTGTGATGTCACACTGCCCTGTGATGTCACACAGCCCCTGTGATGTCACACAGATCCCTGTGATGCAGCACTGCCCCATGATGTCACACAGTCCCCATGATGTCACAGCCCACTCTGGGTTGTCCCAGAGCCAACTCTGAGAAGTCACCATATGATGTGATACAGCTGCTCTGTGATGTCACAGACGTCTCTGTGATGTCAGAAAGTCACTCTATGATTGTACAATCTCTACTGTGATGTCACAGCATGCTCTATGATGTTACACAGCCACCCAGTGTTGTCACAGCCCACTCCCTGATGTCACAGAGCCACCTTCTATGATGGCAGAATCTGCTCTATGGCCTCACACCCGACTCTATGATGTCACAGCCAGCTCTGTGATGTAACAACCTCCCTCAGTGATGTCACAAAACCCGCTCTGTGATGTCATACTGACACTCTGTAAGGTCACAGCACATACTTTGACCTCATTGCCAGCTCTATGATGTCATGCAGCCATGCCATGATCTCACAGCTTGTTCTGTGATGTCACACAGTCCCGTCTATAACGCTGTAGCTGCTCAGTGACCTCACACAACCTACTCTGTGCTGTCACACAGCCCCTGGCTGACATCCCAGCTGCTCTGTGGCTCTGTGACACAGCCACAGAGGTGCTGCTGTGACACAGCCCCTACTGGGACATCCCACGGCCCCTCCCAATGCTGAGCCCCTGTGAGCTCTGTCTGTGCCCTGCTGGTGTCCCTGAGGGGCCCTGGCAGTGCCCCAGCCCTGCTGGGCTGTGCACAGGAGCTGCTCCTGGCCAGAGCTGTCTCTCTGCAGCGCTGCCCTTGCCAGGAGCTGCCTCTGGGCCAGGAGCCCTGCCCAGCTCAGCAGCACAGACACAGCACAGGGACTTTAATGAGCCTCTGGGGCTTTGGTGCTCTTTGCATCAGACTCAGTCCCTCACAATGTGCTCAAAAACTTCTCAAAAACTCAAAAATAAATTGAAGCACAGAAGTTTTCTTGAAGGGTTAATAGGTCCCATTGAAGGACAGGATGGAGAAAGTGTCAGCAGGTTCCAGGCAGAGCAGAACACTGGTGGCAGTGATGACAGGTGGGGACAAGCAAGGGAATGGTGTCTCTGGTGCTGAGAAAACCTGCTCCTCTGTCCCTGCAGGCTGTTGGCATCCCCCGGCTGCCCCACCTGGCTGGGCCCTTCCTTTGCTCACAGCTCTGCCTCCTGCCTGCCCCTGCCTGCCCACACAGAACCTTGGGCTGCTCCAGGCTCCTGCTGGGGACGTGCTGCACCACAGCCCTGCCCTGCCAGGGAAATTCCTTTCTGCTGCTGCCCAGGCTGGGCCTCTCCAGCTGCCCTTGGTGCCATTATTTCCTTCTCATGCTTATATCCTCTGGGAAGAAATGCTCCAGTCTGACATTGCCATTCAATCCCTCCCAGGCTATTCCCTTTCAGTCCTCAGTCTCTACTCCACTGACCACAGAGGCCGCAGACTCTCCCTGCTGGTTTTGTGATGAGGCCTCCAAACCCCATTCTGGGAGATTTTTGAGTTCTCTCCAAGGTCTCTGAAAAGGGAAAAATAGCATTCCAAGTTATTTTCAACTAAACCATACAGTGACAGAAAACAGGTCAGTATCTTTAAACTGAATGGGGACAAATTAACATTTGTTAGAGGGAGGAAATATTTTACAATTAATTGTAAAATAACATTGGAAACTGCAGCTGTTTTTCCAGAGAAGTGGATTCCCCATCCCAGGAATTGTCCAAGAGCAGGAGATTTGTGCAGCCTTGCCCATTGAGACACTCTCATCCCCAGTGACAGAATTCCTGTTGTGTGGCTTCTCTGATGTGCTGAGTGCCCTCACAACGCTTCTGGCCAGAATGTCTGCTGAGGGCAGCCAGGCTGCTGCAGGGGCAGTGACCTCACAGCCATCACCATGGCAGCCCTGTCCCCTGGGCCTGGCTCTCCCCTTTCCTCTGCCCCTGCCTTGGCTCTGCTGGCATGAAGAGTTTTGTCATTAATATCTTGTCCCCAAGGTGCTGGGGCCAATGGCTTCCCAGTCAGGCTCCTGGAGCAGAAGTGGCTTTTCAGAGCCCAGCCAGGAATGAGCCCTGAGGCAGCAGCTCTGCAGTGGTGGCCACCAGGCCGGGCTGCCAAGGGAGGCTTCTGGCCATGGCCTGCAAGCAGCTGCTGCTGCCAAGGTGCCTTTAGTGCCTCAGGCTCTCCCTGGCCCAGCTCCCAGCACGACACTCTGCCCTTGTGCCCGAGCCCTTCCCTGTGCTGGGGCTGGCCTGGGGCTTTTCCTGCAGCGGGACCTGCCCTGCTCATGGCACAGGAAAGGCAGTTCCTGCTGGAGCAGGAGGCTCTGCCTACAATGGTCTCCAACAACTCCAGCAGGGCCCTGTTTGCAAAGCCGCCCATGGGAAATGAAGGACGGAGGTCACACTGCTTTTGGGGTGAGTCATGCTGAAACCAGCCTGACTCCTCCATCCCAAAGTTCAACATCCTCAGAGGGAGCTGAAGCTGTGGCAGAGCTGAAAAATCCCCAGAGAAAGGAACAACCAAGTGACACCACTGAGAGCTTCTGCAGAGCTGCTGAGCTGGCCCAGCCTGGGCACATCTGACTGACAGGGCAGCACCTCAGACGGGAAAGGCCCCATCCCAAATTTTAATGGCAGCATCTCCTGACATTTCCTTTCTTGAGGGGTGTGGGGATTCCTCCCAGTGGTGGGGACACCCTCAAGGTCACTGCTCCAGGCTGAGCCAAAGGGAATTGCCCATGGTCATTGGTCTGGGGGAGTGACATCAATCTCTGCTTAATTACAGGTTTTGCTTAACACAGTTGTGTCGGATCTCAAGATCTCAGTCCTGAGGTACTGAGCCTCCGAGACCACCTTGGGGGTCTCGGGAGTCCTGGAATGTTGCCAGAAGTGTCTGGTGGCAGGACTTTAACCCTGCGCAGGAGACGACAAGGATGAGGGCTTCACCGGGTGAATGGTGAAGGGATTAGTTAATTAGAGAGTGAGACACAAGGTTTAGGATTTATGTACAGGGGGGTTTAGAGGAGTAAGATGGAGGAATTGGGGTGTGTCCTGTCCTCCTTCTTCTTCCTCCTCTCCTCCATCTTCTTTGGCCACGGTGGCACCTTTCTATTGGTTATTACTAAGAGTACACCGAGTTATAAGAATAGATGGTATTGGGGAAAAATGATAAATATTGTACACGTCACAATGGGTATAAAGATAGGTGCCTGCCCGGGAGGGAGAGACAGTGTGCCCATGGCTGACTGCTGAGCAGATCTTTGTTAGGCTGAAAGAACATCTTTTAGATAAACAATTAATAAACATAAAACCAGAAAGAAGAACTGAAGCTTCTTCTCGTCCTTCGACACGCGGGCTGCCCCAAGGCCACCCCCGGGCCTTCCAGGCCCCTCAAACAGCCGAGATAAACCGGACACAGTTGCTGTGAAATAATTTCCTAGTGCTCTGTATAATATATTTTACATCTCTTACATCCTGGCATAAATATTTCTGATTAAGGCAATTTTGTCTAATCATTACCATAAGAGAGAATACATATTTATATAAATATACCTGCCCATGACAGGAACCCTGTGAGTGTCTGGGACATCCTGGCTCTTTGGCAGCCTGGGGACTCCTGGGATGTCACCGTGGAGCCCCCATGAGTGCCTGTGACAGATGGGTGCCTTTGCAGCACAAGGTCCCCTGGGATGTCACCATGGAATGGCTGAGACTGCCTCTGACCACAGGGCTCTTTACCATCCCCAGAAAGCCCTGGGAGGTCTCCATGGAGCCCCTGTCTGTGCCTGTGACATTCCAGCTCTGGAACAGCCTTGAGACTCTTGGAAAGTCCCCATGGAACCCCTCTGATGGCCTGTGAAAAACCTGATCCTTAGCAGGAAACCATCAGCAGCCCCTTATTGGTATGGTCAGTTTCCATGGCAACCATCACCAGCCCCTGTTGCTATGGTCAGTTTCCATGGCAACCATCACCAGCCCCCTGTTGCTATGGTCAGTTTCCATGGCAACAATCATCAGCCCCTGTTGCTATGGTGGGTTTCCATGGCAACCATCACCAGCCCCCTGTTGCTATGGCCAGTTTCCATGGCAACAATCATCAGCCCCTGTTGCTATGGTGGGTTTCCATGGCAACCATCACCAGCCCCCTGTTGCTATGCTCAGTTTCCATAGCAACCACTACCAGGCCCCTGTTGCTGTGCTCAGTCCCTCAGCAGCTCCATGGAGACCCCATGCCAGCGATGGTTGCCATGGACACCAGCTCAGGCATGCAGCCACAGCCCGTTGCCATGGAAACCATTGACAGCCCCATCCCCAGGCTCATGGGATCCCAGAACCACACAATTGGCTGAGCTGCGAGGGAACCATCAGGATCCTCCAGTCCAACTGCTGGCCCTGCACAGGACACCCCAACAATGCCAGCCTGGGCCTGGCAGCGCTGTCCAAACGCTGCTGCAGCTCAGAGAGCCCTGGAGCGGGGACCCTTCCCTGGGGAACCTGGGCAGGGCCCCAGCAGCCTCTGGGCAAAAACCTTTTCCTGACATCCAACCTGAGCCTGCCCCAACTCAGCTGCAGCCGTTCCCTCCACTCCTGTCCCTGGGCACCAGAGGGAAGAGGTTCCCACAGCCCCAGCCAGGGACCCTCTCCCAAGGCTGTTGCCATGGCCACCAGGGCTGGGACCAGCTGGGATGCTCGGTTTCCATGGGCCGGGGTTCAGGAATGGGATTCCCCAATTTCCTGCTTCCACTAAAACCGCACTGCCCTCGCTGCCCTCCCACCTCCCATGGAAAGCACAAAAGGCAAAGATCCCAGGCTGGGATAAGAACAATTTATTGGGAACAGCAATGAGATAAGGAACAAACAGAAATAATAATCATAACAGAAGGGATAAGAAAAACTGTTTACAGGGAAAACTAATATATCAACAACAGGCTCTTCCTGACCATGCATTTCCCTGGCCTGGAAAGGACACCCTTCTCCTCAGAGGGAGAGAGTCCCTGTCTTGCCCCTGGCAATGACCTGAGGTGGGAGTAAATGTAATGACACGGCCATGACCAGACCCTCATGTTCTTCCATCCCACATCATGTCTTTGGCAAGGGCAGGAAAATGGACAGGTGTCTTCCCAGATGGATCACAGGGAAAATGGATCACCAGGGCTGTTCCCAATGTGGGCCCTCCAATGGAGGATGAAGCTGGAGTGGTGCATGAAGCTGTTCCTGCGTTTGTAGCATTTGCAAGGCTTCCCTTACCGGTGCCTCCGTTGGTGTCTGGTCAAGGCAGAGCTGGTGGTGAAGCTTTTCCCACACTGGGGACACTCATAGGGCCTCTCCCCAGTGTGGATGCGCCGGTGGATGATGAGGTGGGAGTTGTGCTTGAAGCTCTTCCCGCAGTCGGGGCAGCTGAAGGGCCTCTCCTTGGTGTGAATCCACTAGTGCTGGAGGACATTGGAGCTGGTCTGAAACCTCTTCCCACACTGGGGACACTCATAGGGACTCTCTCCAGTGTGGATAAGTTGGTGGGTCACAAGGGCGGATCTGTAGCTGCAGCCCTTCCCACACTCCCCACACTTGTAGGGCCATTCCCCGGTGTGGATCATCTGGTGGCTGATCAGGTGGTGTCTCTGCCTGAAGCTCTTCCCACACTCCAAGCACTTGTGGGGCTTCTCCCTATCATGAAGCTGCTCATGAACTCTGGCTGAAGCTCTGCCCACCTTCCTGGCTCAGGGAGGGTCTTTCCTCCTCAGAGCACACTGGGCTGGGTTTGGAGCGCCTCTTCCTGTGGAATCTCTGGCGATTTTCATCCCCATTGGATTCCTGTGCCCTAGACACACTCATAATGGCCTCTTCCACGAGGTTCTGCTGTGGGGATTTGTCCTCCCTGGTTCCAATCCTCAGCTTCTTGTCTGGGGGAGGAAAGACAAGGAGAGGATGGGATTTGCCTCCGTGCCACAGGAAAGGGGAAGGAGATCCCCCCAGTGCATCCCCAGCAGGACAGGGTTGGCAGCAGGGTTGTCCTGCAGCCGGGGGCTGTGCTGGGCTGGGAGATAGAGCAGGAGAGAGGGGGAAAGGGGCACTGACTTCCTCCTCACCTGCCTGGGTGTCCCGGGGAACATTCCTGTTCCTCACAGCCTCCTGTTCCATCTGGCAAATGTTTGGGGATAGGAAATCCTGTTTTGGGAGGAAAACAAGGAATGAGTACATTGAGTTTTTTGTACTGATTTGAAGGCAAACCTGGGGAGGGTCTAAATCAGAATAACAATTTAAAAGAAAATGAAGATCAAGACAAACGTTATAGAAAAACTGCCTTAAAGTGACAGTGTCAGGATATAACCTGACACCCTGTTGTTCAGGGTGGTGGCAGCCGTCCCATTCAATTGTGGCTGCAGTCCTGTTGGAGTGAAGAAGGTGATTCTGTCAAAGCAGTGATTCTCTAGAAGGGTCTGGTCTTCCTCTCGAGGTCGAGTGGTGGTGTGGTGGTTATGGAGCTCTTGTCCTCTGACAATCCAGTAGGCAAGCTGCTCCTGGTGTAGCAAAGTGTCAGCTTATATCCAGGTAGGAATGCTTGGATCCTCCCCCTGGGCGGAGCATCCCACAATGGGAGGATGGAATTTTATCAGTCCTGCAGTGACACTCAATGGCCCATTCACAGGAGATATCTCCCCTGGAGGGCGTTATCAGGGCTGAGTCATGGAAGAGATAAAGAACACTGCCTCACCTGTTTATAGCAGTTGATGAAGATGGGGATTGAAAACATGCATTTGGTTACATCTTGCATGGCAACCTGAAACAGTGGGGTAATCCCTGCTCAGGGGGTGAACACCACCCCCCTTACCCAAACTGGCTCAGCTGTAAAACCCCCACCCCGAAAAGGCCACACACACACAGGGGACAATGTCACACTTGCCCTGCTCCAGGGGAGGTCTCTGTCCCTTGTCACTCCCTTGGTCTCTCATCTTTTTTCTTTCTTTCCATCTCTCTCTCTACCTCACGTTTACTGTTCAATAAAATCGGCCTTGGATTTGGTTGCGTTAGCACCTTAATTGGGGCAGAGGCATCTCTCTAGTAATTTTCTTGACCATATTGCCATATTATTTTGGTCCAGTGAGTTCAGGGCACTGTTCTCTGACCCCAAGTGCCTTTGACAACAGCATGGCTCCCTCCACTGAGGAGGTTGTGGTTCTTTCTGGAAGAACTCTTGCAAACTTTGACACAGTTCCTCCTTCCTCCTGGGGACCTTATGGAGCTTATAAAATCTTTATTTCTTTATGGGAGAAATGATGAGGAAAATGGCTTTTATGGGTGGCCAGTGTAAAGAAAATAATTTGCTGTCTTTCCTTAAAGAGTTGTTAAAATCACTGGAGGAAACAGAGCAAATGTTACCAGTGAGACTGACAAGGTTCATTCACCCCATGGTGAGGAATGCAAGGCGGCTGAAAGTCCCACAAGAAGCCCAGCTCAAGTAGCTAAATTTCCAAATAACTCCTGAATTCCCAGGCTTGGGCACTTTAGCAAATGTGAGAATCATCATTCTCTTTGTCCCCGTCACCTTTGTGACAGCTACACAGAGCTTTCCCTTCCTTTTCATGATGTGTATTGGGCCGAATTTCCACTTTTCTTTTATTGGAACCTGCCAGCAGCTGAGCTGGAGCTGTGCAGAAACCAACAAATATTGGAATTGCCACATCTCTGCTTGAATTGTCCATTTATTCATGTTGGGATTTCTTTGTGTTTTCATCACATGTGACTAGTGGGAAATCAAATATTCATCAAAGTATTTTATGCAAAGTTTGATTTCTACCAAGTTTATTTTGTCCAGTGTCCAGGAGATGCTGAAGGGGTGTCTGTGCCTCTCGCCCTGAGGGATGCTTGGGTGGGGCTTGGAAGGGTTGTCCCTGTCATCCCAGGCCATTCCCCAGGGAATTGTCTCTGTCCCTGTCATCCCAGGCCATTCCCCAGAGGGTCTCCATCATTCTCACCCCAGAGAATGCCTGGGGCGTTCTCCCTCTCTCTCACCCCTGTGCCAGGGGGTGCTCAGGGTAGTCTCTGTCCCTCTCAGCCCAGGGAATGCTTGGGGGTCTCTGTCCCCTCACGCTGGGGGATGCTCAGGGGGTCTCCATCCCTCTGGCCTCAGGCAATGCCTGTGCAGGGCTGGGGACCAGGGGCTCTGTGTCCCTCTCACTGCTGAGGGTGCTCGGGGCTGGGGGGGCTCTCCCACCTTCTCACACCTGGGGAGGCCGGGGGGGTCTCTGTCCCTCTCAGCCCTGCTGTGACCCCACCCAAACATCATCGGGGTCAGAGGGACAGAGACACCCCCAAAGCCCCAGAAGGGCCGAACCTGGGATTTGGTTTGGGGCTGAGGATTTAGGAAGGGGCTGGAATTGGAGCTGGGGTTGGAGTTGGGGCTCAGGTTTGGAATTGAGCTGGGATTGGGGTTCAGGCTAGACATGGGATTAGCTTTAGGGCTGGGGTTGGGATTGGGTCTAGGGCTAGACAAGTTTGGAACTGGGATGTGATTAAATACAGAACTGTGAGTGTGTCTAAACCTGGAGTGAGACTGAGACCAGGATCAGGGTCAGGTTTGGGACTGAGCTCACCCAGGGCAGGACAGGGGGGATGTCACTGCAGGATGTCCCTGGCGTTGTTCCAGCCCTCCTCAGGCACCTCCAAACATGGGGGGCAGCTGGGTGCTCCAAGATCCAGGTGCTCCCACGCTGCCCCTCCATACCAGGTGAGCATTCCCTGAGGGCAGCCCTGACTCTGACCCTTGGGGCTCTGGGATCAGCCCTCACATCCCTGTGGGAGCAGCAGCAGACAGGATGAGGGATTTCCCCGCCCCGTTTTTCCCGTGGAAGGGTGAAGCCCAGCTGCCCTTTTCTTCTGGTGCCTCCTCCTCTCCTCAACTGAGGATGTCAAGCTCCCCAGGAGCAGGAAAATCCCCATTCCCTCTTTCCTTGTGGCTGCAGCCTGGAACATCCACCCAGAATGATGGACTTTCTGACAGCCCTGCTGAATGACACTGGCAAGAGGTTTGTGAGAAGGGGAAGAAATTGTATTTTGATAGTAAATAAAAGGTGCAAAATTATTCCTTTCTGTTATATTCCTTTTCAGATAATTCTGGTCTGTTTTCAGAGTGCCACCTTCTCAGCTGACTGTGTTTGTGCCCTCCGTTCTCTCCTGCCTCTCTTTGCCTGCTCTGTTTCTCTCTCAGGGTCTCCCTTGACCCAGGGCAGCTCACACCAAAGACCGTGCCCAGATTTAATTCCCAATTCAGGAGCTACAACAACCATGGGGGAAGTTATGAAGACTCGCAGTGAAATGCCACTGTAAGATCTTGCTCCACTTGGCTTTTGGCTCCTTCTTGACAGCTTTGCCCTCAAGGGCAGGAACATCTTTTCATAGCTGAGAAGTGGAATTCCAGACCCTGGCAGTGTGTGTCGTGGATCCCAGAGGGGCATTCCCGAGGCTCCCAGGGTGCTGCTCCTGCCGTGCCTCCCAAGGAGCTTCTCTCCCAAGGGGAGAAGATCCAGCAGCTCTGTGGGCTCCCAGAGCACACAGCAAAGGTGGCGTGGATGGACATTTTCCAGCACCTTCCCCGCTGGAAGCAGAGGGAGGGAGGAAATAGAAGCGAGTCCTGGAAGGACTGAGGTGGGAAGGGACGCTGTCCATGGATTAAGACCCCGCGAGGGAGAGACGCCTCTGCCCCAGTGAAGGAGCGAATGAGAGCGTGGGAAAACAACCGACGATTATTGAACGTGGACTGAACGGAACAAGAAATGGGGAGGAGAAAGGGAGAGAAAGAAATCGGGAAGAGGTCTCAGAGAACAGAAAGAAACAGGAAAAGGCTCCCGCCTGGACTCCGCAGCCCCCAGGAACACCCGCAGGGCGTAGCGTCTTTTACAATTCCAGCCAATCAAAGGACGCGGTAAACAATTTCCAGCCAACCAGAACTTTTCTCGTCGATGACTCACCGGTTGCCAGGCGGACCCGCAGAGCGCGGCGGCCCCGGAGCGGAATTTGGGGCTCGGGCCGGGGGGACGGATCCGCCCCGGGGGGGTCCCCGAGCCCCCTGCCCAGCCCTGGGGCCGATCGGGGGCTCCCCCACCCAGCAGCCGGTGCTGCGGGGCCGCGGGGCAGAGCCGTGGGAAAGGGGGGCCCGGGCTGGCAGCGGAGGAAATGCGGGAAGAAGAGGAGGGAGAGGAGGAGCAGCAGCGGGAGCGGGAGAATCGCGGCGCTCGCAGGCCCGCACGCCGAGCCTGCAGCACCCCCTGCCCCGGGAGCATCGCCCCCAGCCCCGAGCCGCAGGGGAGGGCGGAGGCCGACCTCGCCCCGGCTCCAGCCAGGGGTCTCCGGGAGGATTTTATGGAGAGTGTTCGGAGCCGACAGATCCCGGACTCGAGCCCCGGGTATCTCCGGGCTCCCCAAGAGGAGCTTTTTCGGGGGGAGAGGAGCCGCGATCGCCCGTCGGGAGGGTCCCGGAGGGTCCACGTGGGGATGGCCCGGTACCGACAGGGCGGGACATTGTTTTTGGGGATCCCTGTGAGAGCCGGGGCTGTGGAACGGGGGACACCCGGGGCGGGGAGAGGGGAAGGGGCGATACCGGAGCTGGGGGACCCCGGCAGCCCGGAGATGAGGCGGGGACGGGACCCCCTGACCCTGACAGGGGTGTCCTGGGGTGACTTCATGATGCTCGTACCCCATCGGTCTGTTTAGTCCACAAATGAGTTCTGCACCTTTAAGGCTGGTTCTGAGAGCGAAGCGAAGGAGGAAGAAGCTGCAGTTTGTTTTCAGAAACTGCACTCACTCCTCTACATTCCAGCTCCTGGATGGACAGACAGCAGGACAGAGCTCTCCTTTGCTTTTAGTCAGTTTTTAGGTCTCTGAGGCAGAGAAGTTCCCTGGACTTTGATTTTTCTTTTTCTTTGGAGCTGTTTAAACCTGCTCTGGACTGAACAACCAGAACACCACCGGCAGCTCCCGCCTGAGGCCCACTGAGAGGGACCTGGGCCGAGGTATTTCCAGTGCTGGACGGACTGACAATAGACTGATAAGTGACTGATAAGTGACTGATAAGACACTGATAAGACACTGATAAGACACTGAGTGGGCCGAGCTACAACCCAAGGAGGGACTTTCGGAGTTTGTCATCTATTTTTGAGCAGCAGGAGGTTTTATTGCTTAATATTGTTCAATTTTTGTGCTGGTGAATGCTTTGCCTGTAAAATAAAGTTTTTTTAGACTTTTCTCCCCGTAAATATTTTCCCGGACTGGCTGAGGGTGGGGCTGCTGAATCGGCATTCTAAAGGAAACTGCTTTTGGAGGGTTTCAACCAAATTTGCCCGAAACCAGGACAGGGTGGTGGAAAGAAGGGGGAACCCCAAGTGGCTGGATTGAGGGGAGGCTGGAGAGGGGGACCTTGGGACCCCAGAACCTCCCAGAATCCCTAAGCAGGACCCTGTAGAGGAGGGATCCCCAGGACCCATGGGATTCCCAGCAGCCCTGAGAGAGGGGACCACCAGAACCCCAGAAGGATGAGACTGGAAATGGGAAACTCCTGGAGGCTTTTTTTTTTTTCATTCACCACTGATTTTTGGAGGTTTTTATGCACAGCAGGTGACTTCTAGAGATAGACTTGGGTGGGAGGAATCCCCAACCCAAGGCATTCACACCTTGTTTTCCCCCAAACCAGCATTTCCCCCAAACCTTCCCACAGTGACGCCCCCCCTGTGCGGCTCTGGGTGAGCTCAGTCCCAAACCTGACCCTGATCCTGGTCTCAGTCTCACTCCATGTTTAGACACACTCACAGTTCTGTATTATTCTCATCCCAGTCCCAAACTCATCTATCCCAAACCCAACCCGAAAGTTAATCCCATGTCTACCCTTAACCTCAATCCCAGCTCTAATCCAAATCTCAGCCCCAACTCCAAACCCAGCTCCAGTTCCAGCCGCTTCCTAAATCCTCAGCCCCAAACCAAATCCCAGGTTCAGTCCTTCTGGGGCTTTGGGGTTGTCTCTGTCCCTCTGACCCCGATGATGTTTGGGTGGGGTCACAGCAGGGCTGAGAGGGACAGAGACCCCCCCCGGCCTCCCCAGGTGTGAGAAGGTGGGAGAGCCCCCCCAGCCCCGAGCACCCTCAGCAGTGAGAGGGACACAGAGCCCCTGGTCCCCAGCCCTGCACAGGCGTTGCCTGAGGACAGAGGGATGGAGACCCCCCGAGCATCCCCCAGGGTGAGGGGACAGAGACCCCTGAGCATCCCCTGGCACAGGGTGAGAGGGAGGGGGACCCCCCAGGCGTTCCCTGGGGTGAGAATGATGGAGAACCCCTGAGGAATGGCCTGGGGTGACAGGGACAGGAAAAACACCCCCAAACCCCTCCCAAGCATCCCCCAGTGCAAGAGGCACAGAGACCCCTTGAGCATCCTCTGGGCACTGGACAAAATAAACGTGGCAGAAATCAAACTTGACTCTGCAAAATCACTTTGAAGAATATATGGTCTTCCCACAAGTAACTTGTGATGAAAGCGCAAACAAATCCCAAACATGAATAAACTGACAATCCAAGCAGTGATGTGGCTGTTCCAATATTCATTGCTTCCTGCACAGCTCCAGCTCAGCTGCTGGCCAGTTCCGATAAAAGGAAAGTGGAAATTTGGCCCAATACAGATTATTAAAAGGAATGGAAATCTCTGTGTAGCAGTCACAAAGGTGACAGGGATAAAGAGAAAAATGATGGTCACATTTGGTAAAGCCCCCAACCTGGGAATTCAGGACTTATTTGGAAATTTATCAACTTGAGCTGGGCTTCTTCTGGGACTTTTAGCCACCTTGCGTTCCTCACCATGGGGTGAATGAACCTTGTCAGTCTCACTGGTAAGATTTGCTCCATTTCCTCCAGTGATTTTAACAACTTTATATGGAAAGACAGCAAATTATTTTCTTTACACTGGCCACTCATAAAAGCCCTTTTCCTCATCATTTCTCCCATAAAGAAATAAAATTTCTATAAGCTCCATAAGCTCCCCAGGAGGAAGGAGGGACTGTGCCCAAGTTTCCAAGAGTTCTTCCAGAGAGAAGCACAACCTGGTCAGTGGAGGGAGCCATGATGTTGTCAAAGGCACTTGGGGTCAGAGAACAGCACCTAAACACACTGTGCAAAAATAATGTCATAGTCTGGGTATGCAAATTGTTAGAGAGATTCCTCTGCCCCAATTAAGGTGCTAACGATACCAAATGCAAAATGGATTTTATTGAACAGTAAATGTGAGGTAGAGAGATGGAAAGAAAGAGAAAAGATGAGTGACAAGGGACAGAGACCTCCCCTGGAGCAGGGCAAGTGTGACATTGTCCCCTGTGTGTGTGTGGCCTTTTCGGGGTGGGGGTTTTACAGCTGAGCCAGTTTGGGTAAGGGGGGTGGTGTTCACCCCCTGAGCAGGGATTACCCCACTGTTTCAGGTTGCCATGCAAGATGTAACCAAATGCATGTTTTCAATCCCCATCTTCATCAACTGCTATAAACAGGTGGGGCAGTGTTCTTTATCTCTTCCATGACTCACCCCTGATAACGCCCTCCAGGGGAGATATCTTCTGTGAATGGGCCATTGAGTGTCACTGCAGGACTGATAAAATTCCATCATCCCATTGGGGGATGCTCCGCCCAGGGGGAGGAACCAAGCGTTCCTGCTTGGATATAAGCTGAGGCTTGCAACACCAGGAGCAGCGTGCCTGCTGGATTCCCAGAGGACAAGAGCTCCATAACCTCCACTGGACCTCCAGAGGAAGACCAGACCCTTCTATGGGATCACTGCTCTGACAGAATCACGGTGATCACTCCAACAGCCACCACCCAGACCAACAGGGTGTCAGGTTATATCCCGACTCTGTGAGTTTAAGGCAGGGTTTCTGTATCATTGCCTTGGTCTTCACTTTCTTATTAAATTGTATTCTGACGTACACTCTCCCCCAGGTTTGCCTTCAAACCAGTACAAAAGACAATGTGCGCACCCTTTGTTTTCTTCCCAGAACAGGATTTCCCACTCCCAGATCCTGACTGGATGGAGGAGGAGGCTGCGAGGAAGAGGAAGGATCCCTGGGATAACCAGGCAGGTGAGGAGGAAGTCAGTCCCTATTTCCCCCTCTCTCCTGCTCCATCTCCCAGCCCAGCACAGCCCACAGCTGCAGGACAATCCCGCTGCCAACACAATCCTGCCGGGGATGCACTGGGGGGATCTCCTTCCCCTTCCCTGTGGCATGGAGGCAAATCCCATCCTTTCCTTGTCCTTCCTTCCCCAGGGAAGGAACTGAGGATGGAGACCAGGGAGGAAAAATCTGCATGGCAGAACCTTGTGAAAGAGGCCGTTTTGAGTGATTCGAGTGCACAGGAATCCAACAGGGAAGAAAAACCTCAGACATCCCACATGAGGAGGGGCTCCAAACCCAGCCCAGGGTGCTCTGAGGAAGAAAGAGCCACCGTGAGCCAGGAAGGTGGACAGAGCTTCAGCCAGAGTTCCGAGCTGGTGGCCCATGAGCAGCTTCCTGATAAGGAGAAGCCCCACAAGGGCTTGGAGTGTGGGAAGAGCTTCAGACAGAGCAGCACCCTGATCCGCCACCAACGCATCCACACTGGGGAGAGGCTCTATGAGTGTGGGGAATGTGGGAAGGGCTTCAGCCGCAGATCCGCCCTCATCACCCACCAACGCATCCACACTGGGGAGAGGCCCTACCAGTGCCCCACATGTGGGAAGAGGTTTCAGACCAGCTCAAATCTCCGTCTACATGAGCGGATTCACACAGAGGAGAGGCCCTTCCGCTGCCCTGACTGTGGGAAGGGCTTCAAGCACAACTCCACCCTCATTACCCACCGACGCATCCACACTGGGGAATGGCCCTACAAGTGTGGGGAATGTGGGAAGGGCTTCAGCTGCAGCTCCGCCCTCGTTACCCACCAACGCATCCACACTGGGGAGAGGCCCTACCAGTGTCCCACATGTGGGAAGAGGTTTCAGACCAGCTCCAATCTCCTCCTGCATGAGCGAATTCACACAGAGGAGAGGCCCTTCCCCTGCCCTGACTGTGGGAAGGGCTTCAAGCAAAAGTCCCACCTCATCACCCACCGGTGCATCCACACTGGGGAGAGGCCCTTCGAGTGTTCCCAGTGTGGGAAGAGCTTCACCTGCAGCTCTGCCTTGAGCAGACATCAATGGAGGCACCGGTAAGGGAAGCCCTGCAAATGCCACAAATGCAGGAACAGCTTCATCCCAGCACCACTCCAGCTTCATCCCCCATAGGAGGGCCCACATTGGGAAGAGCCCTGGTCATCCGTTTTCCCTGTGATCCATCTGGGAAGACACCTGTCCCTTTACCTGCCCTTGCAAAAGACATGATGTGGGATGGAAGAACATGAGGGTCTGGCCATGGCCATGTCATTACATTTACTCCCACCTCAGGTCATTGCCAGGGGCAGGACAGGGAATCTCTCTCTCTCTCCCTCTGAGGAGAAGGGTGTCCTTTCCAGGCAGGGGAAGTGCATGGCCAGGAAGAGCCTGTTGTTGATGTATTAGTTTTCCCTGTAAACAGTTTTTCTTATCCCTTCTGTTATCAATATTATTTCTGTTTCTGTTTGTTCCTTATCTCATTGCTGTTCCCAATAAATTGTTCTTATCCCAGGCCGGGATCTTTGCCTTTTGTGCTTTCCATGGGAGGTGGGAGGGCAGGGAGGGCAGCGTGGTTTTAGCAGGAGCAGGAAATTGGGGAATCCCGTTCCTGAACCCTGGCCTGTGGAAACCGAGCATCCCAGCTGGTCCCAGCCCTGGTGGCCATGGCAACAGCCTTGGGAGTGGGTCCCTGGCTGGGGCTGTGGGAACCTCTTCCCTCTGGTGCCCAGGGACAGGAGTGGAGGGAATGGCTGCAGCTGAGTCGGGGCAGGCTCAGGTTGGATGTCAGGAAAAGGTTTTTGCCCAGAGGCTACTGGGGCCCTGCCCAGGTTCCCCAGGGAAGGGCCCCAGCTCCAGGGCTCTCTGAGCGGCAGCAGCATTTGGACAGCGCTGCCAGGCCCAGGCTGGCATTGTTGGGGTGTCCTGGGCAGGGCCAGCAGTTGGACTGGAGGATCCTGATGGGTCCCTCCCAGCTCAGCCAATTCTGTGGTTCTGGGATCCCATGAGCCTGGGGATGGGGCTGCCAATGGTTGCCATGGCAACGGGCTGTGGCTGCAGGCCTGAGCTGGTGTCCATGGCAACCATCACTGGCATGGGGTCTCCATGGAGCTGCTGAGGGACTGACCATAGCAATAGGGGGCTGGGGATGGTTGCTATGGGAACTGACCATAGCAACAGGTTCCTGGTAATGGTTGCCGTGGAAACTGAACAGAACAACAGGAGGCTGGTGATGGTTGCCTGCTAAGGATCAGATTTGTCACAGGCCCTCAGAGAGGTTCCATGGGGACTTTCCAGAAGTCTCCAGGCTGTTCCAGAGCTGGAATGTCACAGGCACAGACAGGGGCTCCATGGAGACCTCCCAGGGCTTTCTGGGGATGGTAAAGAGCCCTGTGGTCAGAGGCAGTCACAGCCATTCCATGGTGACATCCCAGGGGACCTTGGGCTGCAAAGGCACCGATCTGTCACAGGCACTCATGGGGGCTCCACGGTGACATCCCAGGAGTCCTCACTTGCAGGCCTGTCATCAATGGTCCATTGTGGCACTGTGGAGCCAAAGGAGTCTATTGTGACACAGCAAAGCCCCAGGGTCCAAAGGTCCATTGTGATATTGCAGACCTCATGGAACAGAGGAGTCTCGTGACATTGTGGGGCCTGGGGAGCCACAGAGACCATTGTGACACTGCAAGGGCTCACGGAATCCTTGGGACCATTGTGACACTGTAGGACCATCTGACACCTGGGGGCACTGTGACACTGTGGGACCCCATGGATCCAACGCTCCAGTGTGACACTATGGAGCCCCATAAAACCAAGGGAACACAGAACACCTCTGACTGGTTTGGCTTCCCATAGACTGCCTGACTGGTCCAAGTGACCTTTGCATGTTGAGGTTCACTTCTCATGTGCTGCTGAAACACTGGGGCTCTGTGCTTTCCTTCCCAATGGAAAAGCACTGTCCTTCTACTCCAGGTACCCATGGCCAGAATTGGGATTTCACCTCCAAAGTTCCTTTTCAGGAATTCTTCCCATGGGAATATTGCCAGGACAAGTCTGGCTGGCAGTAGTTTCACAAGGGTCACCTCTCATCTGTCCCCAGAACACTGGGGGAGGCTCCATACTATCCCCTTCTCATGGGAAAGAACTGTCCTGCTTCTCCAGGTGCCCATGGCCGAGATTGGGTTTCCACCTCCAAATTCCCTAAATCCAAAATCTGCTATTACTGACATGTCTAGCTGGCCTTGGCCTAGTGAGGCTCTCACCTACCTGCCTTCCAAACCTTGATGCTCTGTGCTTTCCTTCCCATGGAAAAGAACTGTCCTTCTGAACCAGGTGCCCATGGCCACAAATGGGATTTCACCTCCAGCATTGCCTGTTGTGACAGACCAGAGGAGATTGTTGGCTCTAAACATTTTGTGTGTGGGGGAGGAAGGGGCAGGTCCGGCCTTGCCCTGCCCTGTGAGCCCAGCCCTGCCCTGCCCTGTGACCCCAATCCCCCCAGGGGCCTCCAGTGGGTTTACGGTTTCTACCTGACCCACGGCACACTGAACCCCCAGCACCGCCATCCCACCCTGGGCACTGGGGCCCTCTTGGGTGTACTCAGTGCTGCTGCTGGACTTGGGGCACCCTAAACCCCGCTAGGGATCTGTGTCCCCCCACTGCAGGGATTGTGCGCGACTCACACTGCCCCGATCCTCCACGCACCCGGAGCTCCGTTCGGGGTTTGCATGCCATTTCACCAATTCATCTGCCACCTTTACTCGAGTTTGGTGCACAGGAAAAACACCAAGCAGATATTCGTAAGAGGTCAAAATGACACAAAATTCTACTGGCAAAGTGCAAAAAATCAAGAACTTTGGAAGAGGATTTCATGCAACATCAAATTACACATAAAACACTGATCATAGCAGTAACTTCATTAACTTAGCCCATTTATCCTGGAAACATTAAAACACGTAAGCTGTTAGGGTATCCAAAAATATTCCATATAAAGAGCATTAGAAGGAGAAGAAGGAGAGAGTGACAGAAACACAGAAGCTCTATAGAAAGACACACATATGACTAACAGCTCCTAGGGTTCCAGTGTGGGTGAGACACAAACCCCAGGAGAGGGCAGAGTCCATACCAGGGGCTCACCTTGCGCTCCGTGTTTTTAAGCCTCCTGGCCTTTGTGGGCCTCCCCCCAGGTGGGATTTCTGATCACTCAGGCAATCAGGGCTGGGTTAGCACTGTCCCTACTGTGTGACTGATTGACAGCTCATCCCACAGTGTCTCAGGACATTGATCTCATCCATCCTCTGATAGTGACTATGGTGACACTGGAGAACATCATGGAACCATGGGTAGTTGTGACCAGTTGGGTCCAAGGACACCGCGGTGACATCAGGGAACCTCACGGGAACAAGCGGCCATTGTGATGCTGTGGATCCCCATGGAACCAAGGGAACATGGAACAGGCTGATGCCTTCAGTTTTAGCTGTCATATTTCCAGATTCTCTAATGCATTAGTCTGTAACTCTGGACTTCACACACAGTGTTAGCAAGTTCTCTTCACAGTGTAGTCAGACAAAACAATCCTTTCCAGCCCCAGAACTGGACACTGTTGCAGCTTCAGGCACAAAAAGTGCAAACAACAGCGAATTGAGGAGAGCAAACCGGGAGGATGGGATTGCATAACCTGAGGCTGTAATTGGACAACTAATCCCAATATTTAAATGGACCAAACCTTATAAAAGTGTGAAAACTCCTGACCATCCATCCATTTTGAGTGTAGCCTCGGCTGGGCTCTTGTACTGCTCAAGGTGAATCCTTTGAAGGCCTTTTAATAAATCACAGCAAGAGGCAGAAGCCATGAGAAAGGTGACAACTCTTTGTGAGAACAGAGTTGTGGAGCAGTGAAAAACAACTTGTTTTTCCTGAGAAAGAGCTCTAGGGCTGTGGGAAACAATCTACTTTCCCTGAAAAAGAGCTGTAAGACTGGATAAACACCAGCCACCTGTATAAACTGTTTTTTCCCTCTTAGATAGAAAAATGAAAACTATCTCTCACAAACTTTTCCTGCACATACACACCAGGGGTTTGAGTGACAAATCAATACAGGGTAACAACTTGTTGCTGACCAACTAGGGATAGACAGGGGATGTTCTTAAAAAACCCTACAAAAAAGCCTATAAAGGGACTGTATAAAAATAGCACAGGATTGATCCTTTCTTTTTGCACCATAAGACAGGTCCTTCCCTGCATCCCTCTTTATTGGGCGCTATTTACTTCATAGCTTTTTGGATGGTCTGTTCCAGTTCACCCCCTGCATGTTGTCTTTCCCCAAGCTGGATTATTCCCAGGTTATATCCTTCCCCTTTTACCCTTCAATCATTATAATCCCCACCCTGTATTCCAGTGCCTTCCCTATCCATCCTTGTAAACTCTGCCCCTGTTCTGGACCCTTCCCTGTCAGTCTCCTGTAAACCCCTCCCCTGCAGGTTCCGCCCCTCAGGAATTCCCCTCATGGATGACGCCCCATTGGCCCATGTGACCTGCCCTCTCCACCCCCTTATCCCATTGGTCCCTGAGATGTATTCCCCTCCTTTTGCTCCTCCCTCCCTGATTCCCTATTGGCTCAGTGATCATGCCCACCCACAGTTCTGGTGCTATATAAAATCCTGAGCGCACTGGTGCATGGTATTCTTTGGTGCGTGTTCCCTTTGATGAATAAAGCTTCCTCAGAATCTCACACCGAAGGCCTCCCTCTCCTCTTTAGTCTGCTCCCTGACACTGACACCATTCCAGCTGTGGAGCAGGTGGCTCCAAGGTTCAGCTCTCCCTGTTTCAGGGGAAGCTGTTCCCCACTCACGGCACAGCGGCGCCCCTGACCCAGCTGTGGACTCCAGCGCGGTGTCAGCCTGGGGCTCCTGCTGGGCTGAGTCTGCCTCAGGCAGGGCTCAGGTCCCGCACAGCATCTCGGTGTCACCTGTGAGCCCCGTGGAGAAGACACCTCTGTGTCCTCTGCTCAGAATTTCACTGCCAGGACAGCAGGAATGCAACCCAAACCTGCCTTCATCCTGCTGGGGTGGGGAACTCCTGCACCAGGGGCTTTCTGGCCATTCTGCTGCTCATGGCCAAGACATTTTCCTTGCCCCTCTGCCAGGGCAATGCTCTGTGCCATCTCTGCTGTGAGGCTTCCGTGGGGCGATGTCAGCACCAGTGGTTCCTTCAGTATTGGAACTGGAGGCAGCAAACATGACTGAGCTCTGGTGAGCTCTCAGGATGGCCGGGGACAACTGATCCACCTGGCTCACTCTGATATTCACCCAAGTCCTGCTGGAGCCGATGGACCCAGCGGCCAAGAACAACCCCAGAGCCAGGTAGAACCACTCGCCCTTTTCCAGGACACTGCGGTGGCTCTACCCCATCGTGGCCAGGCATTACAGGCGACCGTGTAGGGCCCCTCACCCCGGAAACCCCACAAACCCGCAGGGCCCTGTAGACAGGTAGACCCAGCAGCCCCATCCCGCCAGGAAACCAAATTTCAAGACCAAGAAATAATTTCAACATACTTTTGATATAGGAAGATTTTTTTTTGGCATTTAAATTCTTTTGAGTAAATGAAGAATTTTGGAGGTGTTCCATTGTATTTTCAGGGATGCCCGATGAAGGCAGGAATGATGCATTTAACTCCATGTTCTCAGAAGGCTAATTTATTACTTTATAATACTGTCCTATATTAAAGAATACTACACTATACTATACTATACTATACTATACTATACTATACTATACTAAACTAAACTATACTATACTATACTATATTATACTAAAGAACAGAGAAATTATACTTAGTGAATGTTCAAAAGACAATAATGAAAACTCCTGACTCTTTCCAGAGTCTTGACACAGTTTGGCCATAATTGGCCAATGATCAAAATAACTCACACCAGAATCCAATCAAACAAATCACCTGTGGGTAAACAATCTCCAAACACATTCTGCACATGAGCACAACACATGAGAAGCAAATGAGATAAGAATTGTTTTCCTTTTTCTCTGAGGCTACTTAGCTTCCCAGGAGAAAAATCCTTGGCGGAGGGATTTTTTCAGACAATGTGAATGCCACAGTGTTAGAGATGAGTAATGAGATGGTTGGCTCTCCCAATTAAAGGGTGAACATGGTTAGTATGTTAAGAGAAGTTGTACAAATTTATAGTTCTGTTATTGCAATGTGTCCCCCGCCACCCAGCATTGTTATCCTGGGATGATCTTGGCAGTCCGGGCATTTGGGGAGGGAGAGATTGTTCCTAAGAGACACGGCTTAGCAACACCTGCCCTCCAATGCAGTTCCACAAAAGCAGTCTACACCAATGGACAGCGACCAAGAGTCAACAGACAGCCTTTGGAAGGAGCTAGGGCTGCCTGTTGCAGCAGCAAGGATATAAAAAGGAGAGCAGCCATTGTGTGGATGAGCCACCCACATGGTTACCAGCCACGAAACAGGGAGAAAAAGTTTTAAAAGAAAGCTTGTTTTGAATTTTTATTTTTCTTTTAAACCCAGGTCGTTCCTACCACTTTCACAGTGAACCATGGAATAAACAGGGCAGGAGACTTATTCTCCTTTTAATGCCTTTATGAAAAGTGATCAGCTTAAGGTTGGGAGGCTCGACGGGTCCGCAGCTTCTCTGTCATCGATCCCAGGATGACTCGGAGGAGGAGGAATAGAGGAATATGTAGCTTTGTCCACTAAGGGGCAAAGGTGAGGGTCCTACCCTGACAAGAGCAGTGGGGATATACCCCATGTTACAACTTTTGGGTTTTCTAGTCTCGGGGTCTTTGTTCCAGCTGAGGTCTTTGCTCAGGGTGAGAGGCAACAAAGGTTCTCAGCGTCTCTGCAGGCTCAGTACTTTGCTCCTCACATCCAGACATAACTTTGATCTCTTAATTCTGTGCTGGCTTGTTGTTTTTGGAGTCTTTTCAGTAAGTTCGGTAGGGTGGCTTCCCATGGCATGCTGGTCTCAAGGTTATTTTGCATGCCCTCTGATGCCCCCCCCCCCCCCCCCCATGTCTCCTTTCACTGTCCGGGGACAAGGGCTATTAAGTTAGCTTTAGGCTGGGCCATACTGATACAAAAGGAGCAATTAACAAAAACAACCAGTGATTACAATAACAAACAGGTAGAACTCCACCTTGGCAGCAACTGGTGTAACTGGTTCACACTGCAAACTTTTTTTTTTTTTAATTGGCAGATTTTTTACTTATAACAACCTACAACCTTTCTCACCACCTGGAACCCACCCCCCCAGTCAATCCACTCCCCCTGGACTCTGCACAACTCCAAACACACCATTTGTCTGGGGGAAAGCACAGACTGTGTCAAGGAAGCAGAGCCCAGACCTGGCCTGACTTCCCTGGACCGCCGGAAAGGAGGAAATCCAGACCCATAGACACACACATGGACACAGAGCAAAGCTTTGCTCAAAGGGTTTACTGATTCTTGATGAATGATTATTCAGGGGAAATGGCCCAGGGCTCAAAGAGTTCAGGGGGTTCCTCCAGGGATGATCATCTCCTCATGCCACTGGAGAGGATAAAGTCCACTGGTCCTTCACACCCTAAAAGACAAAGCCAAGAACGTGACCTCTGGAGCCCACTGGGCCATGGATGGGCTTTGTCCCCAGCCCTATCCCTGCAGGCATGGCTCACCTAGGCATCCAGAGAGGCAGCCAGGCGCTTCTGCCGCAGGAGAGCCCGCAGTTTTTCAGCCACAGGGGGCTGGGGACAAAGGCAGCGTTAGAGACACACTCAGGGCACTGGGCTGCACTGGAAGGCAGGGGAGAGCAGGGGGGCCTTGGGGAAGGGGCTGTGGCAGCAATTGGGTGCAGGAGCTGCTGTGCTGCAACCCAGAAGCACTGGGCTCCTGGCCAAGAGGCACAGCTGGGGCAGGGGCTGTGTCCTGGCTCATCCAGGGGGTCCTGGCATGACAGGGATGGGAATGCTGCAGGGCCCTGGGCAAAGGCTTCCCTGGGGAGGAGCCGTGGGGAAGGGAATTGTCTGAGCTGTCAGGAGGTGTGCACTGGGCTGTGCTGGGACACACTGGGAGGGCCTGGGCTGTGGTGGCCATGCAAGGGGAGGGTCTGACACCAGCAGAACATGTGATACCCACCAGAGGCGTCTCCAGGACCACAACATTGTCTAAATCCAACTGCAGAGAGACCAGGAGACCTCGCTGGTCACTGGGATGTCCTCAGTGCCAGCAAGGGATGGGGGGACACCACTGTCCCCCAGTTCCCTGAGGGGATGCCCTCCAAAGGTAGCAGCCCACTCACCTCCCGGAGATCATCTTGGGTTCCTTCCAGGAGTGCCTGGAAAGGAGAACAAAGGCTGGGTCCGGACTGGATCTTGTGGGGCTGGGGTGACACACAGGTGCAGGGAGCAGGGCACAGGCAGAGGGATGGGAATTCAGGGCCTCCAAGGAGATATGTCTGAGATGAGGGGAGACCCAAAGACACTGATCTGGGGTCAATTGAGGGCCCAAGGGACAGGGCTGGGGGTATGGAAGGAGCAGGGTGTGAGGTACAGGGGAGGAGAAAGGAATTGAAGTGTAGGGACATGGGAGTGCAAGGGAGGGGCTTGGTGGGGACAGAAGAATGAGGACAGGTGGGGACAAAAGCAACAGGACTGGGAGATGGTGTGGGAGTGGGGGTGAGTCAGGGAATTGTACAGGGGGAGCACTCTGCAGTGGCCAGGAAGAAAGGCAAAGGATTGAGGGGGGTCATGGAAGGAAAGGCCTCAGGAATGGTCAGTGGGAGGGCACCTGGGGACCCTGAATGGGACACAGAGGAGGGACCAAAAGGGTGGGATGGGAGGCCAGAAAGGGCAGGAAGTGGGGAAAGCGTTTGGCTGGTGCCTCACCTTGGCCTGTGCTGGGGGGCACAGCAGGATGGAGAAGAGCAGGGCCACGCTGAGAACAGCCACCTTCATCTTCCTCTGGCTCTGGGCAGCGCTTTCTGAGGCTGCAGCAGATGAGGAGCACCTTTATCCCTGCCGGGACTCCTCCCTGCACCCTCCCTGCCAGCCCCCAGGCCAAAGCCCAGCCTGGCACAGCCCCCAGCCCTGGCTACAAGCCCAGCCCTGGCACAGAGTCCATCCCGTCCCACCTGTGGCACGGATCCAGCCCCCTTGCCCGGCATCGCTCCAGCTTCCTGCACGGGGCAACTGCCCCTGGAAGGGCCCAGGCACCTGGGGGGCCAAGGGGGGCAGGCAGGGAGCCAAAGGCACCTGGGGACCCTGTGGGGACAACCCCCAGTCCAACTCAATCCATCCTCCAACAGCCCCCAGTGCCAGATCCCCCATCTCCTGCTGCCCCTCCCCTCCCAGAGCTTTCCCTGGGGGACACCCCAGAGCTGAGCCCGGCCCCAAACCCAACATGTGGGAGAACAAGGGGAACAAGGGACATGTGATCAGGTGGCTGATTGGCATCTCAGACACTACAGACACTGGGGAGCACTGCGCAATGCTGATCACCTGCAGACAAGGCTGAGGGCTGGGGAATGGCTCAGCAGTGACAATTCCCACATCCACACAACCTGATATCCCTTTCCCTGAGATGCCAAACCCGACCAAGCTCCATGCCCAGAGCACTCAACAGAGGGGAATATGCCCTGCTCTGCCCCTCATCCTCTCACACCTGCAGCCACGGAGCCCTCCCAGAGCACCTGGGTCATGGCCCTGGCTCTGGGCCCCGGCCAGCACTGGCCCTGAGCAGGATGTGCCCATCCCAGGGACATGGGGAAGTGGGCACCTGTCCCCAGGCAGCCACTCGGAGCTAACTGGGGTAACAGAGGTGCCCTGTGAGGAGGAGGGGTGTTGGTGCCCTGCCAGCATCTCTGACAAGCCCTGTTTACCCAGGCCCTGAGGCACCAGGAGGACATTCAGACATCTTGGGCTTTCAGGAAGGAAAATCCACAGTGAAGTGGTTCCTGAGAGCTGTCCAAGTCTGTGGTTCCTGTTTGACATTCCAGGGCATTAGTGAAGTGTTCTGCACCTCTCTTTTTCCAGGGACTTTTTGGATCCATCAGAGAAGTGTTATGACCCAGCTGGGAAAACATTTCAGGCCATTGCCTTGACTGTTTGCTCTGGAACTCACCCAAGGAGGTGCAGGGCCCAGGAAGATTTTTCTGTGGAGAGCCCCAGGGCTGAGAGACCAGAAGTTACCTGTGGGAGATCCTTGACTGATGGACAAGAGCTGTGATGTCATTGGGTTGCTGAAGACACCATGGAATGGAATTGAGGACGTGTCCGCAGGATTCTAATTGCAGAATAATGGCCAAGGTGAGATCCAGACCTCCTTGGAGATCAGTGCCAGTCAGGGGGGTGGTGCTGGACAGCCACTGACCACATGCCACCAGCCCAGGCAGAAGGAGCTGGACAAGTTCAGAGGCTCCCAGTGTGGGCAGATTGGCCCTGCAGCTTCAGGGACCCCATGGGAATGTCCCTGCCCCCCTCAGGGCTGTGCATGAGCTGTGCAGAGTCTCTCCCTCCAGCTCTCAGCAGCATTTCAGCAATGAGCTATTTCCCCTCTTTGACTGACTGGTGCTTTTGCACAAACAATTTACATCGGGGTTCTCAGCACACGAAAGGCTCAGACTTCATGGAGCAGCTCCAGAGCAGGCTGAAATGCTCCAAAGGGTTGGAGCACCTCTTTGACAGAGACAGGCGGGGGGAGTTGAGGTGGTTCAGTCTAGATCAGAAAAGGCCATGGGGAGACCCAATTGAGACCTTGCAGGACTTCAAGGAACCTCACAAGAAATGTGGGGAGAAATGTTTTAGTAGGGCTTGTCTCACTGGGAAGAGGAAATGGTTTTAAAGCAGAAGAAAATAAGTTCAGACTGGAGATAAGGAAGAAATCTTTGATGCTGTGGTGGTGAAACACAGGCACAGGTTTCCAAGGCACCTGGTGGACACCCCATTCTTGGAAATATTCTGGTTGGATGGGCTCTGAGCAGCAGGATGGAGCAAAAGATGTCTGTGCTCCCTACCCACACAAGGCCCTGTGGTGTCAGATTCCAGAGGGGTAGGTGTCTCTTGTAGGATTCAGTTCCCTTGGAGAGCAGAGGGAACACACAGCAGCACAGATGGCAGGAACGTCCTCCCATGGAGATGGCAATATTCTGCATCCACAGGCTCAGGCTGCCCATTTTTGTGTCTTTGTCGATGGACACCAGTGTCAGAAGAGACTGAGAACCAGGAGGCCCCACAGTGTCTCTGAGTACCCTCAGTTCCGGGAGGCCACACAGAATCCCAGGGTGTGGCGTAAGTTTCTTTGTTATGAAACTGTGCTGTGATAAACAAAAGTAGTTTGTTCCAGTTGCCCCCCATGCATGTTGGTTTGTCCTGGAGATGTACCTTCCCATCCCTCTGTCCATCTCCCTCAAGACTTCCCCTAATTCCAGATCCTTCCCTGCCACTGAGGGAAACCCTGCCCTCCTCCCTTGTCCATTACAGAAACCCCACCTTTCTCTCTAGAAACTTCTGTGTCCATCTTGTATCCCTTGAATGCCAATTGCTATGCTCAGTCCACTCTCCTCCCCTGTTGTTCCCCGCTGGCTGCCATAATGTGTGCCCTGCCCTGTGCTCCTCCCCAGGTTTCTGCCGTTGCTCCTGGTTTGTATCCTCCCCATATTCCCTGTCCCGTACTGAAGCTATTGGAACTTTTGCTGTCACTTGTCCCTGCACCCTCTCGGAGGTTAAATCCTCTTGGGAATCTGCACAAGTGATCTCTCTCTTTCCTTGGCTCTGGGTTTCTCAGCTCAGGACAACATCAGTGGCTGCACAGAGCAGCTGCTGCTTCTGGGAGACAGCGGCCCTGCTTGTACCACCAGCCAAACCAGCCCCAAGGGCGGACAGGGAGTGGCCACTCCTGGCACGGGCCAGGAGACAGGGCTGGGTGCAGACATCTCCGAGTGGCCGCCATGTCACCAGGGCCCCTTTGGCTCCATGAGGCCCCACAGAATCCCAGGGCACCTTTGGCTCCACGAAGCCCCACAGAATCCCAGGGCCCCTTTGGCTCCACGAGGCCCCACAGAATCCCAGGGCCTCTTTGGCTCCATGAGGCCCCACAGAATCCCAGGGCCCCTTTGGCTCCATGAGGCCCCACAGAATCCCAGGGCACCTTTGGCTCCATGAGGCCCCACAGAATCCCAGGGCACCTTTGGCTCCACGAAGCCCCACAGAATCCCAGGGCCCCTTTGGCTCCACGAGGCCCCACAGAATCCCAGGGCCTCTTTGGCTCCATGAGGCCCCACAGAATCCCAGGGCCCCTTTGGCTCCATGAGGCCCCACAGAATCCCAGGGCACCTTTGGCTCCATGAGGCCCCACAGAATCCCAGGGCCCCTTTGGCTCCATGAGGCCCCACAATGTCAAAAGGACCCCTGGACACCACAAGGCCCTGAGGTATCCCAATGGATCCTTGGTTCCAACTGGCCTTGCTTTGTCACAAGGGCCTCTGGATTCCCTGAGACCCCACAGTGTCACAGTGTCCCCTTGTTTCCACAAGCCACAGGGTCACAATGAACATCTGTAGGCACCAGAGTGTCACAGCATCCCCTTAGTTCCATGAATTCCACAGTGTCACAATGTCCCCTTGGTGCCACTTAGTCCTGCAGTGTCACAATGGTTCCTGGGAACCATGAGGCCCTGAGAGATCACAGTGGATGGTTCCATGAGGCCTCACAGGTTTGCATCTCCCTTCGGTTCCACAAGGGCCCATGGCCACAAAGGGGCTTTTGGATTCTACAAGGGCCCAGAGTGTCACAGAGCCCTGTGATCCCATGAGTCCCGGCAGTGTCACCATGTCCCCAGGAGGCCATGCAGTCTCACCATGTCCCCAAGAGGCCCTGTAGTGTCACAATGTCCCCATGAATCCTACCAGTGTCACAATGTCCCCAGGAGGCTCTGCAGTGTCACAGAGGAGCAGCACTGGAGTGGGCACAGACCCAGGGGAGGTTTGGCAGCATTCCCCTCTCTGTGACACCACAGTGGTGGCAGCCCCAAAATTCTACTCTTTATGACCCCACAGCAATGGCTGCCCCAACATTCCCTTCTCTGTCACACCAGAGCAGTAGCAGCACCAACATTCCCCTCTCTGTGACACCATAGTGGTGGCAATCCTGACCTTCCCCTCTCTGTGACACTGCAGTTAGGGCAGCCCTAAGTCCCTTATCTGTGACACCACAGCTGTGACACCCCTAGTCCCCCTCTCTGTGACACCAGAGGTGGCACCCCCAGCATTCCCCTCTGTCTGACACCAACACAGTGGCAAACTAAAGATTCCCCTCTCTATGAGAAAGCAGTGGTGGCAGCCCCAACATTCCAATCTCTCTGACACCACATCGGTGGCAGGCCCAACATTCCCCTGTCTATGAAAACACAGAAGTAGCAGCTCCAATATTCCCCTCTCTGTGACACTGCAGCAGTAGCAGCCCCAGTGTTCCCTAGTCTGTGACACTGCAGCGATGGCAGCTCAAAAGTTCTCTCAGTTACACCATTGCTGTGGCAGCCCCAGTGTCCCCCTCTCTGTGGCACCACAGTGGTGGAAGCCCCCAATTTCCCCTCTTTATGACACTGCAGGAGTGGCTGTCTAAAGTTCTACTCTCTATGACAGCACCACAGTGGCAGTTCCAACATTCCCCTCTTTGTGATATCTCAACATTTGCAGCCTCAGTGTTCCCCTGTCAGTGACACCACAGTGGTGGCAACCTCAGTGTTCCCCTCTCTGTGACATGACAGCGGTGGCAATACCAATGTCCCCTTGTTTATGACGCCAAAGCAATTGCAACCCCTTTGTTCCCCTGCCTGTGACACCACAGAGGTGGCACTCCCAGCGTTCTCCTGTCAAGGACAGCATTGCAGGGGCAGGCCCAACCTTTCCCTCTCTATGACACTGCAGGGATGGCAGCCCCAAATGTTCTCCTGCTTGTGACACCACAGTGGTGGCAGCCCCAGTGTTCCTTTCTATGACAGCACAGCAGCAGCCGCCCCAACCTTCACCTCTCTGTGACCCCACAGCCCTGGCAGCCCCAGTGTTCCCCTCTCTGTGACACCACAGCTGTGGCAGTCCTGTTTTCCTGGTCTCTGTGACACCACAGCTGTGGCAGTCCCGTTGTCCCAGTCTCTGTGACACCACAGTGGTTGCTGCCCAAATGTTCCCCTCTCTGTGACACTGCAGCTGTGGCAGCAGCACTCGAACAGAAGCAGCAGCTGTGGAACAACAGGGGAGCAGGGGAGGAGCAGAGACAGAGCTCTGGAACAGCGGGGGATGAGCAGTGGTAGAGCAGTGTTGGAGCAGTGGTGGAGCAATGGTGGACGAGCAGAGGAACTGTGCTGGAACATCCCCAGAGCAGCAGTGGAGCAGCTTTTGAGGAGCAATGGAGTGACCATGGAAAAGGTGGAACAGTGGTGGCACAGGAAACACAGCCATGAACAGTGGTGGCACATTGGTGACACAGTGGTAGCACATACGTGGCACATTGGTGGCACACTGGTGGCACTTTGGTGGCATATTGGAGACATGTTGGTGGCACGTTCGTGGCACACTGGTGGCACATTAGTAGCACATTGGTGGCACATCAGAGGCATGTTGGTGGCACGTTGGTGGCACGTTTGTGGCATGTTGGTGGCATGTTGGTGGCACGTTGGTGCAACGCTTGTGGCATGTTGGCGGCACAGGCCCCACAGCCATGGAGCAGCGCCGGAGATGCCGAAGCTGCGGGACACAAAGCCGCTCCAAGCTCTGTGTCCTGCAGGAGCCAGCCCCTCACACCAGACCAATCCCATCAGGCTGACCCAGAGCGGTGGCAGCAGCAGGAATTGCTGCTGGGCTCTGGAAGGCACAGATGAAGAACACTTAATGGTGCCCTGGGGGTTTGATCCTGCTCATTGTGGCCTCTTTAGTGATGCCGGGACAGTTCCAGTCCACCTGAAGTCATGAACTCAGGAGATACTCAGGACAAAAGCAATCAACTGCCTTCTTTACTGCAGGGAAACACAGCTTGGGAGAAGTTTAATGATTCCTGATTTAGGAACCAAACTGGGTCAGTTATTGGCCTGTGGTTTGTTCTAGTCCAAGGAGCAATTTCCAAAGTGCTGCACTTTGACATTAAAAATGAGCGACGTGCCTCATCACCTGGATATTGCACTTGGAGTACAGAGCTATTTGTGGTTGTTATGATTGAGAAAATCACTGGAATTCTTTTCCTGATTTCACTCTTTTTTCCTCTGTCCGGGATGAAGCCTCCAACACTCCCTGCAGGTCTGCTTTCCAGAATCTGCTCCTCTGGAGTTGGGATGAGACAAATGAGCAGTGGGAAGAGGGAGGAAAATGGACCATTCAAACACAAACTCTATTTTTGTAACCTCTGGATTTCAGTGTTTAGAAACCAGCATTGATAGTTTTCTCTGACCAAATCCCTCATTTCTCACTTTTGCCCTGGCAGAAAACCTTCCTTTGGCCCCATTTAAGAACTGACCCTGGGAAACACCTCAGTGAAGATGCTTTTTTTGTTGGTTTTGCTAACAGATGACAAGAAAATCAATGCAAAGGGAGGGATGAGGGAGAGGGCAGAAACAATTCCTTTCTTTTGTCTTCCCGGTGGAAAATCTCCTGTGGAGGTTGTGCTGCAGCCGGAGACGGCCAAGGCCAAGGGCTGAGGGAAGCAATTCAGCTGAGGCAGCTGAGACATCTCCTCCCTGGTTTGCAGCCCTGGGGCTGGCAGGGGACACAGCTGCCCCCCGTGCACCCCACACCCCCTGGAATGGGGGATTCTTCCTGCCTCTGCCAGATGCTCCTTCTCCATCCCTGGCCTGGGTGCTCCTGGTCTGAGCTCCCTGCTATGGTCACTGCTGGGGTTGGGGAGCAGGAGGGAGGAGTTCAGTGCCAACCTGGGAGGTGCCAGCGGGGTCAGAGATGTGTGGAGGTGACAGTGACAGAGTGACAGGATGTGCAGATGGACACAGGGACAAGACAACACCTCTGGGGGACACTTTCCTCTTTGAGATTTAGGGAAATTTCCTTTGGAACACACACACGGACACAGACACACAAACACAGAGTGTAGCTTTGCTGAAAGTGTTTATTTCTCATTTGAGGAAAAAGGCCCAGGGCTCAGAGGGGTCAGGTGATTTCTCCAGAGGTGATCATCTCCTCATGCCACTGGAGGAGGACAGGACATGGTTTTCACCAACAGTTCCTAAGACAAAGAGCCCAAAATGTGATCCCCTGTGTCCCCTGGGACAGCTGAGGGGCCGTGTCCCCACCCCTGTTTCTAGAGGGTGAAAAGAATTGAGGTTCTGGATAAACCCAGGACAGGATTTGGCCCCTCAGATCCACAGGATTCCCAGACCCCATAAGCCCTGGGATGCTCCAAAACCTGCCTAAGAACCTCATTGCCCCCAGGGGGACTGTAGGGTTCCCAGAGCTGCCCAAGTGCAAGGAAAGACTTGGGGGCTTCTCGGAGCAGCACCCCCAAGAAACAATCAGTGAAAGCTTCTTTCTGTCCCTCTGCTGGCCCCAAACTCTGCCCAAGCAGAACACTCCAGGGTCCCCACAGGATCATGTGGGAGCCAAAGGAGCACCAAGTGCTGCTCACCTATCCATGGAGAGCGGCAGCCAGGCGCTTCTGCCGCAGGAGAGCCCGCAGCTCTTCAGCCACAGGGGGCTGGGGACAAAGGCAGCGTTAGAGACACACTGAGGGCACCGGGCTGCACTGGGAGGCAGGGGAGAGCAGGGGGGCCTTGGGGAAGGAGCTGTGGCAGCAATTGGGTGCAGGAGCTGCTGTGCTGCTGCCCAGAAGCACTGGGCTCCTGGCCAAGAGGCACAGCTGGGGAAGGGGCTGCGTCCTGGCTCATCCAGGGGGTCCTGGGGTGACAGGGATGGGAATGCAGCAGGGCCCTGGACAAAGGCTTCCCTGGGGAGGAGCCCTGGGGCAGGGAATTGTCTGGGCTGTCAGGAGGCGTGCACTGGGCTGTGCTGGGACACACTGGGAGGGCCTGGGCTGTGGTGGCCATGCAAGGGGAGGGTCTGACACCAGCAGAACATGTGGAGCCACCAGAGGCGTCTCCAGGACCACAACATTGTCTAAATCCAACTGCAGAGAGACCAGGAGACCTCGCTGGTCACTGGGATGTCCCCAGTGCCAGCAAGGGATGGGGGGACACCACTGTCCCCCAGTTCGCTGAGGGGATGCCCTCCAAAGGTAGCAGCCCACTCACCTCCCGGAGATCATCTTGGGTTCCTTCCAGGAGTGCCTGGAAAGGAGAACAAAGGCTGGGTCCGGACTGGACCTTGTAGGGCTGGGGGGAGGACACGGGTGCAGGGAGCAGGGCACAGGCAGAGGGATGGGAATTCAGGGCCTCCAAGGAGATCTGTTTGAGGTGGGGGGAGACCCAAAGACACTGATCTGGGGTCAACTGAGGGCCCAAGGGACAGGGCTGGGGGTATGGAAGGAGCAGGGTGTGAGGTACAGGGGAGGAGAAAGGAATTGAAGTGCAGGGACATGGGAGTGCAAGGGAGGGGCTTGGTGGGGACAGAAGAACGAGGACAGGTGGGGACAAAAGCAACAGGACTGGGAGATGGTGTGGGAGTGGGGGGGAATCAGGGAATTGTACAGGGGGACTCCTCTGCTGTGGCCAGGAAGAAAAGGAAAGGATTGAGGGGGGACATGGATGGAAAGGCCTCAGGAATGGTCAGTGGGAGGGCACCTGGGGACCCTGAATGGGACACAGAGGAGGGACCAAAAGGGTGGGATGGGAGGCCAGAAAGGGCAGGACGTGGGGACAGCATTTGGCTGGTGCCTCACCTTGGCCTGTGCCGGGGGTCACAGCAGGATGGAGAAGAGCAGGGCCACGCTGAGAACAGCCACCTTCATCTTCCTCTGGCTCTGGGCAGCGCTTTCTGAGGCTGCAGCAGATGAGGAGCACCTTTATCCCTGCCGGGACTCCTCCCTGCACCCTCCCTGCCAGCCCCCAGGCCAAAGCCCCGCTTGGCACAGCCCCCAGCCCTGGCCACAAGCCCAGCCCTGGCACAGAGTCCATCCCACCCCACCTGTGGCACGGATCCAGCCCCCTCGCCCGGCATCCCTCCAGCTTCCTGCACGGGGCAGCTGCCCCTGGAAGGGCCCAGGCACCTGGGGGGCCAAGGGGGGCAGGCAGGGAGCCAAAGGCACCTGGGGACCCTGTGGGGACAACCCCCAGTCCAACTCAATCCATCCTCCAACAGCCCCCAGTGCCAGATCCCCCATCTCCTGCTGCCCCTCCCCTCCCAGAGCTTTCCCTGGGGGACACCCCAGAGCTGAGCCTGGCCCCAAACCCAACATGTGGGAGAACAAGGGGAACAAGGGACATGTGATCAGGTGGCTGATTGGCATCTCAGGCACTACAGGCACTGGGGAGCACTGGGCAAAGCCGATCACCTGCAGACAAGGCTGAGGGCTGGGGAATGGCTAAGCAGTGACAATTCTTTCATCCACACAGCCCGATATCCCTTTCCCTGGAGACGCCAAACCCGACCAAGCTCCATGCCCAGAGCACTCAACAGAGGGGAATATGCCCTGCTCTGCCCCTCATCCTCTCCCACTTGCAGCCACGGAGCCCTCCCAGAGCACCTGGGTCATGGCCCTGGCTCTGGGCCCCGGCCAGCACTGGCCCTGAGCAGGATGTGCCCATCCCAGGGACATGGGGAAGTGGGCACCTGTCCCCAGGCAGCCACTCGGAGCTAACTGGGGTAACAGAGGTGCCCTGTGAGGAGGAGGGGTGTTGGTGCCCTGCCAGCATCTCTGACAAGCCCTGTTTACCCAGGCCCTGAGGCACCAGGAGGACATTCAGACATCTTGGGCTTTCAGGAAGGAAAATCCACAGTGAGGTGGTTCCTGAGAGCTGTCCAAGGCTGTGATTCCTGTTTGACATTCCAGGGCATTAGTGACGGGTTCTGCACATCTCTTTCCCCAGGCACAAAGTGGATCCATCAGAGAAGTGTTATGACCCAGCTGGGAAAACATTTCAGGCCACTGCCTTGACTGTTTGCTCTGGAACTCACCCAAGGAGGTGCAGGGCCCAAGGGGAAGATTTTCCTCTGGGGTTTTGCTGCTTTGTGCTCTTGGTGGAGAGATCAGAGTGTCCTCCTAGGGGATTCTTGACCAAATGGACAAGAGCTGTGACATCATTGGTGGGCTGAGGTCACCTTGGAGAGAAATTGAGGAAGTGTCTGCAGGGTCCTAAATAGTGAATGAATGGATGAAGGAGATTCTCACTGTCCTGACCCACTATCCAGCAAAACCACAGCCAAGGGAAGAGGCCTGGTGGAATCAGGGGGAAGCAGACCTTGTTGAGCCTGGCGCACACTGGGCAGTGTGGGGTGATCCCCTGCTGGAGTCCCAGCTCTCAGTGCAATACCACTGCTCGGATGGACTGGGTCCTTAAGAATCAAAAGAAGTGATCAGGCTCAGGGGAGGAGGGGATGTGGTCACACTTCTCTTCTCTGGGAGTTTCTCTCCGAGGGGAGACATTCCATGAGAATGGGGATGCGGTAAAGGACAGGGCTGAGGGCAGCTGCTCCCTCTCTGGGCTTTGGAGGAGGACGCTGGGAGCTGCTGCTTGGGAAAAGGAATTGGTTGCTGCGGGTGGCCAGAGCAGCTTCCCCAGGTGTCGGATTCTTGGCTGTTTAGATAGCCTGGAAAGGCCCGGGGTGGCCTTGGGGCAGCCCGCGCTTCAAAGGACGAGAAGAGGCTTCAAATCTTTTCTCGGTCTCGGTGTTAATTAATTGCTTATCTAAAAGATTTTCTCTCGGCCCGACAGAGGTCTGCTCAGCAGCCAGCCGTGAGCACACTCCCTCCCTCCGGGGCGGTCACCTATCTTTATACTCAAAGTTACGTATACAATATTTATCATTTTTCCCCAATACCTTTTACCCTTATTAACCAGTGCACTTTTAGTAATAACCAATCCTAAAGTGCCACCATCATCACAGAAGATGGAGGAGAAGAAGAAGAAGAAGAAGGACAGGACACGCCCCAATTCCTCCATCTTACTTCTCTAAACCCCCCTGTACAGAAATCCTAAACCCTGTGTTTCACTCTCTAATTAACTAATCCCTTCACCATTCACCCCGGTGAAGTCCTCCTATCCTCATACAGGTGTCGTCTCCTGTGTAGGATCAAAGTCCAGCCACCAGACACTTCTGGCAACATTCCAGGACTCCCGAGCCCCCCAAGGGTGGTCTCGGTGACTCGGCACCTCAGTCCTGAGGTGCTGAGATCCCACACCCAGGCAGGTGCTGTCAGGTGCTTGCAGCACCGAAAGCGTCTCCACTTGGGGCTGCCTTGGCAACTCCCCCAACCCAGCAGACCCTGAGCCTGGATGGTGCAATCAAAGCCTCAGCAGAGGGACGAGAGGACTCTTTGCAGAGCAAATCCAGCCGGGTTTATTAAAGGAAAATCCAAGGGTCCAGGTGAAGTGAGGGTGAAGAGGGAAACAGGAGCAAGCAGGAACACAACATCTGTTGAAGAGAACCAGAGGCGAAGAGCCAGGAGCAGGGCTGGGGCACAGGTATACAACTGGAGGAAGGCAGGAGGGGTCCGGGTACAAATTAACCAATGGGGAAGGGAGCCTGGGGTAGAGTTAAGGTGGGGTGACACAGGACGCACCAATGGGGGGGACGAGTGGGGGGGGTCTCTCAGGGAAAGCCAATGGAGGAACAGGGAGTACAGAACTTTCTGGAACTGGGGGACAAACAGCAGTCGATTGACAAAAGCACATTAACATTAACAAGCAAAGAACCATGGAGAATTGCACCAGTCCCTCACCTTAACTTAAACAGTGGTGTCCTCCCATGGCATTCCAGGTTCCTCTTCTCCAAGGCTGTCTCCCACATCTCCCCCTTTTTTATTTATTAAATAAACATTTCCCAGTGTTTTGTCAATTGTTTTCTTAAAACACATCAGTGCTGCTGAAACGATAACAACTATGAGAAGGACCCACAATAAACTTCTAAGAATAGGGGCCACCCACACAGGAACGCCCCACTGCATGAGCGTTTTGTCCATCATGTCCACAACTTTATTTTCAGAAAGAAGAGACTTCATTTGCTCTTGTATTTGTTTGATGTTGGCCTGGATCGATGTGCTTTTCAATGACAGGTTAAAATAACAAAGCCGTTTGAAATCTTCACAACCATGGCCATGGGAGAGCAGCAGGAAGGCGATGGCCACTCTGTTCTGAAGGGTGGCATGTCTGGTGGTTTCCTTGTCCGCTAGAAGGTCTGATAAGGCAGGGGACGTAGCGTTGGTCTGCTTACTAGGCCAGTACTCCAGGTTAGAAAGTTCACCGAGGGCCTTCGCAGCTGCAACCCATGGTAGAAGGATGGAAACAATGATGGTGGCAGCAGCTGTTAAGGTATTTCGGGGTGTCCTGGGAGTGGCCATCTGGTCCTCAAGTGAGTCAGTTATCGACTGTTCGAGCACTGATAGAAACATGAATGGTAAAGTTAGTTGTCACTGTAATTTTCTTCATTTTGTCCCTATGGAAGGGAGGGCGAGGGATTGACAATTGGGGCAGGTGGAGACAATAGCCTTGGCTTGGTCTCAGGAAATCTTAAATTGACATACTAAAGCTGGAGCATTCTTATGGAAGAATGAATGGCTTAGACAAGCCTGTTGAAAGACATGTGGTACAGCGAGGAAAATGTGTGTGGCACTTGCTGCCATTGCTAACCAGTCTCTGCTCGCCGGTTGCCCTCAGTGATGTAGCTTGGCAGCTCTGTGTGCGACCGGATGTGCAGGATGTGATAAGGTTGCTCTCTGTGGGAGATGAACCAAATTAATTCAGAGACCAAGCTGTATAATTTTTTATTTTGGACTTTCTTGAGCAGGGCACGCTCTGCCTGCTCTGCTATCCCGGTGACAAATGCAGAATCTGTGATTAAATTGAAGGGTTGTTGGAATGTTCAAAACACCCTCACTGCTGCAGCAAGTTCTGCAGTCTGGGAGGAAACTTCAACAACCTGGATATCAGACTCCCACTTCTGAGTGTCAGGGTCCCTCCAGGTAAACACTGACTTGTGAGAATTGCCTGAACCATCAATGAACTCTGTGATAGCATTTTTGAGTGGAGTTTTATTTTTATATGATTTTGGGGACAAATGCAGTGAATCTTTACAAAGTCTGTGTTTAGGATAATGAACTGAAATTTTTCTGGGATAGCTGTCAAACGAAATTTGAGGATGTTCATTTGTTTGTAATAGAGAATCCAATTGTTCCAAAGTATAAAAGAGGTAAATGCACACCACATCGCAAGCTGCGAGGGTCCGAAGGCAATGTCGGCCTTTAATAATAAGTTTGGCTACAAGTTCTAGTGGGGTGGTGACTGTTTGATGTGGTTGGTGCGGCAGAAAAAGTCACTCGATGATGATGAGTGGGTTTTTTGCAGTATCATCCCACTGAAAGAGCAATGCATGGAAGTGTGGGCACTTACCAAAAATACCAAGGCTGAGGGGAAGGGACCGGGCTGTCCAATGTGCCTGGTGGTGTTTGATGGCGTTGGCGACTCTCTCCAAAGCCTCACAGGCTTCTGGTGTTAACAAGTGTGGGGAAGCCAGGCCGCCGTCTCCTCATAGAAGGTCGAAGACCGGTGTCAGTTCTTCTGTGGTGAGGCCCAAGAGAGGTCAGATCCACGTGATGACGCTGCACAGCTGTTGCATGTCTCTTAATGTCTTGGAGTGCTTGTTATGGATAGAGTTTGAGGCACAATGGTCCTTCCTGTGATTAAAAACCCGAGGTACTTCCATGGGCTCGATAGCTGGATTTTTTCCTGAGCTATCTAAAACCCTGCACTTTCAACAGCTGTGACACTCTTGGAAAGTGCTGCATTTAAGTGAGTCTTGGTGGAAGCACAGATTCGTACATCGTCCATACAATGTAGATGTGAGACTCTGTCCGAAGTTTCTCTCATCTGCCTCATGATTGTCATTGGGGACCACTGAAGAAAAGACCCTTGTCTGAAGTTTCTGGCCCTGTTGGAGAAAGTTACATGCCAAGGGCTCCGAGACCTGAGCACAGCTCCTGGCATTGCTAAGCTATTGTTCACAGGTGTTTTTGCTGTATGCTACACTGAACCCAATGAAAGGAAGAAGGGGGCACCTTGCCTTTTTGCAACACTAGCCTTGGAAGTTGTCCCACCTCTCGGCCTGGCTGGACTTCTCCTGAGTTTTGGGCGGTCCCCACAGAAGATGCCTCACTTGTCTTACAACTGCCGTGACAGACAGACTGAGATGTAAGAAGCCTCTCCATCAAGGACTGAGACATGAAATCCCTATGTGAAAAGGCCCCCCACACTCTTTCCAGGGATGGGACTGAGGCCCCTAACCTGGGGGAGGTGTGTGGGGGAGGCAAGCTGACCACAGCAAGATGGATGTTGCAGGTGCGAGCAGTGGACCAAGAAGATAATGGCTCTCGCCCACTGCTGAGAACATGGACTGTGTGTACCCTTCTCTAAATACCATTTTTTCCTCCCAAAAATACAATAGACTACCTTTGATTTGGTTTCAAGTTTTACCCCTTCCTCCATCAGAAAAAAAAAAGAGTATAATAGAGTTCGGATGAACTGCAACCCTGAGATCTCCCCGGATGTGACCTGGTGAACTCCATTGGCTGGACATTGAAGGATTTTGCTGTTCTACATTTGGTAGCTCTATATCTTCCTTTCTCTTCCTCCCTCTTTTTCCCTTTTTCCCCACTTCCTCCCCAACGCATTTTGTTGTGGTTATTCAATAATGGTACATTTGTTTTGATTATCACTGCAACCCCCTGTACCGTGTCAGTGTTTTTTGCACTCTGAGATCAACCCACAAACCATCACAAAACCCGTTCGTAAGGACAGATCATGACACTTGCATACATACTATAGAACCCTTCTGTCAAGCCTTAAAAATTCTCTACAATTTCATTTCCAACATTACTGGGTCTGGCACCTCCCAGATCTGGTGTTTGCTGCCACCATCAGTGCCCAGATCTGGAAATTCCCTTGTTCCAGCAGAGCCAAGTTCAGCAATTTTCTGGTAAAGAAAGCCAAAATCTGGAAATTTCCACTTCCGGCACCAGCAATGCCAAGGTCTGATGTTTGCTGCCACTGCCCATACCCCAATCTGGACATTTCTCAGTTCCAACACAGCCAAGTGCAGCAATTTTTTGGAAAAAGAAGACAAAATACAGCAATTTCCTGGTGCCAAGACTGTCACCACTCAGACCTAGTGTTTGATGGCACCGCCCATGCCCAGATCTGGACATTTCCCTGTGCCACCACAGCCCAAGTGCAGCAATTTGCTGGCAAAGAAAGCCCAAGCCCGGCAGCTTCCTGGTGCTGCACCAGCAGCACTGTCTCTGTCTCTCTGGGAGCCTCTCAGGATCCCCGGCCAGTCCCGAGTTGGCAGACAGCGGGGGGCAGCCCCGGCACGGCCGATAGTGGGGAGACGCTCTCTGTGCCCCGAGGGTGCTGAGGGCACCTGGGCTGGGTGCCTTTGCAGCACAAGAGACACCAGAGACCTTGGTAGGAGATAAAAGGCCGGCTCTTAGCAGGGGTTAATCCCAGGTTTTATTCCAGGAGTCCCAAAGGAGCCCCTACACCTCAGGGGGCTACTGCTGAGAGCCCCGGGAGATGTGCCAAGGTTACATTTAAAGGGAGGTGGAAACCAAAAGGAGATAACATTTTACTGACCAATAAGTGACCCTAAGGGACGGGTACTGGGGGATGGACATTTAGGACAGCGTATGGGGCAAGGCTTGGGGGCTGACCCCCGGCCTCTGGCTGATCACTTGACATCCTGGAGCGAAGCTTCTAGATGGAGGGGATGGGATGCTGAGTGATTGGCAGAGAGCCAGGGTGGGGATTTGGGGATGATCTCAGCAAGGGAAGGGGGTTAGACAGGTAAAGGGAGGGGGGTACAGTCTAGAATAAACCATTGGGGAAAAGTATGGAGATACAAAACAAAACTACTTCCAAGTATTACAAAGTATAAAAATGTACTACAATATTTGTTATAAAGATACAGTTTTTATTTCTGTTGTTAATTATAAGCTTAGACATAATAGTGAAATAGCTGATATAATTCTGATATATATTGTGTTAAAATGCCTGCTTGGATGGGATAACATCCAATGAACATGAGATGAAGACACCTGGTACAGATGTGCCAGCCATCAGCACTCACTGTCTGAAGGCAGTGTGGGCCATGGCCAAAACTGAAGGTGATGATAAAAAAGGAGCAAACCCACAACCAAGGCATGTGCATGCTCTAAAAAGGTGGAACCGAGGAGGAGCCATGCTAAACAGTTCTTGGAATATGGAAACTAGTTTGGGAAAAAAGTTTACAAAGCATGAGGGTCCATGAATATGCAACAGGCTGATGGAAGGAAAAGGTATTTAAGGGATATCCGGAAGATAACAGGGTGGTCTTGGTTCAGTGCCAAGATGCACCCGGCCGTAATAACCTTTGCTCCATGCTCCCCTTGTATTTATTAAGCTCTTTGAATTTTCCCAGGAGAGTGACCGTGTTTCTCCCAGCCTCGAGCAGAGAGCTCTGCCCGGGGGCTCCGGGCAAAGGCGGCGGCGCTCGGCAGCGGCCCCGGCCCGCCCAGGCCCGGGCATTTCCCCGCACCGGGACAAAATCCCGCGCGAAGGAGCCCTTGGAACGCCCGCCCGCGGCTCCTCCGCGTCCCAAAGCTGCCGGTGCTGCCCCCGGGGCTGCCGCAGCCGCGGCTCCGGACAAGGGGGGCTCGGCGGGACCCCCGGGCCGGGCCCCTCCCAGCCGTGCTCGCCCCGGGGCTGATGCTCGGCCCGGGCTCTCTCGCTGCTCCGGCTCCCGCACGGCCCCGCTGGGAGCGGGCCCCGAGCCCCTGCCCGGCCCAGGGTCATTGTCCTTGGCCGGGCCCTGCCCGGGGCTGCGGCCCCTGCCCGCCCCCGGCACAACCTGCGGCTCCAGCGCAGCTCCCTCCAGCCGGGCACTGAGGGTTCCAGCCAGGCACAGCATCCCGGCCACGGCATCTCTGGTGTCCCTGCTCACATGGTGTGAAAAATGCATGTATTTTATGATTGGCTTTGTTATGTTTGCCCAATTATCCCATCAAAAAAAAAAAAAAAAACCCAAACAATATTTAAGGTAGCAACAATTTTAATTGAATAGTTTAGAAAATATATAAATAAGGGATAATTTGGTTCAAATAATAGCGCATAAGCAAAAACAACCGCGGGGTACGGAGGGCAGGGTTCTTGACCCTTGCCACTTCACGTACAAGCTTGCCAAGTAAAAGTCACCCCTTATATGCCATGTGTCAATGCCATCTCCTCCTATTTTCGGTTTGTCACTTCTGTCTCCGCCTTCATTACCACCTTCACCACGCATGCGCCACCACTCTGTTTGGTGGTCGCACAAGTCTTTGGGGGTCGTCACTGATGAAGGCCCTGTAGTCTTCTTCGTTGTCCTTTAATTCACCTTTGGGTTACACGTGCGCACCAAGCCAGTACAATCTAAGCCAAGACTAAGGTATCACTGCATCTACATATCAAAGCAATAAGTCTCTTATAATTAGCATTTTCTTGGACCCAACCAGTTTCTTGGTCATTTTTAGCGCCTGTATCTTCAGCTTCTTTCCTGTGGTCCTTGAGAACATCTGCTGGGAAGGGGGGGTGGGTGGAGCCCCTCCCTTCCCTCTCTTCTTTGGCATTACACCTTTTAACTATTAACTATTTTATTATTCTCAAATATTAATTACTGTATCAATATTGATTACTGTTTCAATTTTTATCAGCACGAATCATACCTATTTACCACAAATCCCCCCTTTCTCTTTTTGATCATTATGATTCGTGCTGTATTTAAAAGGCTGTGCTTTGATATTTTTTATATTTTTCAGAATTTTGGTTTTCTTGTTGTCTTTTTTTCAGCTTCAAACTTTTCTAGCATTTCTATTACTGCTTCTAGTTTTTTACACTGTCTTTCAAGTTTAGTTAGCATTTCTTGGTCTATTTTAATCCTTTTAAGTCTTTGGTTTTTAACAGGCGTCAATTTAGCTTTTAATACTATTTTAGATCTTGGTTTTCTTTTTTCTGTTGATTCTGAATTTAGAGGCATTGTTGAAATCTGCATCTTTTGAATCACTGAATGAATTAACTTAATAAAACACAAAAGTCTCAGAATTGAGCATAACAACATAAACTTTAACTTTTTCTTCTAAACACTTCTAAAGAGGTTACTTCACCAATTTGTTTTTAAGATTGAATTCTGCTTCTGTACTGGCACATGAGCTACTCTTTTAATTTTCTCTGCAAGTTCAGTGATAGTTTCTCTATAATTATCAATTTTTACACAGCACTCAAATTCATTAAATCTTCTACAAATTCTTCTTTTTTCTGCTAACAGATACTGTAGGGCTATTTTGTTTTGATACACAAACACTCTCATTTGTGTATATTGCTTGGCCAACATTTTTAAGACACTGGAGGTATGATTTGACACTACTTCCACTATTGTTTGGAGCTTTATTAATCAGTTCAACAGGTAAATTGGGGTCTTATATCTCCATGAGCCATCTTGAGCTCATGTTGCTGGGTCATAATATGCTACAATTTGTTCTGCAGGCTATTTGTCTTCTCTCTTGCTGTTGGAAAATTTAAATTAAAATTTCTTTTATTTCACTGCAGGGTTTTATACAGTGGAGTTCTTAGCATATTGCTCTTAGACTTTAGTAGAACAAAGAAGGAGGGTTGTATTCTCTTCAAAGTACAGGTTCTTCTCCATTTTTGAGGTGACTCACTGTATGCTCGTTGCTCACAAATCTAATATATCTCATTTGAGGCTTTCTATTTCTTATCAGTTTTCTCTAGTTGTTCTCAATAAGACCTCAGGCTGTTGATGGATTGGTAGGGGTTAGCTTCAGGACTTTTGTACTAGCATAAATTAATTTGTTCATCTCATTCACAATTTTTTTTTTATTGGTCTCTAATATCATTCTCGAGTTATACAAATTATTCTAATTACTTGATGGCTTAAAATCTATCCTTTAGGTCTCTTCAATGTTCTAGAAATTTGGGTATGGTTCTACTTTAAAAATTGCTCTGGAGCTAAGCTCTCACCTCTCCACGGCCATCTTTCAGCTATTTTTAGACTTCTACAAATCTCACATGTGAATAATTCTAATTCTGTAGCAATCTTTTGCATCAATTTCACAAACAGATTCTTATTCAAGGCTGGCAAATCCCAATCTTTGTAATACTGTTTTAGCTGTTTATACAATTCAGCCAATTCTGTTGACTCTTTTCTCTTGTTCTTTTCTTTATTTTTTCTTTTTTTTTTTCTTTTTTTCTTTTCTTTTTTTTTTTTTTAGTGCTTGATTTATTATGCTAATACTTGGACCTTTTTCATTATCATCTTTTTTAAAACAAACAAATCTTTTATATTGAGGGCAAATTTGATCACCATGGGGGTAAGGAGCTCGTCTATTATATCTCAAATTTTTCTCTACTCAATACATCTTTTCTTCTTTAATACAAACATCTATAACACTGCTGAAATTGTAGCAGGCAGAACTAACATACAGGTGTGTTACAAACACAGATTCCATCATGTCCTTAATCCACACAGAGTGATTGTAATAATTACAAATGTTGAAATTGCTGGGAATTGCTTTTTGCTCTGATTGCTTTTTCATTGCTGAAACTCTGTCCAGTGTGGCTCTCTGGCTTTGGCTAACTGCCAAGGGTACTAGAATGATCACAGTGAAAATAATCTTTCGGAAATCTACTTTTCTACTTTTTTCAAGGCCTCTTGGGTTGCAGCTAAGGGCTGAGATACCAGTCTTCTCGGTACCAAAGGTAATATCTTGGGATTTAGTCTCTGGTGCTTTTAGTTTCCTTGGTACCCATAGCCCCACAGAGTTTGCTTGTCTCCTTTTAAATGTCATTTCCCAGTTCTAGCTGGTTAAAAAGAAATAATAAAAAAGAAAAATAATTTATATGAAAAGAACAGGGGAAAAGGATTAGGCTGGAATACCATAAACCTGTATTTTCCAAAATTTTAAGGATGTGCCAACCACAAAAAGATTTTTCTTTTCTGCTTCAAGGGCGGGGACTTTACTAAATTGCTGCCTCCAATAGGCACACTCGGGGTGCCAATGTGCCCCTGCAATGTGCATATTATGTGGTATATAAACTTCTTTTCTACAACAACTATCAATTTTGAGACACTGGTCTATAATATTATGAGTTGCTCCTTCTCTTATTTGTGCTATAGACAATATAGCAAGAACCAATTGATCTAAGTTCCCTATTAATTCAATCGCTGCTGGAAGGGTCCCGTCTCCCAATCTCAAAGGTATCCAAAAAAATCACTAGCAATGTGTTCTATAATTAGCTGACTAAATACATAACCATAGCAAAGCAAGCAAATCAATTGTCTCTCCTTCACTTCTCTCTTAGTTATTTTTCACCATGAGTTAAAGCAGTGTGTGCAAACAATACATATCTGTGGATGACACCCTAAACTATGTTTACCGCACTCCCAACATTTTTGTCTCTGAGCTCTTTTAACAACAGGTGTTACCAATCTCAGTTTTTAAAATTGCAATTTTATAATCAGTTCTAATAATGTTGCTGGTGGGTGATCCTGGAGGAGATCTTCGATCTTTTTAGGCTGTTCCCACCGATTCAAAAAGTCTTTTTATTCTTTTTCCACCGGCATTCCCTTGAGCCTCCGAGCTCAAGGGAATTGTGGTCCGTAGCCACTCTGGGATGCTTAGTTCCTTCGTAATAAATCAGGGTTAATATAAATCATGTTTCAACAATATTTTAGCTACTGTTTGAACTGTAGCCCAAGCTGCTGGAAATGCTTTAACCCCCTAAGTTAATTGATCTATTATAACTAACAAATATTTTTACCGACCCACTTTAAGCAATTCTATAAAAACAACCTGGATTTTTTCAAATAGCCTGTAGGCTGTTTTGAATCCTCCAAAGGGAGGGCTTCTTAACACCTTCTTATTTACCTTTTAACAGGTAAGACACCCTTGGGTAATTTATTTTCCAATTTCAAATATCCTTATACACCCATAAAATTTTAAAAAGTGATCACAAAAGGCTCTTGTTCCCAGTGTGTCTGTCTATGCAAGTTATCTAAAATCTAATGCGCCACTGGTTTTTGGCATCATAATCCTGCCATCAGGAAAAACTCACTTCCCTCCTTAAATGTTGCTCTTAATTTTCTTATAGCTGCCAATCCTGCTAGCGAAAGGGAAAGTGTCTCCTGCTGAATTTCTTTTTTTTTTTTTTTATAAGGTCATGATTTTAGTATCTCCCTTTTTTAAGGTCGCTCTTTTTGCTTCTTCATCAGCCAAATTATTTCTCTGACTCTAATATCCCTCCCTCTCTGTTGTTCCTTTACATGAACTACTGCTATTTTCTTTGAGCCTTTTAAAGCTTCAAGTATCTGAATTATCAATCCCCCGTGTATTAACCCTTTCTTTTGAGTGTTTATAAGTTCCCTTTCCTTCCAAATTTTTCTAAAAACATGTACTACAATAAAAGCATAGTTGGAGTCTGTATAAATAGTCCCTTCTTGCCTTTTTAGTATTAATAATGTACGGAATAATGCATAAAATTCACAGGCTTGTGCTGACCAGGAGGGACTAAGGGGATCAGACTCCTTTACCCTAAACTTTTTCCACTTCACCTGAATGCCAACCCGTGTCATTAATTTCTAGATTATCTTCTTCAGTTAAAGAATAAATTTTAAGTTTTCCTTCACAGGGTTTTATCTGTAAATTTAAGGCTATTATTGGATCTCTGCCTAACATATTATTCTCGGCCTCTGGTATCAGCAATAAATCATTTGCTCCAAATTTGTCATCTGTTTCAATTTGCACTCCTTTTATTACAGGAACATGGAAAGCCTCTCCCGTAATTCCGATTACTGAAACTCGCTCACGACTTATCTCACATCCCTGGGGTAATTTTGTCACTGTCGACCGAGAAACTCCTGTATTGACTAAAAATACGACTTTTTCACTCTGAGGACCTACTCTTAGCTTTATTATCAAGGCCTCTTCTAGGTGTAATTCGGTCCTCTTCATTAAACAAAGCTCTTGCCCTCTCTGATTCTCCTGAGAAGTTTTCTCATCTTGCTGTTTCTTTCTGCAATTTTTTTGCAGGTGACCCTTTTTATGACAATAAAAACAGGTGGGTCCCGCACCCTTCAAAGTGGGGCAAAAATTTTTTTAAGTGTCTCTTCTTGTGGCGGGAAAAATGCACAGGTCCTGTGTTCCTAAAAATAGATCCTGACATCCGCTGCTTGTTTTTCTCTGCAGATTTTTCTGCATTCAAAGCTGCCTGCATTTCTTGAACTGCTGCCACCAAAATTCTGGCATCTGCTTTCTGCTTTTTCTTATTTCTCTTTACAAACACCCTTTGTGCTTCTCTCAGTAACTCTTGCAGTCCCCTGTCTTTCCAATCTTCTAATTTTTCCAGCTTTTTCCTAATGTCACTGCAAAATCCTTTCACAAACTGAATTTTTTAACAGAACCTGCCCTACTGCAGTATTAATATCTATACCTGAATATAATTGCAAGTCTCTTTTTAATCTTTTTAACCATTCTGCCGGTGACTCATATTTTTTCTGATGCTCACTCAAAACTTTTCCTATATTATGTCCTTTAGGCACTGCCCTCTGAATTTCTAGATTTTCTTCCCTTCGGGATTCCCATTCATCCCAAAACTGCATTAACATCCCCAGTGGGCTGTCCTGAGGAACACTCCCCCCCTGAGAACCCCTCTCACGGTTCCTAGATACCTCAAACCACTGCGAATTTTTCACACGATCCGCAGCCCCAGGGTCAAGGAACTTACTCTTTCCCTGACCCATTTCTGGTGGCAACAAACTAAGAAATCCCCAGTAGCGGGAGAGTCTTAGTTTCCCACACTCACCCCGTGGCTCAACTCCTCACTCATTACTCTGTCGCACTGCTTTTTTAATCTACTTGTTCCACTCCTATGTCTCCCTCTGCAATCTACTTCTTCCACTCCTCTCTCTCCCTCTTTCTCAATCTATTAGCCACGTCCTCTCACCATTTAATCACGTACTAAATTGTCTGCTACCAACCCCTCCAAGGAAATTGAACCTATTCATTCACTCTCTCAGTCTCCCTACTGAGTCAATCCCTCCTGCCCAAGGACCTTCCCACAGGTGCCTGGACCAGAGACCCCCTCCTTCCCCCTGGGTCAAACCCTCCCGGGGTCCCCACTCATTCACTTTTCTTTCGCTTCCCTCCTTTTCCGGCCGGTCTCCTCGTGGAGAACATGAAAACGCGGTACTGGGAGGTCCCAATCCCTTCGGGGGTCCGGGACTGCCCAGCCCCCGTCTCAAACGCTCCATACACACACACACACACACACATACAGCCGCCCCCCGACCCAAAACCCCGTAATACTCACAGCCTCCTTTTCTCACGAGGGTCTTTGTGCACAAAGCAGTTTTCTATGGGTACTCTCTCTCCTACAAGCCGGCACTCTGATGGGAGCCTCTCCTGCACGCTTCCAATACCTAATTTTCTTATGCGTTATTGTAAAAAGAACTCTCTTTTCTCAAGGGAGAGTGGCCTAGCCTTGGGACCACCTAAAAGTCTGGTGGGGATCTCCTTCCCAGAAGCTGTCCACCTCCCCGGAGTTAAAAGAGTTCCCGGGTATCGGCACCAAAATTGTTATGTTTGCCCAATTATCCTATCATTAAAAAGAACTAAACAATATTAAAAGTAGTTACAATTTTAATGAAATAATTAAGAAAAATATATATAAATCAGGGATAATTTGGTTCAAATAATAGTGCATAAGCACAAACAACCGCGGGGTACGGAGGGCAGGGTTCTTGACCCTTGCCACTTCACGTACAAGCCTGTCAAGTGAAAGTCACCCCTTATATGCCATGTGTCAATGCCATCTCCTCCTATTTTCGGTTCGTCACTTTTCTGTCTCCGCCTTCATTACCACCTTTACCACGCATGCGCCACCACTCGGTTTGGTGGTCGCACAAGTCTTTGGGGGTCGTCACTGATGAAGGCCCTGTAGTCTTCTTCGTTGTCCTTTAATTCACCTTTGGGTTACACATGCGCACCAAGCCAGTACAATCTAAGCCAAGACTAACGTATCACTGCATCTACATATCAAAGCAATAAGTCCTTTATAATTAGCATTTTCTTGGACCCAACCAGGTTCTTGGTCATTTTTAGCAACTGTATCTTCAGCTTCTTTCCTTTGGTCCTTGAGAACATCTGCTGGGAAGGGGGGGTGGGTGGAGCCCCTCCTTTCCATCTCTTCTTTGGCATTACACCTTTTAACTATTAACTGTTTTATTATTCTCAAATATTAATTACTCTATCAATATTGATTACTGTTTCAATTTTTATCAGCACGAATCATACCTATTTATCACAGTGGTATGTTCAAGTGTTCCCCAAGTTATTACAGTTAACTTCTCCCCTATGTTGTGCTCTCCTACCCAAGTGTCCCTCAAGGAATTCCCTCCCTCTTCACCAGATTTTTCCCTGTCTGTCAAGACAACCCAGCCCCTTTGGCCCATCCATCAGCCCAAACCCTACCCTTTGTTCCAGAAAGTTAGTTCCCTGTCCCTCACCCTAAGATCCAATCCCTATCCCAACACTCTCTCCTCCCTTTGTGCTGATTTGTTGTAGCCCTCAAAACCACACCCCAAGAGTCACTTATTGGTTACTATATGGTGTCCACCTCCTGTTTTTGAAAGATTTTAAAAACCCGTGCACAGGGGTGCTGGAGGTTCTTTCAACATCTGTTCTCTTTGGGAATTCTCAGCTGTGATCCTTCCCCCTGCCTTTCCTGATGAATTTGCTGCACTTTACACCACAGAAGAGCCTCCTCTGCTTCCTTCACTCGGTCATCCAGGGTTCTCTACTGCTGGCATTTGGCCTAGAGGTTCTGGCTCAGGCAAAACCCTAACCTAGCCAGTTCCCCACTCCTGCCATTGTCCCTGGAACATCACAGAGCTAGCCAGGGCTGTGGAGGGCAGTGACAGTGACCCACGTCCAGGCATGTCACAGCCCCCAGAGCCACCCCTGCCAGGCCACAAGCCCCAGCCCTGGTCCCTACTACGGCCTCAGGGGCTCCTGGGCATCCTCACCCTGGGTGCAAAGGCAGCATCAGGAGCCCCCCAGGGCGCTCTGGATCCAGGCTGCAGACACCCTAAAGCCAGCACTGAAAGGGACATGGATGGGGACTGCAGCTGGATCTTGCAGTGCTCATCACTCCTGACTACTCTGTAAGTGAACCCAAACCTCATGTGCAGATCCTTGAGCACATTTACCCTGCTTGCCCCTCCTGGAACGTGGTGTTCCCACATCATACACCAGCTCTTTGCAGGGAGTGACCAGCTCCCAGCTGCTCTGCTACCCTGGCCTTACTTTCTGTTTGCCAGCAATGAACTTAACGATACACTCCTGAGAAACCTAGCACAACATTTGTTTCTCAGGAGCTCTGTGGCAAAAAAACTCCACTAATCCCTAGTTTTTGCACAGAGAAGGAGGTCCTGACAAAGCATAAGGAACAGGCAGGCCTCTGGCATACGAATTCCTGAGCCACAGGATTCCACCCATTGTTGTTACTAGCTGCTTTGCTGATATTTTAGAGCCAGTTCTGGACAGGGGCTGCTGCTGACAGGGTAGGAAAATTTGGAGAAAAAAAGGTGTAGGAGACAACCAAAAAAAACCAAGGGGGGAAACCCTTAGAAATACAGAGCACAACAGAAGTGCTTTGAGATGGTTCAATAGAAAATGCCACCAGCAGTGAGCAGAGCCCGAGGTTGCTCACTGCCACCCCAGGGGCTCCTCAGTCCCCTGCTGGTTTGTGTCTGATGCAGCCCTGCCTGGAAAGGGCTCCAAGCTCTGGTGCATTCTTAGCAGCACTGAAAGAAGAGGTGAAGCAAAGAGCCATTTTCTGGCCTGCCTGCAAACTCTTCTCCTTCAGTGCCACTGCCAGAGATCATCCCTCTGTCAGCTTGGCACTTTGCCTGCTGCATTCTTGTCCCTGTCCCTTACATCAGCTCCTGCACATCATCAGCACTCGCTGTCTCGCATCGTGAACAGAGAGAGCTGTGTCAGAAGAGCAAGGAGTACATTTTCTTGGCCTTTCTAACAGACACAAGAAGCATGAGTCCAAATAACTTTGATGTTTGTTCCTGCCCTCCTTTTTGCTAAGTCTTTTCTGCGTTAATGCAAAAGCCTCTTTTCCTACATGGATGGAATGATCTGGAATTGGCAGTTGCCTCAGGCTGTCAGGCACCATTGGAGTTTTCTCTTGTCTCTGATAAGGATTTGGTGAATTTTCCATTGGTCCCTTGGTGGTGTCAGCATGGGCTGAGCTCAGTGGCCGACCCTGCTGTCCCCAGGGGATGCACTGGGACGCCAAACCCCTCAGGGCTGGGATTCGGGGGAGGGCGGGCTCGGAGCGCCCGGAGCCTGGGCCCGTGAGGAGCTGCTGCTGGCGCTGGCGGAGCTCAACCCACTGTGCCGAGCAGCCGCGGCCATGGAGACACAGGCGGCAGCTGTGGCCGAGGCCGGCAGGCGGCCCGGGCCGGCTCGCAGCTGCGAGGACGCCGGCAGCCTGTGCCCTGAGGCCGGGGCCGTGGCGGGCGATTTGCGGGCAGGGCTTTTCCGAGCCGGCCGCAGTGTGCTGCCTCCCGTGTAGGCCCGGCTGCGGCAGAGGCCGGCGGGAGCGCGGTGGGGCCGGCAGCGGCGGGCAGAGGCCGCAGAGAGCAGCAGCCCGGCCGGGCCCGCTGCGGAGCGGCACGGAGCTGCCGGGCAGCCCTCAGCCGTGTTTGTGCGCACAGGGCAGGAGCAGAGCCCGCAGCAGAGGCAGGAGCCGCGGCAGGAGCCGGCCGTAGCGGCAGCTCGCCGTGCCCAGGGCCGCAGCCGCAGCTCTCCCCTGCCGGCCACAGCGGGACCCGCTCGCCTCCGAGGCTCCGGCGCTTCCCGGAGACGAGGGGCCCGGCCCCCAGCACGCCCTGGAGCCCCGCAGCGAGAGGAGCAGCCGGCGCCGCAAAAGGCAGCGCAGAGGGTGCAGGGTGAGGAGGAGGACATGAGGCTCGCTCTGGCCGCGCTGGGGCAGCTCTGCCCTCTCGGCCTTCACCTTGAGCCCTTCGCTTCTTTTCCATGAGCCCTGATCCCCGTCCTTGGCCAAGGGCCCCCGCAACCCTTTGCAGGGCTGCAGGAAAAGCTGCCTCAGTCACAGAATCACGGAATCACTGGCTTAGAAGACAGACACTTCAAAAATGATCGAGTCCAACCTATGGCCCAATACCTCAACTAAAGCACGGCACCGAGTGCCCCATCCAGTCATGTTTTAAAGGCTTGCAGGGATGGTGAGTCCACCAGCTCCCTGGAGAGGTCTGTCCCAGGAAGAACCAAGATAACACTGGGGCCTTCTACCCCCTGGTGCTTGGAGCTCTGGAAGTTTGTCTTTCTGCTTAGGCAAAGGCCATGGAAGAGGACTGGGAAAAGTAGTCACAAATCAAGTAGCCTACAGAGCTCTAAATTGATGTGCAAGGAATACAGAAAAGATAGAAAAGAAAAAAAGGCAAAACCCAAATGGCATCAGCAAAGTCTTGGGCATGAACACATAGCTGCAAAAAGGGTCTTCTCAGCCCTATTTCTTTGTATTTCTGGGAACCAGAGGAATCCTGCTTGAGCCTCTGGGGAGATGGGTTTGGGAGGTAAAAGTTAATTTCTTTTTTCTCCTTGGGGCAGCTCCTGGTGCTAGCATCAGCTGAGCCTCTCTCCAGACTGATGCCTGTTCTGATTGTTGCAGCAAAACAACTGATGGCAGACAGAAGACACGGACTCTTGCAGAGAAGTGACTTTTTCCAGTGCCAGCTGGCAGTGGGAGTCAGAAGAAAAACTCCCAAAAGCACAACTCCATTGGAAGATTGTCTTCCTTTTCATTGCGTAAAGAAGCTCTAGATCCACTTGTGAATTGGCAGTTGTTTGTTAAGGATGGGAAGTTCACTTTCATGATTTTTTTTCATGTGCTTTGGAAGTGGATGAGGCTCTTGTTCATTCACAAACTCCAGACCAAAGTGCCTTTGGAAGATGGCCCACGTGGCAGTTTTCTCCCAGCCATGGTACTTGTGGATATAAGAAAGCAAGGGCAATAGTACTTGCAGCCAAAACCCAGCAAAGCTTGGCTCAGTCAAAACATCTGGAGGAGATAGAGGCCTCCAGCTGTTCTAGAAATCAGCAGAGTTCCAGACGAATGGTTGTGTAAGCACTAAGTGAAGTCTCTTTGCCTGGATCAGGGCCTTGCTCAGCTGAAGAAGCAGAAAGATCATCAAGGAGCTCCCAAAGGCCCATCACATCCTTTTGATTTTGCTCATCTTGTGTAAGTTTGCAACTAAACATGTGTTTACAGTTGAGCTAATGAGAGAAACACATAAGTAAATAGAGGCTTTATGGTGGGGCCATGACATTCCACAAGAGGAATCACTGGTGTGCATTTCATTGGACCTCTCTAAATCCTATAAAAGTATTGTAGCCCTGATTTAAAATAGGCCGATATGAACCAACTTGGAGAGACAGAGACTAAAATGGCTTATGGGGGGTTTTTTTAAGAGTGAGAAAAACTACCTTAAAGGTGTTGTTTTATGACATTTTAGAATATACTACCTGAAAATTACCAACTGCAATAAATCAAGAGTTTAAAACGGCGTGTTTAGGTATATGAATAATTAAAACCACAAAAATGTGCAGATATGAATGCATGTTTTCATAAAAATCATGAAATTATAGACAATAAAACACATGCCCTGAACTGCAATGCAAAGGCAGGTAGAACTGTACTTGAATTAGCTCTTTTTAGATTTCTGGAGTTGTTCCTTGTGAAGAGGAGCTAGGGTATTGCTGAAGAAAAGTGGCACAAGCAGGACGGGGCAGCAAGCCGTGCTCCATGCAGAGGCTGCCAGGGGCTGCCCGAAGAGCGCCCTGCTGCAGCCAGAGCCCTCCTGGCCTGGGGCCCGGGAGCAAAGGGCCAGGGCAGCCACCTCCTGCTCTTCCTGGCCCTGCCACCGCTCCCTGCTGCTGCTGCTGCTGCTGCTGCTGCTGCTGCTGCTGCTGCTGCTGCTGAGGGAAAGAGAAGACTCTTCTAAGGCCCCATGAACGAATGCACTTACACAGCCCTGGGGATGCCAGTGAAGGAAACCATGTGTCACATAATGCATGTGTGACCAGTGTCACCAAACACCACCAAAACATGGAATTGTTGCACCTCTCTAGGACAGGCAGAAATTTAAAGAATTAACTGGAGACTTGAGGGCAGAATAGGCCGGAGGAGGAAAACAACTCTGAGGGAAAAAAACCCACCATACCTGGAGGGGAAAACATCTCCAGCTGCTCAGAATTGGTCAAGGGAACATGTCTCTAATCCTCTCCTGAAAGGGATGCTTTTGATGAGCTTTGCACCTCCAATGGCCTTGGACCAGAACCAGGAAGACGCAATTATGTAAATGTTACATAGATAGATAGATAGATAGATAGATAGATCTCATTTCTGAAATCTCTCGTTACTGTCCTGTCTGCTGCTACACATATCAGAACTTGGTAGCCAGTGCCCTGCTCAACTACAATCCTGATATTGCTCTCCTGTTGCCTCAAAAAAACACACTCTTGGGGAATCTGGAGCATTTAGGTCCTTATGGAATGCAGTCAGACCCAGAGCATTTCTGGGAGCTGCACTCTTTGTGCATCTGTGCTTGGGCAAGTTCTTCTCTTGGACTCGACCACACTGATGGTGCTGAAGTGGCTGGAGTCAGAAATGCAGCCCAGCCCCTTCCAGCTCCTGTGATCTCTGAGCACCAGCTGGAATGCAAGGGCATTGATTTCCTGCTCAATTCCCAAACAAAACACACACTGATTCCCTGGGCTGCAAAAAGGCACGAGCACTACTAAGCTCAGAGTGATCTCTAAGGCCATACTGGCTGGCCTGGAATCACAACAGCTCCTTCTGCACCAAGGTCCCTGCACAGAATGATGTGTTCTCATGCAAAAACTGTATTCTCCAGAAGTGACACCTTGGAAATTAAAATTCTAGCAGACCCAGTCCCCGTGCTATAAAAGGGCAGAAAATAATGATGAAAAGAGCCTTAGTTGGGAGAAAAAGTAAATGAATAAGCCTCTTCCTCCAACCAAACAAAAAAACCTCAAGGAAAATAGGGGGTAAAGTCGCTTCCAAAAGTGGCTCAAATATTTGGATGCACTGAGGAGATGCTGAAGGTCCCTCACAAGGCTCCCCTTGTCCAGGCTAAAGCTCCCTCAGCACCTCCTCCCTGGCCTTGTGCTGCACCCCTTGCCCAGCTCCCCTGTCCTTCTGTGCCCACGCTGCAGCCCCTCAATGACTCTCTGCTTCCCAGGGCCCACAAGTGCACACAGCACTCCAGCTGTGGCCGCAGCGCTGCCCAGCACAGGCCACGCTCACTGCCCTGCTGCTGCTGCCCCACTGATGCTGGCACAGCCACCATGCCCATGGCCTTCTTGGCCCCCTGGCCCCACGCTGCCTCATCTTCAGCTGCTCACAGCCGCCAGCCCTGCGTCCTTTGGGCCCACGTAGCTCCCCAGCCACAAAGGTGCCCATTGCACTTCAGATCCAGCAGGCAGCATTGCAAGATGGCCTTCCTCTTCCAAGCAACACAAGACAGCAGTCAAGGACTTGCAGCTTCACCCCCAGTCTGTCCTCCAATGCACTTGCCAAAGCTGCAGACTTCAGCACAAAACGGATCAGCACAAACTTGCCCCTTTATGCTGTTTGCAGCTTCTCAAAAGCCAAGAGGCAGTTGGATCAACAGTGACTCTACTAGTGAAGAACGACTCAAGAAAACTGCAGAACACTTCCACAAGCCAAAGACACCTTTCCAAAAAGGGAAAAGAAACCAACAAAGCTTTTTTACCCTCCAGCACTACTACGTGTGCCCTTGGCCGTAACACTGCAGAAGCCCAGAGATGGAGCTTCCTTGAGCCAACCAGCCACAATCTGAGCTGGAGCCCCCTGCTCTGCACTGCCCCAACAGGACTGGTCAAAGGCCAGTTTATAGCTGTCACTGCCTGCAGGAAATGGCTACGTCCTGCCGGACTCCAGCACTCAGCATCCTTGGCCAGACACAGCAAGTGCTGGCTGCTCAGACACTTGCACCTCTGCCTTGCACTAAAGTCAGCACCCCCCACAACAGGCACTTACTCTCTTGGAATGATGAGCAGGCCGTGGTGCAACCATGGCTGGACAAAGGCGGTGGTCGTCTTTCTCGTTTTCCTCCTCTCTGCCTTCTTCTGCAATAGTAGAGAGAGCCAGGGGAAAGACGGCTCTTGCTCTCGTCACCTGTGGCAAGAGAGAGTCATAGGGGACAGGCAGTTTCCTGGTGCTTATAACCCCATTTCTTCTTGCATCTACAACCATATCTTCTAAGGAGAGTTCATCTACATTGTTAACAATGGCATTCTATGTCACTCCAATCTCTACCTATGTGCAAAAAGAGTCAAATAGTAGATTGAGAAGGAAACACCATATACAGCAAAAAGCGCAGGAGCAAGATGGTGAATCATTATAGCACTGCTCTGCAAGTTTGCAGGATGTGCTGCAACACCAGAAGAAACAAGGCTTTTGTAAGTGTGCAAGTACCCACCGAAAAATGCCTCAAGCTCGAGGATGCTCCTGCACTGAGCAAGGCCTAGGGCTGTTCTGACACTCAGGCCTTCCATGCACCAAGGCAACCTTCTGATGTCATTACGACAGGGTGGCAACCATGCCCTGACATCACAAAGCAAACGCTCCATGTTGGTCAGTGAATTTATGCATAGCAATAACCAGGCTTTCTTACAGCAAACACAAAAGAGCCTGGGAAGTTCTTCTCTGTCACAAGTAGCACAAATTCCCTTCATGGGCCAAACCCTGTTTTTCAAGGGATCCAAGAGTAACTCTAAGAGTGCCCCAAGCACCTACAGCCTGTACCGCAGCTGAGCACTCAGATGGGACAAAAGCAAAGGAAACCAGACCAAGAAAATGGCCAAAAGCATTGCCCACCTGAGAAATGACCCACCCTTTAATATTTTAAAGATTTAGTAAACCCTTAGAAAGGACTGAATAAGGAATGATTGCAACACTGGGAGTCTCCATGACTAGCAGCCACATGCTCATCTACAAAAGGGATGCTCTGCCTTTTATACCCTTAGCCCCTCCCAATGTTTTTTCAGTCAACTCTTTCTCTGCCATCCATTGGTGGAGATTACTTTCTTGCATCCTGACTGGAGGTCAGGTGTTGTTACACCCTGCCTGCTGGTCACAAGCCAGCCCTCCCAAAATGCTCTGACTCCCAAGGCTATTACAAGGGGGAGGGGAAAGAGGACTATGGGAGGACATATTACAATAACAGCACTTTACATTTGGATATAATATCTCTCTACATAATAGCTATCTCTTAATTGTGAGAACCTACTATTACATTACTCACCTATAATGCACAGAACCAGGAGAGAAGGCACTGTTGGCATAACAGCTGAAATCATCCCTAACAAATCTCCCCACATATTTGCACATTTATTGGACATGCCCAGGACTCCTGTGGATGTACATCTCTGCCTTTCTTCCACTTTGGAAGCAGTCAAACTGGCAACTTGTGGGGAAACCAAGGGCTTTTTGGTGGCTGTATTGCTCTGCACACACCCAGGCCACCTGTGTCACAGAGCTTTGGTGCCTAAAAGGATAAACCAGCTGGAAAAGGTTTCATTTTGACCTTTTTTACCTGCTAACAGAAGTTGCAAAAATCAAAGTTTCCAAGCAGGACCTGATCCCTGCTGCCAGCTCTGGGCTAGAAAGGAGGCATTACTTTGTTTCAGTGGTGGGTTCATAGGGAATCACTTCCCTAAGCCCTGCACACACAGCAATCCCACCTACCCGTTTGTATCCATGGAACTAAGACATATTCAATACTTTGCTGAAACTCATAGGCTAAACATTACCTCCAATTTATTGACATATTTCAGTCACTTCTCAGAATTTACTGACATGAGAATAGGAGTGTCCTGTAGGTCCCTGCTGGTCATTGACACAGGTTCAGGAGGAGATCCATGCACAAAAGGACCTAAGACACAACTGAGCTTGCAAAAATTTATTCCATTAGTTGCAGTAGCAAACAATACATACCAACCCCTGAATTCCCAAAAATCTGCTGAGCAGGAGAAGGAGTTGGAGCGTGGTGCTCGGCAGCAGCGGCAGGTAGCAGGTAGGCAGTGCACTTCCAGGACGTCGCCTGGATCAAAACGCTATGCATCTCATCCTTCTCACCCTTCCAGCTCAGAACCAGGCCTTGTATCTCCTGCTAAGGATGTGGAATTTTCCCAGTTACAGCATCAGCTCACACATGGCTGGCGTGTGAGATGATGGCTAAGGATGACTCCATGACTCTGCCACCAAGGGCTCCGTTGTTCTCCTTTCACAGCTTGACTGCCCACCGATTGACCAATACATTGTTTTTCTTTCAAGGGTCAAGGTCCCACCTGTTAAACAAGACACTTTCCTTCACTGTCTTGTCAACCTGCTCAAACATGGATCAAATACGGCAGGGCTTCGGGCACGATTCTGGTTCCTGACACAGTCATTTGGGAAATATTCCCATTACTCAAATTCTCCTTTCGTGGTCAAGAGCCTCCTAAAAACACTGTCTTCCCTTTGAATGCATTCCAGCTACCTTCTTAGCAGGAGCACTCTCCTTATTCTCAAGGCCAAGATAGCCACTTGCACACAGTAAGCACTGCAGTGGGGGAATACAGGCTTCAGTACTCCTGTTAAAGCTAAAAGAATTCACAAGACTAAGTCTTGTTTGTTATACACCTCTCCTTCCTATTCTGGGAATCAATCACAAGCGTGTCATCAATACACCCTGCAGGTGCTCTTGCTGAGTGAAGCCACATTGCTGTGTCAATAAAAGCAGCTGGGACTCAGTTTCTTCATGCAGGGAGAGCCAGTTCTTTATTCACATAACTCATTTTTATACAGTTTTTACAGACTCGTGTTCAACTTCATTTGGCTGGTAGTTTCCTTGCCACACAATTTATTGCTTAGAAGGTGTATTAGTGTGTACATGTTAAGACTCTCTCTTTTTAAGACTCACTCTTACTCGGGTGATTACATTTTTCTTTCATGGATGCTCATGGGACTGATTTCTTGTTTATTAGAGATGCAAACAGTTTTCTTAGCACAATAGCTTGTTGTGCTAACTGCACTCATGACTATTCCCATGGGAAGTTAGCTGGCTGCACGTAGAAGACGTAACAGGCTAGCTGGGAATTTACCATAGCAAAGCCTGATTTTATAAGGCCTTTCTTTTCTAATAAACCTACCTGTGTGCAACACATTATGACTTTCTTTCAGAAATTAATGAAGAAAACACAAATTGCCTACTGAAACCCTTCTGCCCCCTTCCAAATCAGTTCACTCCTCAAGCACAAGCCTCGGGCACATCCCCGACTGCCTCTCTCCCAGCAGCTCAGAGCTGCGTTGCACAGCGCTTGCTGTGCGCCACAGAGCACAAAGCAGGCTGGCCTGGTGGGCCTGAATATTTCTACCAAACACTCTGCATCTCACACATTTGCTCTGGCTCAGTGCAGAACTGCAGGATTGCAGGCGCTTCCTCCCAGAGCTGCGTGAGGCGTTGGCACCTGCAGATGGGCCCTGCCAAGCTGTCCCTGCCTCACGCTGGCCTCGCTTCCCCTGGCACAAGTGCCGGGCCTGAAGGAGCTGCCCTGTGCTCCAGCCTGCCGAGCAGCCCGGCTCCCTGCCCCGGTGCCCAGAGTGCTGCACACACTGCTGGCCTTTGCCAGGAGCTGCAGGGCAGCCGGCAGAAGAGGAGGAATCCTCAGCCAGCCCAGCGGCCCGCGGCTGCCCTTGGCCTTTCCCTGCTCCAGGGCACACTCCAGACGGCCAATGCCTCCAGGCCGGGCTGTGCCCAGCACGGCTGCGCTTCCCCTCGGCAGCAGCCAGCTGCCACCTGGGCTCTGAGAGCGGAGGATTCGCCTGCTCCCAGCAAGAGGCACCCAGGGCCCGGCTGCTGCCTCTTGCAGCTGCAGGGGTCTCCTTCCAGCCCTCCTCTGCCGGGGCTCAGGCTGCTCCGGCCTCTGCCGGGGCTCTGCTGGGGCTCCAGCCCGGGCAAGGCCAGGCCCGCTCTCACCTCACAGGCGCTGACAGCTCTGCACCACAGGAGACCTTCCCGAGCACCCTCTCGCATCTTTCTGCTTTCTCACTTGAGCAAGGCTCTCCTCCAGCCAAAGAGATTATTGCATTTAGGGAGCCCCAATGCTCTCCAGTCACAGCTGAAGGCCTACATCTGCATAAGATGTTTGGGCTGCCCCATTCTTCCTGTGCTTTTGCTTTTAAATGCCATTGCCCTTTCTGCCTCAAATAGAAGTACCAAAGATTGCCAGAAACAGACCAGTGGGCCATATTCCAAAGGCAGTCTGGTCTGGAGAGGATGAATGAAGAAGATGCTTCCCCACTTTCACACCATGCCAAAGACACCATTTCACTTTCCACCTTTAAGAAACAACAGACAATTCAGAAGGAATTCTCGAGTTTATTTGCAGAGTGAAAAGGAAGGGAATCTTCAAGGTGAGTTGTGGTTTCAGAAACTTTATTGATTTTCAATCCTACTCTGCAGTCCTATTAGACAATCCTACTCTAACCCTAACCCTTACCTTAATCCTTATCCTTATCCTTATCCTTATCCTTATCCTTATCCTTATCCTTATCCTTATCCTTATCCTTATCCCAATCCTAATCTTTATCCTTATCCTTATCCTTATCCTTATCCTTATCCTTATCCTTATCCTTATCCTTATCCTTATCCTTATCCTTATCCTTATCCTTATCCTAATCGAATCCTAATCCTAGTCCTAATTTACAATCCTACTCTAAACCTGTTAAGGAATAAATTTTCCTGATGTGATTGTCACATTCTTGTCTCCTTCCTCTTCTTCACTGAAACAATCAGTGGTACCAGGCTGGATGCAGGCTCAGCAAATCTTACAAATGGATGCTGCCAAAAGGGAAAAAAACCAGATCAACAAAAAACAATGAACCATGACCTTCCAAGCTCAGTGCTTCACAGGATTCCTCCTGCTCCTAGAAGGAAGCAGGAAGAGGAACAATGGGACCGTCTACACCTCCATCTTTATGTGCAGACTTTGCCATCACAGGCAAACCTGGCCCAGAATCCCACTCATCCATTTATACAGGTGTCTTCATCTTGCTGAGATTTTAGCACTGCCAGTGCTTTAGAATTGGTGCTTTCTGTCCTTGGACTTCGTCTTTTCAGGAAACTCCAAAGCCTCTCATTGGTCTCTCTCTTTGTACGACAGGCACTTTGCTGATTGCCACAGACACAGAAAGCAGTGTCTATCTTTCTATGCCTTGCCCCTCGTGTGCTGGATGGCACCTTCCTTCCCAGCAGGGCCAGCCCAGTGGCACTGGGCCCTGCAGTTCCCTCTCTGCCACACAGCCTGGCAGTAACCCTGGCACAGAAACCTCTAAGGGTGGGCTGGGGGGCACAAACCAGGGCCCCTCAGAGGCTCACAGTGAGCCCCCCACAGCCCCTCCTGCCCACAGCCAAATCTCGGACCCCTAGGCTGGGACTGGCTTCCTTGGTTTCCTCCACCACCATTTCATGTCTCTCTACCCTGCATTGCTCTACTTCAATTCTTTTGCCATTACATAAAACTGAACACCCCACCAAATTACAAAAGAAGGTGACAGAAACAGCCAGAGGACCTCTCTGACTCAGGAAATGCAGAGAGAGTGGGGTTACTCAGTTTTGTCAAGAACAGGCCCCGGGGAGACTTTATTGCCACTTTCCAAAACTTCAGAGTGGCTTTGAGGAAAGTGGAGGACATCTTTTTTAACAGGACCAGTTACAATAGGATGTGGGTGAATATATTTTAACACAAATAGGATCTAATCAGAACTTGTTTACTCGGAGCATGGTGTGACCCTGGCACAGGTTGCCCCAAGAGCTTGTAGGTGCCCAATCCTTGCAACCATTCCGGCTCCGGTGGCAAAGGGCTCTGAGAAACTCGATGTCTTTAAAGATGTCCCTGCTCATTGCAGGACACTTGCACCACAGGACCTTTACAGGACCTTGCCAGCCCAGCCCAGTCTGGGATTCCTCACCGTTTTCATTTGAAGAGCAGCAAGAGTGGAGGTGAGGAGG